>NW_026908999.1:315000-630000 GCF_033115175.1 Lepus europaeus | reverse complement strand
ATTAATTCCACTTGGAGACAAAAAATGGCACATTCGTGTTTTCTAGGGAGAAAACTAGAGCAAGCTCGGCAAAAAAAGGTGATATTTGTGTTTCTATACATGAGATTTTCAACACTTGCGCACGAAAATGACTTTAATTTCTCCAAAAGCAGTTTGACTGTGATTTTCTATGTCATTTTCACACAAATGTCAGAAAATGTTTTCCGGATATGATTGGATCCAAGAAGAAATATCTGGTTGTGTTGTGGCTAACTCAAGTCCAGATCCTGCTACCGCCTTGTGGTTTGTATTTTCTGGATATTATCAATGGACTTTATGCTTAGGAAGGAATTTCAGCAGGGAACATTTTGGTATGTGCTGCCAAACATCAATAGTTCCACATGGAGACAAAACCTTTGCACATTCATGTTTTCTAAGGAGAAAGGTAGAGCACCCCCGGCACAAAATATGATATTTGTGTTTGTATACATGACATTTCCTCCACTTGCCCAAAATCAAAAATGTCTTTAATTACTCCAAAACTAATTTGACTGTGATTTTCTATGTCATTTTCACACAAATGTCACAAATTGTTTTCCGGATATGATTGGATCCAAGAAGAAATATCCGGTTGTGTTGTGGCTAACTCAAGTCCAGATCCTGCTACTGCCATGTGTTTTATATTTTCTGAATATTATCAATGGACTTTATGCTTAGGAAGGATTTTCAGTAGGGAACATTTTGTTATGTGCTACCAAACACCAATTAGTTCCACATGGAGGCAAAACCTTTGCACATTCATGTTTTCTAGGGAGAAAGCTAGAGTAAGCCCGGCACAAAATATGATATTTGTGTTTGTATACATGAGATTTTATCCACTTGCCCAAGAAAATGACTTTAATTTCTCCAACACCATTGACTGTGATTTTCTATGTCATTTTCACACAAATGTCACAAAATTTTGACCGGATACACCTGGATCAAACAATAATATCCGGTTGTGAGTGGCTGACTCAACCCAAGATCTTGTTACAACCTCTATGTTTGTGTTTTCTGGATATTATCAAAGGAATTTACAGTTTTGAATGAATTTCAGCAGGGAACATTTTGTTTTGTGCTGCCAAACACAAATTGGTCCACATGGAGACAAAACATCCGAACATTCATGTTTTCTAGGGAGTAAGGTAGAGGAAGTCCGGCAAAAAATGATATTTGTGTTTGTATACATGACATTTTATCCACTAGTCCAAAATAAAAAAAAAGTCTTTAATTTCTCCAAAAGCAGTTTGACTGTGATTTTCTATGTCATATTCACACAAATGTCAGAAAATTTTGTCCGGATACGACTGGATCCAAGAAGAAATATCCGGTTGTGTTGTGGCTAACTCAAGTCCAGATCCTGCTACCGCCTTGTGGTTTGTATTTTCTGGATATTATCAATGGACTTTATGCTTAGGAAGGAATTTCAGCAGGGAACATTTTGTTATGTGCTGCCAAACACCAATCAGTTCCACATGGAGACAAAACCTTGGCACATTCGTGTTGTCTAGGGAGAAAGCTAGAGCAAGCTCGGCAAAAAAGGTGATATTTGTGTTTGTATACAAGAGATTTTCACGACTTGCCCAAGAAAATGACTTTAATTTCTCCAAAACCAGTTTGACTCTGATTTTCTATGTCATTTACACACAAATGTCACAAAATTTTGTCCGGATTCGACTGGATCAAACAAGAAATATCCGGTTGTGTTGTGGTGAACTCAAGCCCAGATCTTGCTACAACTTCTTTGTTTGTGTTTTCTGGATATTATCAAAGAATTTACAGTTTTGAATGAATTTCAACAGGGAACATTTTGTTTTGTGCTGCCAAACACA
Source organism: Lepus europaeus (assembly GCF_033115175.1). NCBI lineage: Eukaryota > Metazoa > Chordata > Mammalia > Lagomorpha > Leporidae > Lepus > Lepus europaeus. The sequence continues at coordinate 628,150 of NW_026908999.1, read as the reverse complement.
AATTGGTTCCACATGGAGACAAAACCTTGGCACATTCGTGTTTTCTAGGGAGAAAGCTAGAGCAAGCTCGGCAAAAAAAGGTGATATTTGTGTTTGTATACAAGAGATTTTCACGACTTGCCCAAGAAAATGACTTTAATTTCTCCAACACCATTGACTGTGATTTTCTATGTCATTTTCACACAAATGTCACAAAATTTTGACCGGATACACCTGGATCAAACAATAATATCCGGTTGTGAGTGGCTGACTCAACCCAAGATCTTGTTACAACCTCTGTGTTTGTGTTTTCTGGATATTATCAAAGGAATTTACAGTTTTGAATGAATTTCAGCAGGGAACATTTTGTTTTGTGCTGCCAAACACAAATTGGTCCACATGGAGACAAAACATCCGAACATTCATGTTTTCTAGGGAGTAAGGTAGAGGAAGTCCGGCAAAAAATGATATTTGTGTTTGTATACATGACATTTTATCCACTAGTCCAAAATAAAAAAAAAGTCTTTAATTTCTCCAAAAGCAGTTTGACTGTGATTTTCTATGTCATATTCACACAAATGTCAGAAAATTTTGTCCGGATACGACTGGATCCAAGAAGAAATATCCGGTTGTGTTGTGGCTAACTCAAGTCCAGATCCTGCTACCGCCTTGTGGTTTGTATTTTCTGGATATTATCAATGGACTTTATGCTTAGGAAGGAATTTCAGCAGGGAACATTTTGTTATGTGCTGCCAAACACCAATCAGTTCCACATGGAGACAAAACCTTGGCACATTCGTGTTGTCTAGGGAGAAAGCTAGAGCAAGCTCGGCAAAAAAGGTGATATTTGTGTTTGTATACAAGAGATTTTCACGACTTGCCCAAGAAAATGACTTTAATTTCTCCAAAACCAGTTTGACTCTGATTTTCTATGTCATTTACACACAAATGTCACAAAATTTTGTCCGGATTCGACTGGATCAAACAAGAAATATCCGGTTGTGTTGTGGTGAACTCAAGCCCAGATCTTGCTACAACTTCTTTGTTTGTGTTTTCTGGATATTATCAAAGAATTTACAGTTTTGAATGAATTTCAACAGGGAACATTTTGTTTTGTGCTGCCAAACACAAATTGGTTCCACATGGAGACAAAACCTTGGCACATTCGTGTTTTCTAGGGAGAAAGCTAGAGCAAGCTCGGCAAAAAAAGGTGATATTTGTGTTTGTATACAAGAGATTTTCACGACTTGCCCAAGAAAATGACTTTAATTTCTCCAAAAGCAGTTTGACTCTGATTTTCTATGTCATTTACACACAAATGTCACAAAATTTTGTCCGGATTCGACTGGATCAAACAAGAAATATCCGGTTGTGTTGTGGCGAACTCAAGCCCAGATCTTGCTACAACTTCTTTGTTTGTGTTTTCTGGATGTTATCAAAGAATTTACAGTTTTGAATGAATTTCAGCAGGGAACATTTTGTTTTGTGCTGCCAAACACAAATTGGTTCCACATGGAGACAAAACCTCTGCACTTTCATGTTTTCTAGGGAGTAAGGTAGAGGAAGTCCGGCAAAAAATATGATATTTGTGTTTGTATACATGATCGTTTATCCACTTGCCCACATAAAAAGTCTTTAATTTCTCCAAAAGCAGTTTGACTGTGATTTTCTATGTCATTTTCACACAAATGTCACAAAATTTTGCCCAGATACGACTGGATCAAACAAGAAATAGCTGGTTGTGTTGTGGCTAACTCAAGCCCAGATCTTGCTACAACCTCTGTGTTTGTGTTTTCTGGCTATTATCAAAGGGATTTACAGTTTTGAATGAATTTCAGCAGGGAACATTTTGTTTTGTGCTGCCAAACACAAATTGGTTCCACATGGAGACGAAACCTCTGCACATTCATGTTTTCTAGGGAGTAAGGTAGAGGAAGTCCTGCAAAAAATATGTTATTTGTGTTTGTATACATGACATTTTATCCACTTGCCCAAAATAAAAAATGTCTTTAATTTCTCCAAAACCAGTTTGACTCTGATTTTCTATGTCATTTTCACACAAATATCACAAAATTTTGTCCGGATATGACTGGATCAAACAAGAAATATCCGGTTGAGTTGTGGCTAACTCAAGTCCAGATCTTGCTACAAACTCTGTGTTTCTGTTTTCTGGATATTATCAAAGGGATTTACCGTTTTGAATGAATTTCAGCAGGGAACATTTTGGTATGTGCTGCCAAATACCAATTAATTCCACTTGGAGACAAAAAATGGCACATTCGTGTTTTCTAGGGAGAAAACTAGAGCAAGCTCGGCAAAAAAAGGTGATATTTGTGTTTCTATACATGAGATTTTCAACACTTGCGCACGAAAATGACTTTAATTTCTCCAAAAGCAGTTTGACTGTGATTTTCTATGTCATTTTCACACAAATGTCAGAAAATGTTTTCCGGATATGATTGGATCCAAGAAGAAATATCTGGTTGTGTTGTGGCTAACTCAAGTCCAGATCCTGCTACCGCCTTGTGGTTTGTATTTTCTGGATATTATCAATGGACTTTATGCTTAGGAAGGAATTTCAGCAGGGAACATTTTGGTATGTGCTGCCAAACATCAATAGTTCCACATGGAGACAAAACCTTTGCACATTCATGTTTTCTAAGGAGAAAGGTAGAGCACCCCCGGCACAAAATATGATATTTGTGTTTGTATACATGACATTTCCTCCACTTGCCCAAAATCAAAAATGTCTTTAATTACTCCAAAACTAATTTGACTGTGATTTTCTATGTCATTTTCACACAAATGTCACAAATTGTTTTCCGGATATGATTGGATCCAAGAAGAAATATCCGGTTGTGTTGTGGCTAACTCAAGTCCAGATCCTGCTACTGCCATGTGTTTTATATTTTCTGAATATTATCAATGGACTTTATGCTTAGGAAGGATTTTCAGTAGGGAACATTTTGTTATGTGCTACCAAACACCAATTAGTTCCACATGGAGGCAAAACCTTTGCACATTCATGTTTTCTAGGGAGAAAGCTAGAGTAAGCCCGGCACAAAATATGATATTTGTGTTTGTATACATGAGATTTTATCCACTTGCCCAAGAAAATGACTTTAATTTCTCCAACACCATTGACTGTGATTTTCTATGTCATTTTCACACAAATGTCACAAAATTTTGACCGGATACACCTGGATCAAACAATAATATCCGGTTGTGAGTGGCTGACTCAACCCAAGATCTTGTTACAACCTCTATGTTTGTGTTTTCTGGATATTATCAAAGGAATTTACAGTTTTGAATGAATTTCAGCAGGGAACATTTTGTTTTGTGCTGCCAAACACAAATTGGTCCACATGGAGACAAAACATCCGAACATTCATGTTTTCTAGGGAGTAAGGTAGAGGAAGTCCGGCAAAAAATGATATTTGTGTTTGTATACATGACATTTTATCCACTAGTCCAAAATAAAAAAAAAGTCTTTAATTTCTCCAAAAGCAGTTTGACTGTGATTTTCTATGTCATATTCACACAAATGTCAGAAAATTTTGTCCGGATACGACTGGATCCAAGAAGAAATATCCGGTTGTGTTGTGGCTAACTCAAGTCCAGATCCTGCTACCGCCTTGTGGTTTGTATTTTCTGGATATTATCAATGGACTTTATGCTTAGGAAGGAATTTCAGCAGGGAACATTTTGTTATGTGCTGCCAAACACCAATCAGTTCCACATGGAGACAAAACCTTGGCACATTCGTGTTGTCTAGGGAGAAAGCTAGAGCAAGCTCGGCAAAAAAGGTGATATTTGTGTTTGTATACAAGAGATTTTCACGACTTGCCCAAGAAAATGACTTTAATTTCTCCAAAACCAGTTTGACTCTGATTTTCTATGTCATTTACACACAAATGTCACAAAATTTTGTCCGGATTCGACTGGATCAAACAAGAAATATCCGGTTGTGTTGTGGTGAACTCAAGCCCAGATCTTGCTACAACTTCTTTGTTTGTGTTTTCTGGATATTATCAAAGAATTTACAGTTTTGAATGAATTTCAACAGGGAACATTTTGTTTTGTGCTGCCAAACACAAATTGGTTCCACATGGAGACAAAACCTTGGCACATTCGTGTTTTCTAGGGAGAAAGCTAGAGCAAGCTCGGCAAAAAAAGGTGATATTTGTGTTTGTATACAAGAGATTTTCACGACTTGCCCAAGAAAATGACTTTAATTTCTCCAACACCATTGACTGTGATTTTCTATGTCATTTTCACACAAATGTCACAAAATTTTGACCGGATACACCTGGATCAAACAATAATATCCGGTTGTGAGTGGCTGACTCAACCCAAGATCTTGTTACAACCTCTGTGTTTGTGTTTTCTGGATATTATCAAAGGAATTTACAGTTTTGAATGAATTTCAGCAGGGAACATTTTGTTTTGTGCTGCCAAACACAAATTGGTCCACATGGAGACAAAACATCCGAACATTCATGTTTTCTAGGGAGTAAGGTAGAGGAAGTCCGGCAAAAAATGATATTTGTGTTTGTATACATGACATTTTATCCACTAGTCCAAAATAAAAAAAAAGTCTTTAATTTCTCCAAAAGCAGTTTGACTGTGATTTTCTATGTCATATTCACACAAATGTCAGAAAATTTTGTCCGGATACGACTGGATCCAAGAAGAAATATCCGGTTGTGTTGTGGCTAACTCAAGTCCAGATCCTGCTACCGCCTTGTGGTTTGTATTTTCTGGATATTATCAATGGACTTTATGCTTAGGAAGGAATTTCAGCAGGGAACATTTTGTTATGTGCTGCCAAACACCAATCAGTTCCACATGGAGACAAAACCTTGGCACATTCGTGTTGTCTAGGGAGAAAGCTAGAGCAAGCTCGGCAAAAAAGGTGATATTTGTGTTTGTATACAAGAGATTTTCACGACTTGCCCAAGAAAATGACTTTAATTTCTCCAAAACCAGTTTGACTCTGATTTTCTATGTCATTTACACACAAATGTCACAAAATTTTGTCCGGATTCGACTGGATCAAACAAGAAATATCCGGTTGTGTTGTGGTGAACTCAAGCCCAGATCTTGCTACAACTTCTTTGTTTGTGTTTTCTGGATATTATCAAAGAATTTACAGTTTTGAATGAATTTCAACAGGGAACATTTTGTTTTGTGCTGCCAAACACAAATTGGTTCCACATGGAGACAAAACCTTGGCACATTCGTGTTTTCTAGGGAGAAAGCTAGAGCAAGCTCGGCAAAAAAAGGTGATATTTGTGTTTGTATACAAGAGATTTTCACGACTTGCCCAAGAAAATGACTTTAATTTCTCCAAAAGCAGTTTGACTCTGATTTTCTATGTCATTTACACACAAATGTCACAAAATTTTGTCCGGATTCGACTGGATCAAACAAGAAATATCCGGTTGTGTTGTGGCGAACTCAAGCCCAGATCTTGCTACAACTTCTTTGTTTGTGTTTTCTGGATGTTATCAAAGAATTTACAGTTTTGAATGAATTTCAGCAGGGAACATTTTGTTTTGTGCTGCCAAACACAAATTGGTTCCACATGGAGACAAAACCTCTGCACTTTCATGTTTTCTAGGGAGTAAGGTAGAGGAAGTCCGGCAAAAAATATGATATTTGTGTTTGTATACATGATCGTTTATCCACTTGCCCACATAAAAAGTCTTTAATTTCTCCAAAAGCAGTTTGACTGTGATTTTCTATGTCATTTTCACACAAATGTCACAAAATTTTGCCCAGATACGACTGGATCAAACAAGAAATAGCTGGTTGTGTTGTGGCTAACTCAAGCCCAGATCTTGCTACAACCTCTGTGTTTGTGTTTTCTGGCTATTATCAAAGGGATTTACAGTTTTGAATGAATTTCAGCAGGGAACATTTTGTTTTGTGCTGCCAAACACAAATTGGTTCCACATGGAGACGAAACCTCTGCACATTCATGTTTTCTAGGGAGTAAGGTAGAGGAAGTCCTGCAAAAAATATGTTATTTGTGTTTGTATACATGACATTTTATCCACTTGCCCAAAATAAAAAATGTCTTTAATTTCTCCAAAACCAGTTTGACTCTGATTTTCTATGTCATTTTCACACAAATATCACAAAATTTTGTCCGGATATGACTGGATCAAACAAGAAATATCCGGTTGAGTTGTGGCTAACTCAAGTCCAGATCTTGCTACAAACTCTGTGTTTCTGTTTTCTGGATATTATCAAAGGGATTTACCGTTTTGAATGAATTTCAGCAGGGAACATTTTGGTATGTGCTGCCAAATACCAATTAATTCCACTTGGAGACAAAAAATGGCACATTCGTGTTTTCTAGGGAGCAAACTAGAGCAAGCTCGGCAAAAAAAGGTGATATTTGTGTTTCTATACATGAGATTTTCAACACTTGCGCACGAAAATGACTTTAATTTCTCCAAAAGCAGTTTGACTGTGATTTTCTATGTCATTTTCACACAAATGTCAGAAAATGTTTTCCGGATATGATTGGATCCAAGAAGAAATATCTGGTTGTGTTGTGGCTAACTCAAGTCCAGATCCTGCTACCGCCTTGTGGTTTGTATTTTCTGGATATTATCAATGGACTTTATGCTTAGGAAGGAATTTCAGCAGGGAACATTTTGGTATGTGCTGCCAAACATCAATAGTTCCACATGGAGACAAAACCTTTGCACATTCATGTTTTCTAAGGAGAAAGGTAGAGCACCCCCGGCACAAAATATGATATTTGTGTTTGTATACATGACATTTCCTCCACTTGCCCAAAATCAAAAATGTCTTTAATTACTCCAAAACTAATTTGACTGTGATTTTCTATGTCATTTTCACACAAATGTCACAAATTGTTTTCCGGATATGATTGGATCCAAGAAGAAATATCCGGTTGTGTTGTGGCTAACTCAAGTCCAGATCCTGCTACTGCCATGTGTTTTATATTTTCTGAATATTATCAATGGACTTTATGCTTAGGAAGGATTTTCAGTAGGGAACATTTTGTTATGTGCTACCAAACACCAATTAGTTCCACATGGAGGCAAAACCTTTGCACATTCATGTTTTCTAGGGAGAAAGCTAGAGTAAGCCCGGCACAAAATATGATATTTGTGTTTGTATACATGAGATTTTATCCACTTGCCCAAGAAAATGACTTTAATTTCTCCAACACCATTGACTGTGATTTTCTATGTCATTTTCACACAAATGTCACAAAATTTTGACCGGATACACCTGGATCAAACAATAATATCCGGTTGTGAGTGGCTGACTCAACCCAAGATCTTGTTACAACCTCTGTGTTTGTGTTTTCTGGATATTATCAAAGGAATTTACAGTTTTGAATGAATTTCAGCAGGGAACATTTTGTTTTGTGCTGCCAAACACAAATTGGTCCACATGGAGACAAAACATCCGAACATTCATGTTTTCTAGGGAGTAAGGTAGAGGAAGTCCGGCAAAAAATGATATTTGTGTTTGTATACATGACATTTTATCCACTAGTCCAAAATAAAAAAAAAGTCTTTAATTTCTCCAAAAGCAGTTTGACTGTGATTTTCTATGTCATATTCACACAAATGTCAGAAAATTTTGTCCGGATACGACTGGATCCAAGAAGAAATATCCGGTTGTGTTGTGGCTAACTCAAGTCCAGATCCTGCTACCGCCTTGTGGTTTGTATTTTCTGGATATTATCAATGGACTTTATGCTTAGGAAGGAATTTCAGCAGGGAACATTTTGTTATGTGCTGCCAAACACCAATCAGTTCCACATGGAGACAAAACCTTGGCACATTCGTGTTGTCTAGGGAGAAAGCTAGAGCAAGCTCGGCAAAAAAGGTGATATTTGTGTTTGTATACAAGAGATTTTCACGACTTGCCCAAGAAAATGACTTTAATTTCTCCAAAACCAGTTTGACTCTGATTTTCTATGTCATTTACACACAAATGTCACAAAATTTTGTCCGGATTCGACTGGATCAAACAAGAAATATCCGGTTGTGTTGTGGTGAACTCAAGCCCAGATCTTGCTACAACTTCTTTGTTTGTGTTTTCTGGATATTATCAAAGAATTTACAGTTTTGAATGAATTTCAACAGGGAACATTTTGTTTTGTGCTGCCAAACACAAATTGGTTCCACATGGAGACAAAACCTTGGCACATTCGTGTTTTCTAGGGAGAAAGCTAGAGCAAGCTCGGCAAAAAAAGGTGATATTTGTGTTTGTATACAAGAGATTTTCACGACTTGCCCAAGAAAATGACTTTAATTTCTCCAAAAGCAGTTTGACTCTGATTTTCTATGTCATTTACACACAAATGTCACAAAATTTTGTCCGGATTCGACTGGATCAAACAAGAAATATCCGGTTGTGTTGTGGCGAACTCAAGCCCAGATCTTGCTACAACTTCTTTGTTTGTGTTTTCTGGATATTATCAAAGAATTTACAGTTTTGAATGAATTTCAGCAGGGAACATTTTGTTTTGTGCTGCCAAACACAAATTGGTTCCACATGGAGACAAAACCTCTGCACTTTCATGTTTTCTAGGGAGTAAGGTAGAGGAAGTCCGGCAAAAAATATGATATTTGTGTTTGTATACATGATAGTTTATCCACTTGCCCACATAAAAAGTCTTTAATTTCTCCAAAAGCAGTTTGACTGTGATTTTCTATGTCATTTTCACACAAATGTCACAAAATTTTGCCCGGATACGACTGGATCAAACAAGAAATAGCTGGTTGTGTTGTGGCTAACTCAAGCCCAGATCTTGCTACAACCTCTGTGTTTGTGTTTTCTGGATATTATCAAAGGGATTTACAGTTTTGAATGAATTTCAGCAGGGAACATTTTGTTTTGTGCTGCCAAACACAAATTGGTTCCACATGGAGACGAAACCTCTGCACATTCATGTTTTCTAGGGAGTAAGGTAGAGGAAGTCCTGAAAAAAATATGTTATTTGTGTTTGTATACATGACATTTTATCCACTTGCCCAAAATAAAAAATGTCTTTAATTTCTCCAAAACCAGTTTGACTCTGATTTTCTATGTCATTTTCACACAAATATCACAAAATTTTGTCCGGATATGACTGGATCAAACAAGAAATATCCGGTTGAGTTGTGGCTAACTCAAGTCCAGATCTTGCTACAAACTCTGTGTTTCTGTTTTCTGGATATTATCAAAGGGATTTACCGTTTTGAATGAATTTCAGCAGGGAACATTTTGGTATGTGCTGCCAAATACCAATTAATTCCACTTGGAGACAAAAAATGGCACATTCGTGTTTTCTAGGGAGAAAACTAGAGCAAGCTCGGCAAAAAAAGGTGATATTTGTGTTTCTATACATGAGATTTTCAACACTTGCGCACGAAAATGACTTTAATTTCTCCAAAAGCAGTTTGACTGTGATTTTCTATGTCATTTTCACACAAATGTCAGAAAATGTTTTCCGGATATGATTGGATCCAAGAAGAAATATCCAGTTGTGTTGTGGCTAACTCAAGTCCAGATCCTGCTACCGCCTTGTGGTTTGTATTTTCTGGATATTATCAATGGGCTTTATGCTTAGGAAGGAATTTCAGCAGGGAACATTTTGTTATGTGCTGCCAAACACCAATCAGTTCCACATGGAGACAAAACCTTGGCACATTCGTGTTTTCTAGGGAGAAAGCTAGAGCAAGCTCGGCAAAAAAAGGTGATATTTGTGTTTGTATACAAGAGATTTTCACGACTTGCCCAAGAAAATGACTTTAATTTCTCCAAAACCAGTTTGACTCTGATTTTCTATGTCATTTTCACACAAATGTCACAAAATTTTGTCCGGATTCGATTGGATCAAACAAGAAATATCCAGTTGTGTTGTGGTGAACTCAAGCCCAGATCTTGCTACAACTTCTTTGTTTGTGTTTTCTGGATATTATCAAAGAATTTACAGTTTTGAATGAATTTCAGCAGGGAACATTTTGTTTTGTGCTGCCAAACACAAATTGGTTCCACATGGAGACAAAACCTTGGCACATTCGTGTTTTCTAGGGAGAAAGCTAGAGCAAGCTCGGCAAAAAAAGGTGATATTTGTGTTTGTATACAGAGATTTTCACGACTTGCCCAAGAAAATGACTTTAATTTCTCCAACACCATTGACTGTGATTTTCTATGTCATTTTCACACAAATGTCACAAAATTTTGACCGGATACACCTGGATCAAACAATAATATCCGGTTGTGAGTGGCTGACTCAACCCAAGATCTTGTTACAACCTCTGTGTTTGTGTTTTCTGGATATTATCAAAGGGATTTACAGTTTTGAATGAATTTCAGCAGGGAACATTTTGTTTTGTGCTGCCAAACACAAATTGGTCCACATGGAGACAAAACATCTGAACATTCATGTTTTCTAGGGAGTAAGGTCGAGGAAGTCCGGCAAAAAATATGATATTTGTGTTTGTATACATGACATTTTATCCACTAGTCCAAAATAAAAAAATGTCTTTAATTTCTCCAAAAGCAGTTTGACTGTGATTTTCTATGTCATTTTCACACAAATATCACAAAATTTTGTCCGGATATGACTGGATCAAACAAGAAATATCCGGTTGAGTTGTGGCTAACTCAAGTCCAGATCTTGCTACAAACTCTGTGTTTCTGTTTTCTGGATATTATCAAAGGGATTTACCGTTTTGAATGAATTTCAGCAGGGAACATTTTGGTATGTGCTGCCAAATACCAATTAATTCCACTTGGAGACAAAAAATGGCACATTCGTGTTTTCTAGGGAGAAAACTAGAGCAAGCTCGGCAAAAAAAGGTGATAGTTGTGTTTCTATACATGAGATTTTCAACACTTGCGCACGAAAATGACTTTAATTTCTCCAAAAGCAGTTTGTGATTTTCTATGTCATTTTCACACAAATGTCAGAAAATGTTTTCCGGATATGATTGGATCCAAGAAGAAATATCTGGTTGTGTTGTGGCTAACTCAAGTCCAGATCCTGCTACCGGCTTCTGGTTTGTATTTTCTGGATATTATCAATGGACTTTATGCTTAAGAAGGAATTTCAGCAGGGAACATTTTGGTATGTGCTGCCAAACATCAATAGTTCCACATGGAGATAAAACCTTTGCACATTCATGTTTTCTAAGGAGAAAGGTAGAGCACCCCCGGCACAAAATATGATATTTGTGTTTGTATACATGACATTTCCTCCACTTGCCCAAAATCAAAAATGTCTTTAATTACTCCAAAACTAATTTGACTGTGATTTTCTATGTCATTTTCACACAAATGTCACAAATTGTTTTCCGGATATGATTGGATCCAAGAAGAAATATCCGGTTGTGTTGTGGCTAACTCAAGTCCAGATCCTGCTACTGCCATGTGTTTTATATTTTCTGAATATTATCAATGGACTTTATGCTTAGGAAGGATTTTCAGTAGGGAACATTTTGTTATGTGCTACCAAACACCAATTAGTTCCACATGGAGGCAAAACCTTTACACATTCATGTTTTCTAGGGAGAAAGCTAGAGTAAGCCCGGCACAAAATATGATATTTGTGTTTGTATACATGAGATTTTATCCACTTGCCCAAGAAAATGACTTTAATTTCTCCAACACCATTGACTGTGATTTTCTATGTCATTTTCACACAAATGTCACAAAATTTTGACCGGATACACCTGGATCAAACAATAATATCCGGTTGTGAGTGGCTGACTCAACCCAAGATCTTGTTACAACCTCTGTGTTTGTGTTTTCTGGATATTATCAAAGGAATTTACAGTTTTGAATGAATTTCAGCAGGGAACATTTTGTTTTGTTCTGCCAAACACAAATTGGTCCACATGGAGACAAAACATCTGAACATTCATGTTTTCTAGGGAGTAAGGTAGAGGAAGTCCGGCAAAAAATATGATATTTGTGTTTGTATACATGACATTTTATCCACTAGTCCAAAATAAAAAAAATGTCTTTAATTTCTCCAAAAGCAGTTTGACTGTGATTTTCTATGTCATTTTCACACAAATGTCAGAAAATTTTGTCCGGATACGACTGGATCCAAGAAGAAATATCCGGTTGTGTTGTGGCTAACTCAAGTCCAGATCCTGCTACCGGCTTGTGGTTTGTATTTTCTGGATATTATCAATGGACTTTATGCTTAGGAAGGAATTTCAGCAGGGAACATTTTGTTATGTGCTGCCAAACACCAATCAGTTCCACATGGAGACAAAACCTTGGCACATTCGTGTTTTCTAGGGAGAAAGCTAGAGCAAGCTCGGCAAAAAAAGGTGATATTTGTGTTTGTATACAAGAGATTTTCACGACTTGCCCAAGAAAATGACTTTAATTTCTCCAAAACCAGTTTGACTCTGATTTTCTATGTCATTTACACACAAATGTCACAAAATTTTGTCCGGATTCGACTGGATCAAACAAGAAATATCCGGTTGTGTTGTGGTGAACTCAACCCCAGATCTCGCTACAACTTCTTTGTTTGTGTTTTCTGGATATTATCAAAGAATTTACAGTTTTGAATGAATTTCAGCAGGGAACATTTTGTTTTGTGCTGCCAAACACCAATCAGTTCCACATGGAGACAAAACCTTGGCACATTCGTGTTTTCTAGGGAGAAAGCTAGAGCAAGCTCGGCAAAAAAAGGTGATATTTGTGTTTGTATACAAGAGATTTTCACGACTTGCCCAAGAAAATGACTTTAATTTCTCGAAAACCTGTTTGACTCTGATTTTCTATGTCATTTTGACACAAATGTCAGAAAATTTTGTCCGGATTCGACTGGATCAAAGAAGAAATATCCGGTTGTGTTGTGGCGAACTCAAGCCCAGATCTTGCTACAACTTCTTTGTTTGTGTTTTCTGGATATTATCAAAGAATTTACAGTTTTGAATGAATTTCAGCAGGGAACATTTTGTTTTGTGCTGCCAAACACAAATTGGTTCCACATGGAGACAAAACCTTGGCACATTCGTGTTTTCTAGGGAGAAAGCTAGAGCAAGCTCGGCAAAAAAAAGGTGATATTTGTGTTTGTATACAAGAGATTTTCACGACTTGCCCAAGAAAATGACTTTAATTTCTCCAAAAGCAGTTTGACTCTGATTTTCTATGTCATTTACACACAAATGTCACAAAATTTTGTCCGGATTCGACTGGATCAAACAAGAAATATCCGGTTGTGTTTTGGCGAACTCAAGCCCAGATCTTGCTACAACTTCTTTGTTTGTGTTTTCTGGATGTTATCAAAGAATTTACAGTTTTGAATGAATTTCAGCAGGGAACATTTTGTTTTGTGCTGCCAAACACAAATTGGTTCCACATGGAGACAAAACCTCTGCACTTTCATGTTTTCTAGGGAGTAAGGTAGAGGAAGTCCGGCAAAAAATATGATATTTGTGTTTGTATACATGATAGTTTATCCACTTGCCCACATAAAAAGTCTTTAATTTCTCCAAAAGCAGTTTGACTGTGATTTTCTATGTCATTTTCACACAAATGTCACAAAATTTTGCCCGGATACGACTGGATCAAACAAGAAATAGCTGGTTGTGTTGTGGCTAACTCAAGGCCAGATCTTGCTACAACCTCTGTGTTTGTGTTTTCTGGATATTATCAAAGGGATTTACAGTTTTGAATGAATTTCAGCAGGGAACATTTTGTTTTGTGCTGCCAAACACAAATTGGTTCCACATGGAGATGAAACCTCTGCACATTCATGTTTTCTAGGGAGTAAGGTAGAGGAAGTCCTGCAAAAAATATGTTATTTTTGTTTGTATACATGACATTTTATCCACTTGCCCAAAATAAAAAATGTCTTTAATTTCTCCAAAACCAGTTTGACTGTGATTTTCTATGTCATTTTCACACAAATATCACAAAATTTTGTCCGGATATGACTGGATCAAACAAGAAATATCCGGTTGAGTTGTGGCTAACTCAAGTCCAGATCTTGCTACAAACTCTGTGTTTCCTTTTTCTGGATATTATCAAAGGGATTTACAGTTTTGAATGAATTTCAGCAGGGAACATTTTGGTATGTGCTGCCAAATACCAATTAATTCCACTTGGAGACAAAAAATGGCACATTCGTGTTTTCTAGGGAGAAAACTAGAGCAAGCTCGGCAAAAAAAGGTGATATTTGTGTTTCTATACATGAGATTTTCAACACTTGCGCACGAAAATGACTTTAATTTCTCCAAAAGCAGTTTGTGATTTTCTATGTCATTTTCACACAAATGTCAGAAAATGTTTTCCGGATATGATTGGATCCAAGAAGAAATATCTGGTTGTGTTGTGGCTAACTCAAGTCCAGATCCTGCTACCGGCTTCTGGTTTGTATTTTCTGGATATTATCAATGGACTTTATGCTTAAGAAGGAATTTCAGCAGGGAACATTTTGGTATGTGCTGCCAAACATCAATAGTTCCACATGGAGACAAAACCTTTGCACATTCATGTTTTCTAAGGAGAAAGGTAGAGCACCCCCGGCACAAAATATGATATTTGTGTTTGTATACATGACATTTCCTCCACTTGCCCAAAATCAAAAATGTCTTTAATTACTCCAAAACTAATTTGACTGTGATTTTCTATGTCATTTTCACACAAATGTCACAAATTGTTTTCCGGATATGATTGGATCCAAGAAGAAATATCCGGTTGTGTTGTGGCTAACTCAAGTCCAGATCCTGCTACTGCCATGTGTTTTATATTTTCTGAATATTATCAATGGACTTTATGCTTAGGAAGGATTTTCAGTAGGGAACATTTTGTTTTGTGCTACCAAACACCAATTAGTTCCACATGGAGGCAAAACCTTTGCACATTCATGTTTTCTAGGGAGAAAGCTAGAGTAAGCCCGGCACAAAATATGATATTTGTGTTTGTATACATGAGATTTTATCCACTTGCCCAAGAAAATGACTTTAATTTCTCCAACACCATTGACTGTGATTTTCTATGTCATTTTCACACAAATGTCACAAAATTTTGACCGGATACACCTGGATCAAACAATAATATCCGGTTGTGAGTGGCTGACTCAACCCAAGATCTTGTTACAACCTCTGTGTTTGTGTTTTCTGGATATTATCAAAGGAATTTACAGTTTTGAATGAATTTCAGCAGGGAACATTTTGTTTTGTTCTGCCAAACACAAATTGGTCCACATGGAGACAAAACATCTGAACATTCATGTTTTCTAGGGAGTAAGGTAGAGGAAGTCCGGCAAAAAATATGATATTTGTGTTTGTATACATGACATTTTATCCACTAGTCCAAAATAAAAAAAATGTCTTTAATTTCTCCAAAAGCAGTTTGACTGTGATTTTCTATGTCATTTTCACACAAATGTCAGAAAATTTTGTCCGGATACGACTGGATCCAAGAAGAAATATCCGGTTGTGTTGTGGCTAACTCAAGTCCAGATCCTGCTACCGGCTTGTGGTTTGTATTTTCTGGATATTATCAATGGACTTTATGCTTAGGAAGGAATTTCAGCAGGGAACATTTTGTTATGTGCTGCCAAACACCAATCAGTTCCACATGGAGACAAAACCTTGGCACATTCGTGTTTTCTAGGGAGAAAGCTAGAGCAAGCTCGGCAAAAAAAGGTGATATTTGTGTTTGTATACAAGAGATTTTCACGACTTGCCCAAGAAAATGACTTTAATTTCTCCAAAACCAGTTTGACTCTGATTTTCTATGTCATTTACACACAAATGTCACAAAATTTTGTCTGGATTCGACTGGATCAAACAAGAAATATCCGGTTGTGTTGTGGTGAACTCAACCCCAGATCTCGCTACAACTTCTTTGTTTGTGTTTTCTGGATATTATCAAAGAATTTACAGTTTTGAATGAATTTCAGCAGGGAACATTTTGTTTTGTGCTGCCAAACACCAATCAGTTCCACATGGAGACAAAACCTTGGCACATTCGTGTTTTCTAGGGAGAAAGCTAGAGCAAGCTCGGCAAAAAAAGGTGATATTTGTGTTTGTATACAAGAGATTTTCACGACTTGCCCAAGAAAATGACTTTAATTTCTCGAAAACCTGTTTGACTCTGATTTTCTATGTCATTTTGACACAAATGTCAGAAAATTTTGTCCGGATTCGACTGGATCAAAGAAGAAATATCCGGTTGTGTTGTGGCGAACTCAAGCCCAGATCTTGCTACAACTTCTTTGTTTGTGTTTTCTGGATATTATCAAAGAATTTACAGTTTTGAATGAATTTCAGCAGGGAACATTTTGTTTTGTGCTGCCAAACACAAATTGGTTCCACATGGAGACAAAACCTTGGCACATTCGTGTTTTCTAGGGAGAAAGCTAGAGCAAGCTCGGCAAAAAAAGGTGATATTTGTGTTTGTATACAAGAGATTTTCACGACTTGCCCAAGAAAATGACTTTAATTTCTCCAAAAGCAGTTTGACTCTGATTTTCTATGTCATTTACACACAAATGTCACAAAATTTTGTCCGGATTCGACTGGATCAAACAAGAAATATCCGGTTGTGTTTTGGCGAACTCAAGCCCAGATCTTGCTACAACTTCTTTGTTTGTGTTTTCTGGATGTTATCAAAGAATTTACAGTTTTGAATGAATTTCAGCAGGGAACATTTTGTTTTGTGCTGCCAAACACAAATTTGTTCCACATGGAGACAAAACCTCTGCACTTTCATGTTTTCTAGGGAGTAAGGTAGAGGAAGTCCGGCAAAAAATATGATATTTGTGTTTGTATACATGATAGTTTATCCACTTGCCCACATAAAAAGTCTTTAATTTCTCCAAAAGCAGTTTGACTGTGATTTTCTATGTCATTTTCACACAAATGTCACAAAATTTTGCCCGGATACGACTGGATCAAACAAGAAATAGCTGGTTGTGTTGTGGCTAACTCAAGCCCAGATCTTGCTACAACCTCTGTGTTTGTGTTTTCTGGATATTATCAAAGGGATTTACAGTTTTGAATGAATTTCAGCAGGGAACATTTTGTTTTGTGCTGCCAAACACAAATTGGTTCCACATGGAGATGAAACCTCTGCACATTCATGTTTTCTAGGGAGTAAGGTAGAGGAAGTCCTGCAAAAAATATGTTATTTTTGTTTGTATACATGACATTTTATCCACTTGCCCAAAATAAAAAATGTCTTTAATTTCTCCAAAACCAGTTTGACTGTGATTTTCTATGTCATTTTCACACAAATATCACAAAATTTTGTCCGGATATGACTGGATCAAACAAGAAATATCCGGTTGAGTTGTGGCTAACTCAAGTCCAGATCTTGCTACAAACTCTGTGTTTCCTTTTTCTGGATATTATCAAAGGGATTTACAGTTTTGAATGAATTTCAGCAGGGAACATTTTGGTATGTGCTGCCAAATACCAATTAATTCCACTTGGAGACAAAAAATGGCACATTCGTGTTTTCTAGGGAGAAAACTAGAGCAAGCTCGGCAAAAAAAGGTGATATTTGTGTTTCTATACATGAGATTTTCAACACTTGCGCACGAAAATGACTTTAATTTCTCCAAAAGCAGTTTGTGATTTTCTATGTCATTTTCACACAAATGTCAGAAAATGTTTTCCGGATATGATTGGATCCATTAAGAAATATCTGGTTGTGTTGTGGCTAACTCAAGTCCAGATCCTGCTACCGGCTTGTGGTTTGTATTTTCTGGATATTATCAATGGACTTTATGCTTAAGAAGGAATTTCAGCAGGGAACATTTTGGTATGTGCTGCCAAACATCAATAGTTCCACATGGAGACAAAACCTTTGCACATTCATGTTTTCTAAGGAGAAAGGTAGAGCACCCCCGGCACAAAATATGATATTTGTGTTTGTATACATGACATTTCCTCCACTTGCCCAAAATCAAAAATGTCTTTAATTACTCCAAAACTAATTTGGCTGTGATTTTCTATGTCATTTTCACACAAATGTCACAAATTGTTTTCCAGATATGATTGGATCCAAGAAGAAATATCCGGTTGTGTTGTGGCTAACTCAAGTTCAGATCCTGCTACTGCCATGTGTTTTATATTTTCTGAATATTATCAATGGACTTTATGCTTAGGAAGGATTTTCAGTAGGGAACATTTTGTTATGTGCTACCAAACACCAATTAGTTCCACATGGAGGCAAAACCTTTGCACATTCATGTTTTCTAGGGAGAAAGCTAGAGTAAGCCCGGCACAAAATATGATATTTGTGTTTGTATACATGAGATTTTATCCACTTGCCCAAGAAAATGACTTTAATTTCTCCAACACCATTGACTGTGATTTTCTATGTCATTTTCACACAAATGTCACAAAATTTTGACCGGATACACCTGGATCAAACAATAATATCCGGTTGTGAGTGGCTGACTCAACCCAAGATCTTGTTACAACCTCTGTGTTTGTGTTTTCTGGATATTATCAAAGGAATTTACAGTTTTGAATGAATTTCAGCAGGGAACATTTTGTTTTGTGCTGCCAAACACAAATTGGTCCACATGGAGACAAAACATCTGAACATTCATGTTTTCTAGGGAGTAAGGTAGAGGAAGTCCGGCAAAAAATATGATATTTGTGTTTGTATACATGACATTTTATCCACTAGTCCAAAATAAAAAAAAATGTCTTTAATTTCTCCAAAAGCAGTTTGACTGTGATTTTCTATGTCATATTCACACAAATGTCAGAAAATTTTGTCCGGATACGACTGGATCCAAGAAGAAATATCCGGTTGTGTTGTGGCTAACTCAAGTCCAGATCCTGCTACCGCCTTGTGGTTTGTATTTTCTGGATATTATCAATGGACTTTATGCTTAGGAAGGAATTTCAGCAGGGAACATTTTGGTATGTGCTGCCAAACACCAATCAGTTCCACATGGAGACAAAACCTTGGCACATTCGTGTTTTCTAGGGAGAAAGCTAGAGCAAGCTCGGCAAAAAAAGGTGATATTTGTGTTTGTATACAAGAGATTTTCACGACTTGCCCAAGAAAATGACTTTAATTTCTCCAAAACCAGTTTGACTCTGATTTTCTATGTCATTTACACACAAATGTCACAAAATTTTGTCTGGATTCGACTGGATCAAACAAGAAATATCCGGTTGTGTTGTGGTGAACTAAAGCCCAGATCTTGCTACAACTTCTTTGTTTGTGTTTTCTGGATATTATCAAAGAATTTACAGTTTTGAATGAATTTCAGCAGGGAACATTTTGTTTTGTGCTGCCAAACACAAATTGGTTCCACATGGAGACAAAACCTTGGCACATTCGTGTTGTCTAGGGAGAAAGCTAGAGCAAGCTCTGCAAAAAAAGGTGATATTTGTGTTTGTATACAAGAGATTTTCACGACTTGCCCAAGAAAATGACTTTAATTTCTCCAAAAGCAGTTTGACTCTGATTTTCTATGTCATTTACACACAAATGTCACAAAATTTTGTCCGGATTCGACTGGATCAAACAAGAAATAGCTGGTTGTGTTGTGGCGAACTCAAGCCCAGATCTTGCTACAACTTCTTTGTTTGTGTTTTCTGGATATTATCAAAGAATTTACAGTTTTGAATGAATTTCAGCAGGGAACATTTTGTTTTGTGCTGCCAAACACAAATTGGTTCCACATGGAGATGAAACCTCTGCACATTCATGTTTTCTAGGGAGTAAGGTAGAGGAAGTCCTGCAAAAAATATGTTATTTTTGTTTGTATACATGACATTTTATCCACTTGCCCAAAATAAAAAATGTCTTTAATTTCTCCAAAAGCAGTTTGACTGTGATTTTCTATGTCATTTTCACACAAATATCACAAAATTTTGTCCGGATATGACTGGATCAAACAAGAAATATCCGGTTGAGTTGTGGCTAACTCAAGTCCAGATCTTGCTACAAACTCTGTGTTTCCTTTTTCTGGATATTATCAAAGGGATTTACAGTTTTGAATGAATTTCAGCAGGGAACATTTTGGTATGTGCTGCCAAATACCAATTAATTCCACTTGGAGACAAAAAATGGCACATTCGTGTTTTCTAGGGAGAAAACTAGAGCAAGCTCGGCAAAAAAAGGTGATATTTGTGTTTCTATACATGAGATTTTCAACACTTGCGCACGAAAATGACTTTAATTTCTCCAAAAGCAGTTTGTGATTTTCTATATCATTTTCACACAAATGTCAGAAAATGTTTTCCGGATATGATTGGATCCATTAAGAAATATCTGGTTGTGTTGTGGCTAACTCAAGTCCAGATCCTGCTACCGGCTTGTGGTTTGTATTTTCTGGATATTATCAATGGACTTTATGCTTAAGAAGGAATTTCAGCAGGGAACATTTTGGTATGTGCTGCCAAACATCAATAGTTCCACATGGAGACAAAACCTTTGCACATTCATGTTTTCTAAGGAGAAAGGTAGAGCACCCCCGGCACAAAATATGATATTTGTGTTTGTATACATGACATTTCCTCCACTTGCCCAAAATCAAAAATGTCTTTAATTACTCCAAAACTAATTTGGCTGTGATTTTCTATGTCATTTTCACACAAATGTCACAAATTGTTTTCCAGATATGATTGGATCCAAGAAGAAATATCCGGTTGTGTTGTGGCTAACTCAAGTTCAGATCCTGCTACTGCCATGTGTTTTATATTTTCTGAATATTATCAATGGACTTTATGCTTAGGAAGGATTTTCAGTAGGGAACATTTTGTTATGTGCTACCAAACACCAATTAGTTCCACATGGAGGCAAAACCTTTGCACATTCATGTTTTCTAGGGAGAAAGCTAGAGTAAGCCCGGCACAAAATATGATATTTGTGTTTGTATACATGAGATTTTATCCACTTGCCCAAGAAAATGACTTTAATTTCTCCAACACCATTGACTGTGATTTTCTATGTCATTTTCACACAAATGTCACAAAATTTTGACCGGATACACCTGGATCAAACAATAATATCCGGTTGTGAGTGGCTGACTCAACCCAAGATCTTGTTACAACCTCTGTGTTTGTGTTTTCTGGATATTATCAAAGGAATTTACAGTTTTGAATGAATTTCAGCAGGGAACATTTTGTTTTGTGCTGCCAAACACAAATTGGTCCACATGGAGACAAAACATCTGAACATTCATGTTTTCTAGGGAGTAAGGTAGAGGAAGTCCGGCAAAAAATATGATATTTGTGTTTGTATACATGACATTTTATCCACTAGTCCAAAATAAAAAAAAATGTCTTTAATTTCTCCAAAAGCAGTTTGACTGTGATTTTCTATGTCATATTCACACAAATGTCAGAAAATTTTGTCCGGATACGACTGGATCCAAGAAGAAATATCCGGTTGTGTTGTGGCTAACTCAAGTCCAGATCCTGCTACCGCCTTGTGGTTTGTATTTTCTGGATATTATCAATGGACTTTATGCTTAGGAAGGAATTTCAGCAGGGAACATTTTGGTATGTGCTGCCAAACACCAATCAGTTCCACATGGAGACAAAACCTTGGCACATTCGTGTTTTCTAGGGAGAAAGCTAGAGCAAGCTCGGCAAAAAAAGGTGATATTTGTGTTTGTATACAAGAGATTTTCACGACTTGCCCAAGAAAATGACTTTAATTTCTCCAAAACCAGTTTGACTCTGATTTTCTATGTCATTTACACACAAATGTCACAAAATTTTGTCTGGATTCGACTGGATCAAACAAGAAATATCCGGTTGTGTTGTGGTGAACTCAAGCCCAGATCTTGCTACAACTTCTTTGTTTGTGTTTTCTGGATATTATCAAAGAATTTACAGTTTTGAATGAATTTCAGCAGGGAACATTTTGTTTTGTGCTGCCAAACACAAATTGGTTCCACATGGAGACAAAACCTTGGCACATTCGTGTTTTCTAGGGAGAAAGCTAGAGCAAGCTCGGCAACAAAAGGTGATATTTGTGTTTGTATACAAGAGATTTTCACGACTTGCCCAAGAAAATGACTTTAATTTCTCCAAAACCAGTTTGACTCTGATTTTCTATGTCATTTACACACAAATGTCACAAAATTTTGTCCGGATTCGACTGGATCAAACAAGAAATATCCGGTTGTGTTGTGGCGAACTCAAGCCCAGATCTTGCTACAACTTCTTTGTTTGTGTTTTCTGGATATTATCAAAGAATTTACAGTTTTGAATGAATTTCAGCAGGGAACATTTTGTTTTGTGCTGCCAAACACAAATTGGTTCCACATGGAGACAAAACCTCTGCACTTTCATGTTTTCTAGGGAGTAAGGTAGAGGAAGTCCGGCAAAAAATATGATATTTTTCTTTGTATACATGATAGTTTATCCACTTGCCCACATAAAAAGTCTTTAATTTCTCCAAAAGCAGTTTGACTGTGATTTTCTATGTCATTTTCACACAAATGTCACAAAATTTTGCCCGGATACGACTGGATCAAACAAGAAATAGCTGGTTGTGTTGTGGCTAACTCAAGCCCAGATCTTGCTACAACCTCTGTGTTTGTGTTTTCTGGATATTATCAAAGGGATTTACAGTTTTGAATGAATTTCAGCAGGGAACATTTTGTTTTGTGCTGCCAAACACAAATTGGTTCCACATGGAGACGAAACCTCTGCACATTCATGTTTTCTAGGGAGTAAGGTAGAGGAAGTCCTGAAAAAAATATGTTATTTGTGTTTGTATACATGACATTTTATCCACTTGCCCAAAATAAAAAATGTCTTTAATTTCTCCAAAACCAGTTTTACTGTGATTTTCTATGTCATTTTCACACAAATATCACAAAATTTTGTCCGGATATGACTGGATCAAACAAGAAATATCCGGTTGAGTTGTGGCTAACTCAAGTCCAGATCTTGCTACAAACTCTGTGTTTCTGTTTTCTGGATATTATCAAAGGGATTTACCGTTTTGAATGAATTTCAGCAGGGAACATTTTGGTATGTGCTGCCAAATACCAATTAATTCCACTTGGAGACAAAAAATGGCACATTCGTGTTTTCTAGGGAGAAAACTAGAGCAAGCTCGGCAAAAAAAGGTGATATTTGTGTTTCTATACATGAGATTTTCAACACTTGCGCACGAAAATGACTTTAATTTCTCCAAAACCAGTCTGACTGTGATTTTCTATGTCATTTTCACACAAATGTCAGAAAATGTTTTCCGGATATGATTGGATCCAAGAAGAAATATCTGGTTGTGTTGTGGCTAACTCAAGTCCAGATCCTGCTACCGGCTTGTGGTTTGTATTTTCTGGATATTATCAATGGACTTTATGCTTAGGAAGGAATTTCAGCAGGGAACATTTTGGTATGTGCTGCCAAACATCAATAGTTCCACATGGAGACAAAACCTTTGCACATTCATGTTTTCTAAGGAGAAAGGTAGAGCACCCCCGGCACAAAATATGATATTTGTGTTTGTATACATGACATTTCCTCCACTTGCCCAAAATCAAAAATGTCTTTAATTACTCCAAAACTAATTTGACTGTGATTTTCTATGTCATTTTCACACAAATGTCACAAATTGTTTTCCGGATATGATTGGATCCAAGAAGAAATATCCGGTTGTGTTGTGGCTAACTCAAGTCCAGATCCTGCTACTGCCATGTGTTTTATATTTTCTGAATATTATCAATGGACTTTATGCTTAGGAAGGATTTTCAGTAGGGAACATTTTGTTATGTGCTACCAAACACCAATTAGTTCCACATGGAGGCAAAACCTTTGCACATTCATGTTTTCTAGGGAGAAAGCTAGAGTAAGCCCGGCACAAAATATGATATTTGTGTTTGTATACATGAGATTTTATCCACTTGCCCAAGAAAATGACTTTAATTTCTCCAACACCATTGACTGTGATTTTCTATGTCATTTTCACACAAATGTCACAAAATTTTGACCGGATACACCTGGATCAAACAATAATATCCGGTTGTGAGTGGCTGACTCAACCCAAGATCTGGTTACAACCTCTGTGTTTGTGTTTTCTGGATATTATCAAAGGAATTTACAGTTTTGAATGAATTTCAGCAGGGAACATTTTGTTTTGTGCTGCCAAACACAAATTGGTCCACATGGAGACAAAACATCCGAACATTCATGTTTTCTAGGGAGTAAGGTAGAGGAAGTCAGGCAAAAAATGATATCTGTGTTTGTATACATGACATTTTATCCACTAGTCCAAAATAAAAAAAAAATGTCTTTAATTTCTCCAAAAGCAGTTTGACTGTGATTTTCTATGTCATATTCACACAAATGTCAGAAAATTTTGTCCGGATACGACTGGATCCAAGAAGAAATATCCGGTTGTGTTGTGGCTAACTCAAGTCCAGATCCTGCTACCGCCTTGTGGTTTGTATTTTCTGGATATTATCAATGGACTTTATGCTTAGGAAGGAATTTCAGCAGGGAACATTTTGTTATGTGCTGCCAAACACCAATCAGTTCCACATGGAGACAAAACCTTGGCACATTCGTGTTTTCTAGGGAGAAAGCTAGAGCAAGCTCGGCAAAAAAAGGTGATATTTGTGTTTGTATACAAGAGATTTTCACGACTTGCCCAAGAAAATGACTTTAATTTCTCCAAAACCAGTTTGACTCTGATTTTCTATGTCATTTACACACAAATGTCACAAAATTTTGTCCGGATTCGACTGGATCAAACAAGAAATATCCGGTTGTGTTGTGGCTAACTCAAGCCCAGATCTTGCTACAACTTCTTTGTTTGTGTTTTCTGGATATTATCAAAGAATTTACAGTTTTGAATGAATTTCAGCAGGGAACATTTTGTTTTGTGCTGCCAAACACAAATTGGTTCCACATGGAGACAAAACCTTGGCACATTCGTGTTTTCTAGGGAGAAAGCTAGAGCAAGCTCGGCAAAAAAAGGTGATATTTGTGTTTGTATACAAGAGATTTTCACGACTTGCCCAAGAAAATGACTTTAATTTCTCCAAAACCAGTTTGACTCTGATTTTCTATGTCATTTACACACAAATGTCACAAAATTTTGTCCGGATTCGACTGGATCAAACAAGAAATCTCCGGTTGTGTTGTGGCGAACTCAAGCCCAGATCTTGCTACAACTTCTTTGTTTGTGTTTTCTGGATATTATCAAAGAATTTACAGTTTTGAATGAATTTCAGCAGGGAACATTTTGTTTTGTGCTGCCAAACACAAATTGGTTCCCCATGGAGACAAAACCTCTGCACTTTCATGTTTTCTAGGGAGTAAGGTAGAGGAAGTCCGGCAAAAAATATGATATTTGTCTTTGTATACATGATAGTTTATCTACTTGCCCACATAAAAAGTCTTTAATTTCTCCAAAAGCAGTTTGACTGTGATTTTCTATGTCATTTTCACACAAATGTCACAAAATTTTGCCCGGATACGACTGGATCAAACAAGAAATAGCTGGTTGTGTTGTGGCTAACTCAAGCCCAGATCTTGCTACAACCTCTGTGTTTGTGTTTTCTGGATATTATCAAAGAATTTACAGTTTTGAATGAATTTCAGCAGGGAACATTTTGTTTTGTGCTGCCAAACACAAATTGGTTCCACATGGAGACGAAACCTCTGCACATTCATGTTTTCTAGGGAGTAAGGTAGAGGAAGTCCTGCAAAAAATATGTTATTTGTGTTTGTATACATGACATTTTATCCACTTGCCCAAAATAAAAAATGTCTTTAATTTCTCCAAAACCAGTTTGTGATTTTCTATGTCATTTTCACACAAATATCACAAAATTTTGTCCGGATATGACTGGATCAAACAAGAAATATCCGGTTGAGTTGTGGCTAACTCAAGTCCAGATCTTGCTACAAACTGTGTTTCTGTTTTCTGGATATTATCAAAGGGATTTACCGTTTTGAATGAATTTCAGCAGGGAACATTTTGGTATGTGCTGCCAAATACCAATTAATTCCACTTGGAGACAAAAAATGGCACATTCGTGTTTTCTAGGGAGAAAACTAGAGCAAGCTCGGCAAAAAAAGGTGATAGTTGTGTTTCTATACATGAGATTTTCAACACTTGCGCACGAAAATGACTTTAATTTCTCCAAAAGCAGTTTGTGATTTTCTATGTCATTTTCACACAAATGTCAGAAAATGTTTTCCGGATATGATTGGATCCAAGAAGAAATATCTGGTTGTGTTGTGGCTAACTCAAGTCCAGATCCTGCTACCGGCTTGTGGTTTGTATTTTCTGGATATTATCAATGGACTTTATGCTTAGGAAGGAATTTCAGCAGGGAACATTTTGGTATGTGCTGCCAAACATCAATAGTTCCACATGGAGACAAAACCTTTGCACATTCATGTTTTCTAAGGAGAAAGGTAGAGCACCCCCGGCACAAAATATGATATTTGTGTTTGTATACATGACATTTCCTCCACTTGCCCAAAATCAAAAATGTCTTTAATTACTCCAAAACTAATTTGACTGTGATTTTCTATGTCATTTTCACACAAATGTCACAAATTGTTTTCCGGATATGATTGGATCCAAGAAGAAATATCCGGTTGTGTTGTGGCTAACTCAAGTCCAGATCCTGCTACTGCCATGTGTTTCATATTTTCTGAATATTATCAATGGACTTTATGCTTAGGAAGGATTTTCAGTAGGGAACATTTTGTTATGTGCTACCAAACACCAATTAGTTCCACATGGAGGCAAAACCTTTGCACATTCATGTTTTCTAGGGAGAAAGCTAGAGTAAGCCCGGCACAAAATATGATATTTGTGTTTGTATACATGAGATTTTATCCACTTGCCCAAGAAAATGACTTTAATTTCTCCAACACCATTGACTGTGATTTTCTATGTCATTTTCACACAAATGTCACAAAATTTTGACCAGATACACCTGGATCAAACAATAATATCCGGTTGTGAGTGGCTGACTCAACCCAAGATCTTGTTACAACCTCTGTGTTTGTGTTTTCTGGATATTATCAAAGGAATTTACAGTTTTGAATGAATTTCAGCAGGGAACATTTTGTTTTGTGCTGCCAAACACAAATTGGTCCACATGGAGACAAAACATCTGAACATTCATGTTTTCTAGGGAGTAAGGTAGAGGAAGTCCGGCAAAAAATATGATATCTGTGTTTGTATACATGACATTTTATCCACTAGTCCAAAATAAAAAAAAAATGTCTTTAATTTCTCCAAAAGCAGTTTGACTGTGATTTTCTATGTCATATTCACACAAATGTCAGAAAATTTTGTCCGGATACGACTGGATCCAAGAAGAAATATCCGGTTGTGTTGTGGCTAACTCAAGTCCAGATCTTGCTACAACTTCTTTGTTTGTGTTTTCTGGATATTATCAAAGAATTTACAGTTTTGAATGAATTTCAGCAGGGAACATTTTGTTATGTGCTGCCAAACACCAATCAGTTCCACATGGAGACAAAACCTTGGCACATTCGTGTTTTCTAGGGAGAAAGCTAGAGCAAGCTCGGCAAAAAAAGGTGATATTTGTGTTTGTATACAAGAGATTTTCACGACTTGCCCAAGAAAATGACTTTAATTTCTCCAAAACCAGTTTGACTCTGATTTTCTATGTCATTTACACACAAATGTCACAAAATTTTGTCCGGATTCGACTGGATCAAACAAGAAATATCCGGTTGTGTTGTGGCTAACTCAAGCCCAGATCTTGCTACAACTTCTTTGTTTGTGTTTTCTGGATATTATCAAAGAATTTACAGTTTTGAATGAATTTCAGCAGGGAACATTTTGTTTTGTGCTGCCAAACACAAATTGGTTCCACATGGAGACAAAACCTTGGCACATTCGTGTTTTCTAGGGAGAAAGCTAGAGCAAGCTCGGCAAAAAAAGGTGATATTTGTGTTTGTATACAAGAGATTTTCACGACTTGCCCAAGAAAATGACTTTAATTTCTCCAAAACCAGTTTGACTCTGATTTTCTATGTCATTTACACACAAATGTCACAAAATTTTGTCCGGATTCGACTGGATCAAACAAGAAATCTCCGGTTGTGTTGTGGCGAACTCAAGCCCAGATCTTGCTACAACTTCTTTGTTTGTGTTTTCTGGATATTATCAAAGAATTTACAGTTTTGAATGAATTTCAGCAGGGAACATTTTGTTTTGTGCTGCCAAACACAAATTGGTTCCCCATGGAGACAAAACCTCTGCACTTTCATGTTTTCTAGGGAGTAAGGTAGAGGAAGTCCGGCAAAAAATATGATATTTGTCTTTGTATACATGATAGTTTATCTACTTGCCCACATAAAAAGTCTTTAATTTCTCCAAAAGCAGTTTGACTGTGATTTTCTATGTCATTTTCACACAAATGTCACAAAATTTTGCCCGGATACGACTGGATCAAACAAGAAATAGCTGGTTGTGTTGTGGCTAACTCAAGCCCAGATCTTGCTACAACCTCTGTGTTTGTGTTTTCTGGATATTATCAAAGAATTTACAGTTTTGAATGAATTTCAGCAGGGAACATTTTGTTTTGTGCTGCCAAACACAAATTGGTTCCACATGGAGACGAAACCTCTGCACATTCATGTTTTCTAGGGAGTAAGGTAGAGGAAGTCCTGCAAAAAATATGTTATTTGTGTTTGTATACATGACATTTTATCCACTTGCCCAAAATAAAAAATGTCTTTAATTTCTCCAAAACCAGTTTGTGATTTTCTATGTCATTTTCACACAAATATCACAAAATTTTGTCCGGATATGACTGGATCAAACAAGAAATATCCGGTTGAGTTGTGGCTAACTCAAGTCCAGATCTTGCTACAAACTGTGTTTCTGTTTTCTGGATATTATCAAAGGGATTTACCGTTTTGAATGAATTTCAGCAGGGAACATTTTGGTATGTGCTGCCAAATACCAATTAATTCCACTTGGAGACAAAAAATGGCACATTCGTGTTTTCTAGGGAGAAAACTAGAGCAAGCTCGGCAAAAAAAGGTGATAGTTGTGTTTCTATACATGAGATTTTCAACACTTGCGCACGAAAATGACTTTAATTTCTCCAAAAGCAGTTTGTGATTTTCTATGTCATTTTCACACAAATGTCAGAAAATGTTTTCCGGATATGATTGGATCCAAGAAGAAATATCTGGTTGTGTTGTGGCTAACTCAAGTCCAGATCCTGCTACCGGCTTGTGGTTTGTATTTTCTGGATATTATCAATGGACTTTATGCTTAGGAAGGAATTTCAGCAGGGAACATTTTGGTATGTGCTGCCAAACATCAATAGTTCCACATGGAGACAAAACCTTTGCACATTCATGTTTTCTAAGGAGAAAGGTAGAGCACCCCCGGCACAGAATATGATATTTGTGTTTGTATACATGACATTTCCTCCACTTGCCCAAAATCAAAAATGTCTTTAATTACTCCAAAACTAATTTGACTGTGATTTTCTATGTCATTTTCACACAAATGTCACAAATTGTTTTCCGGATATGATTGGATCCAAGAAGAAATATCCGGTTGTGTTGTGGCTAACTCAAGTCCAGATCCTGCTACTGCCATGTGTTTCATATTTTCTGAATATTATCAATGGACTTTATGCTTAGGAAGGATTTTCAGTAGGGAACATTTTGTTATGTGCTACCAAACACCAATTAGTTCCACATGGAGGCAAAACCTTTGCACATTCATGTTTTCTAGGGAGAAAGCTAGAGTAAGCCCGGCACAAAATATGATATTTGTGTTTGTATACATGAGATTTTATCCACTTGCCCAAGAAAATGACTTTAATTTCTCCAACACCATTGACTGTGATTTTCTATGTCATTTTCACACAAATGTCACAAAATTTTGACCAGATACACCTGGATCAAACAATAATATCCGGTTGTGAGTGGCTGACTCAACCCAAGATCTTGTTACAACCTCTGTGTTTGTGTTTTCTGGATATTATCAAAGGAATTTACAGTTTTGAATGAATTTCAGCAGGGAACATTTTGTTTTGTGCTGCCAAACACAAATTGGTCCACATGGAGACAAAACATCTGAACATTCATGTTTTCTAGGGAGTAAGGTAGAGGAAGTCCGGCAAAAAATATGATATCTGTGTTTGTATACATGACATTTTATCCACTAGTCCAAAATAAAAAAAAAATGTCTTTAATTTCTCCAAAAGCAGTTTGACTGTGATTTTCTATGTCATATTCACACAAATGTCAGAAAATTTTGTCCGGATACGACTGGATCCAAGAAGAAATATCCGGTTGTGTTGTGGCTAACTCAAGTCCAGATCTTGCTACAACTTCTTTGTTTGTGTTTTCTGGATATTATCAAAGAATTTACAGTTTTGAATGAATTTCAGCAGGGAACATTTTGTTATGTGCTGCCAAACACCAATCAGTTCCACATGGAGACAAAACCTTGGCACATTCGTGTTTTCTAGGGAGAAAGCTAGAGCAAGCTCGGCAAAAAAAGGTGATATTTGTGTTTGTATACAAGAGATTTTCACGACTTGCCCAAGAAAATGACTTTAATTTCTCCAAAACCAGTTTGACTCTGATTTTCTATGTCATTTACACACAAATGTCACAAAATTTTGTCCGGATTCGACTGGATCAAACAAGAAATATCCGGTTGTGTTGTGGCTAACTCAAGCCCAGATCTTGCTACAACTTCTTTGTTTGTGTTTTCTGGATATTATCAAAGAATTTACAGTTTTGAATGAATTTCAGCAGGGAACATTTTGTTTTGTGCTGCCAAACACAAATTGGTTCCACATGGAGACAAAACCTTGGCACATTCGTGTTTTCTAGGGAGAAAGCTAGAGCAAGCTCGGCAAAAAAAGGTGATATTTGTGTTTGTATACAAGAGATTTTCACGACTTGCCCAAGAAAATGACTTTAATTTCTCCAAAACCAGTTTGACTCTGATTTTCTATGTCATTTACACACAAATGTCACAAAATTTTGTCCGGATTCGACTGGATCAAACAAGAAATATCCAGTTGTGTTGTGGCGAACTCAAGCCCAGATCTTGCTACAACTTCTTTGTTTGTGTTTTCTGGATATTATCAAAGAATTTACAGTTTTGAATGAATTTCAGCAGGGAACATTTTGTTTTGTGCTGCCAAACACAAATTGGTTCCACATGGAGACAAAACCTCTGCACTTTCATGTTTTCTAGGGAGTAAGGTAGAGGAAGTCCGGCAAAAAATATGATATTTTTCTTTGTATACATGATAGTTTATCCACTTGCCCACATAAAAAGTCTTTAATTTCTCCAAAAGCAGTTTGACTGTGATTTTCTATGTCATTTTCACACAAATGTCACAAAATTTTGCCCGGATACGACTGGATCAAACAAGAAATAGCTGGTTGTGTTGTGGCTAACTCAAGCCCAGATCTTGCTACAACCTCTGTGTTTGTGTTTTCTGGATATTATCAAAGGGATTTACAGTTTTGAATGAATTTCAGCAGGGAACATTTTGTTTTGTGCTGCCAAACACAAATTGGTTCCACATGGAGACGAAACCTCTGCACATTCATGTTTTCTAGGGAGTAAGGTAGAGGAAGTCCTGCAAAAAATATGTTATTTGTGTTTGTATACATGACATTTTATCCACTTGCCCAAAATAAAAAATGTCTTTAATTTCTCCAAAACCAGTTTTACTGTGATTTTCTATGTCATTTTCACACAAATATCACAAAATTTTGTCCGGATATGACTGGATCAAACAAGAAATATCCGGTTGAGTTGTGGCTAACTCAAGTCCAGATCTTGCTACAAACTCTGTGTTTCTGTTTTCTGGATATTATCAAAGGGATTTACCGTTTTGAATGAATTTCAGCAGGGAACATTTTGGTATGTGCTGCCAAATACCAATTAATTCCACTTGGAGACAAAAAATGGCACATTCGTGTTTTCTAGGGAGAAAACTAGAGCAAGCTCGGCAAAAAAAGGTGATATTTGTGTTTCTATACATGAGATTTTCAACACTTGCGCACGAAAATGACTTTAATTTCTCCAAAAGCAGTTTGTGATTTTCTATGTCATTTTCACACAAATGTCAGAAAATGTTTTCCGGATATGATTGGATCCAAGAAGAAATATCTGGTTGTGTTGTGGCTAACTCAAGTCCAGATCCTGCTACCGGCTTGTGGTTTGTATTTTCTGGATATTATCAATGGACTTTATGCTTAGGAAGGAATTTCAGCAGGGAACATTTTGGTATGTGCTGCCAAACACCAATCAGTTCCACATGGAGACAAAACCTTGGCACATTCGTGTTTTCTAGGGAGAAAGCTAGAGTAAGCCCGGCACAAAATATGATATTTGTGTTTGTATACATGACATTTCCTCCACTTGCCCAAAATCAAAAATGTCTTTAATTACTCCAAAACTAATTTGACTGTGATTTTCTATGTCATTTTCACACAAATGTCACAAAATTTTGACCAGATACACCTGGATCAAACAATAATATCCGGTTGTGAGTGGCTGACTCAACCCAAGATCTTGTTACAACCTCTGTGTTTGTGTTTTCTGGATATTATCAAAGGAATTTACAGTTTTGAATGAATTTCAGCAGGGAACATTTTGTTTTGTGCTGCCAAACACAAATTGGTCCACATGGAGACAAAACATCCGAACATTCATGTTTTCTAGGGAGTAAGGTAGAGGAAGTCCGGCAAAAAATATGATATCTGTGTTTGTATACATGACATTTTATCCACTAGTCCAAAATAAAAAAAAATGTCTTTAATTTCTCCAAAAGCAGTTTGACTGTGATTTTCTATGTCATATTCACACAAATGTCAGAAAATTTTGTCCGGATACGACTGGATCCAAGAAGAAATATCCGGTTGTGTTGTGGCTAACTCAAGTCCAGATCTTGCTACAACTTCTTTGTTTGTGTTTTCTGGATATTATCAAAGAATTTACAGTTTTGAATGAATTTCAGCAGGGAACATTTTGTTATGTGCTGCCAAACACCAATCAGTTCCACATGGAGACAAAACCTTGGCACATTCGTGTTTTCTAGGGAGAAAGCTAGAGCAAGCTCGGCAAAAAAAGGTGATATTTGTGTTTGTATACAAGAGATTTTCACGACTTGCCCAAGAAAATGACTTTAATTTCTCCAAAACCAGTTTGACTCTGATTTTCTATGTCATTTACACACAAATGTCACAAAATTTTGTCCGGATTCGACTGGATCAAACAAGAAATATCCGGTTGTGTTGTGGCGAACTCAAGCCCAGATCTTGCTACAACTTCTTTGTTTGTGTTTTCTGGATATTATCAAAGAATTTACAGTTTTGAATGAATTTCAGCAGGGAACATTTTGTTTTGTGCTGCCAAACACAAATTGGTTCCACATGGAGACAAAACCTTGGCACATTCGTGTTTTCTAGGGAGAAAGCTAGAGCAAGCTCGGCAAAAAAAGGTGATATTTGTGTTTGTATACAAGAGATTTTCACGACTTGCCCAAGAAAATGACTTTAATTTCTCCAAAACCAGTTTGACTCTGATTTTCTATGTCATTTACACACAAATGTCACAAAATTTTGTCCGGATTCGACTGGATCAAACAAGAAATATCCAGTTGTGTTGTGGCGAACTCAAGCCCAGATCTTGCTACAACTTCTTTGTTTGTGTTTTCTGGATATTATCAAAGAATTTACAGTTTTGAATGAATTTCAGCAGGGAACATTTTGTTTTGTGCTGCCAAACACAAATTGGTTCCACATGGAGACAAAACCTCTGCACTTTCATGTTTTCTAGGGAGTAAGGTAGAGGAAGTCCGGCAAAAAATATGATATTTTTCTTTGTATACATGATAGTTTATCCACTTGCCCACATAAAAAGTCTTTAATTTCTCCAAAAGCAGTTTGACTGTGATTTTCTATGTCATTTTCACACAAATGTCACAAAATTTTGCCCGGATACGACTGGATCAAACAAGAAATAGCTGGTTGTGTTGTGGCTAACTCAAGCCCAGATCTTGCTACAACCTCTGTGTTTGTGTTTTCTGGATATTATCAAAGGGATTTACAGTTTTGAATGAATTTCAGCAGGGAACATTTTGTTTTGTGCTGCCAAACACAAATTGGTTCCACATGGAGACGAAACCTCTGCACATTCATGTTTTCTAGGGAGTAAGGTAGAGGAAGTCCTGCAAAAAATATGTTATTTGTGTTTGTATACATGACATTTTATCCACTTGCCCAAAATAAAAAATGTCTTTAATTTCTCCAAAACCAGTTTGACTGTGATTTTCTATGTCATTTTCACACAAATATCACAAAATTTTGTCCGGATATGACTGGATCAAACAAGAAATATCCGGTTGAGTTGTGGCTAACTCAAGTCCAGATCTTGCTACAAACTCTGTGTTTCTGTTTTCTGGATATTATCAAAGGGATTTACCGTTTTGAATGAATTTCAGCAGGGAACATTTTGGTATGTGCTGCCAAATACCAATTAATTCCACTTGGAGACAAAAAATGGCACATTCGTGTTTTCTAGGGAGAAAACTAGAGCAAGCTCGGCAAAAAAAGGTGATATTTGTGTTTCTATACATGAGATTTTCAACACTTGCGCACGAAAATGACTTTAATTTCTCCAAAAGCAGTTTGTGATTTTCTATGTCATTTTCACACAAATGTCAGAAAATGTTTTCCGGATATGATTGGATCCAAGAAGAAATATCTGGTTGTGTTGTGGCTAACTCAAGTCCAGATCCTGCTACCGGCTTGTGGTTTGTATTTTCTGGATATTATCAATGGACTTTATGCTTAGGAAGGAATTTCAGCAGGGAACATTTTGGTATGTGCTGCCAAACACCAATCAGTTCCACATGGAGACAAAACCTTGGCACATTCGTGTTTTCTAGGGAGAAAGCTAGAGTAAGCCCGGCACAAAATATGATATTTGTGTTTGTATACATGACATTTCCTCCACTTGCCCAAAATCAAAAATGTCTTTAATTACTCCAAAACTAATTTGACTGTGATTTTCTATGTCATTTTCACACAAATGTCACAAATTGTTTTCCGGATATGATTGGATCCAAGAAGAAATATCCGGTTGTGTTGTGGCTAACTCAAGTCCAGATCCTGCTACTGCCATGTGTTTTATATTTTCTGAATATTATCAATGGACTTTATGCTTAGGAAGGATTTTCAGTAGGGAACATTTTGTTATGTGCTACCAAACACCAATTAGTTCCACATGGAGGCAAAACCTTTGCACATTCATGTTTTCTAGGGAGAAAGCCAGAGTAAGCC
This sequence comes from Lepus europaeus, assembly GCF_033115175.1. Lineage (NCBI taxonomy): Eukaryota > Metazoa > Chordata > Mammalia > Lagomorpha > Leporidae > Lepus > Lepus europaeus. Next base: position 592,880 of record NW_026908999.1, on the reverse strand, counting down.
CGGCACAAAATATGATATTTGTGTTTGTATACATGAGATTTTATCCACTTGCCCAAGAAAATGACTTTAATTTCTCCAACACCATTGACTGTGATTTTCTATGTCATTTTCACACAAATGTCACAAAATTTTGACCGGATACACCTGGATCAAACAATAATATCCGGTTGTGAGTGGCTGACTCAACCCAAGATCTTGTTACAACCTCTGTGTTTGTGTTTTCTGGATATTATCAAAGGAATTTACAGTTTTGAATGAATTTCAGCAGGGAACATTTTGTTTTGTGCTGCCAAACACAAATTGGTCCACATGGAGACAAAACATCCGAACATTCATGTTTTCTAGGGAGTAAGGTAGAGGAAGTCCGGCAAAAAATGATATCTGTGTTTGTATACATGACATTTTATCCACTAGTCCAAAATTAAAAAAAATGTCTTTAATTTCTCCAAAAGCAGTTTGACTGTGATTTTCTATGTCATATTCACACAAATGTCAGAAAATTTTGTCCGGATACGACTGGATCCAAGAAGAAATATCCGGTTGTGTTGTGGCTAACTCAAGTCCAGATCCTGCTACCGCCTTGTGGTTTGTATTTTCTGGATATTATCAATGGACTTTATGCTTAGGAAGGAATTTCAGCAGGGAACATTTTGTTATGTGCTGCCAAACACCAATCAGTTCCACATGGAGACAAAACCTTGGCACATTCGTGTTTTCTAGGGAGAAAGCTAGAGCAAGCTCGGCAAAAAAAGGTGATATTTGTGTTTGTATACAAGAGATTTTCACGACTTGCCCAAGAAAATGACTTTAATTTCTCCAAAACCAGTTTGACTCTGATTTTCTATGTCATTTACACACAAATGTCACAAAATTTTGTCCGGATTCGACTGGATCAAACAAGAAATATCCGGTTGTGTTGTGGCGAACTCAAGCCCAGATCTTGCTACAACTTCTTTGTTTGTGTTTTCTGGATATTATCAAAGAATTTACAGTTTTGAATGAATTTCAGCAGGGAACATTTTGTTTTGTGCTGCCAAACACAAATTGGTTCCACATGGAGACAAAACCTTGGCACATTCGTGTTTTCTAGGGAGAAAGCTAGAGCAAGCTCGGCAAAAAAAGGTGATATTTGTGTTTGTATACAAGAGATTTTCACGACTTGCCCAAGAAAATGACTTTAATTTCTCCAAAACCAGTTTGACTCTGATTTTCTATGTCATTTACACACAAATGTCACAAAATTTTGTCCGGATTCGACTGGATCAAACAAGAAATATCCAGTTGTGTTGTGGCGAACTCAAGCCCAGATCTTGCTACAACTTCTTTGTTTGTGTTTTCTGGATATTATCAAAGAATTTACAGTTTTGAATGAATTTCAGCAGGGAACATTTTGTTTTGTGCTGCCAAACACAAATTGGTTCCACATGGAGACAAAACCTCTGCACTTTCATGTTTTCTAGGGAGTAAGGTAGAGGAAGTCCGGCAAAAAATATGATATTTTTCTTTGTATACATGATAGTTTATCCACTTGCCCACATAAAAAGTCTTTAATTTCTCCAAAAGCAGTTTGACTGTGATTTTCTATGTCATTTTCACACAAATGTCACAAAATTTTGCCCGGATACGACTGGATCAAACAAGAAATAGCTGGTTGTGTTGTGGCTAACTCAAGCCCAGATCTTGCTACAACCTCTGTGTTTGTGTTTTCTGGATATTATCAAAGGGATTTACAGTTTTGAATGAATTTCAGCAGGGAACATTTTGTTTTGTGCTGCCAAACACAAATTGGTTCCACATGGAGACGAAACCTCTGCACATTCATGTTTTCTAGGGAGTAAGGTAGAGGAAGTCCTGCAAAAAATATGTTATTTGTGTTTGTATACATGACATTTTATCCACTTGCCCAAAATAAAAAATGTCTTTAATTTCTCCAAAACCAGTTTTACTGTGATTTTCTATGTCATTTTCACACAAATATCACAAAATTTTGTCCGGATATGACTGGATCAAACAAGAAATATCCGGTTGAGTTGTGGCTAACTCAAGTCCAGATCTTGCTACAAACTCTGTGTTTCTGTTTTCTGGATATTATCAAAGGGATTTACCGTTTTGAATGAATTTCAGCAGGGAACATTTTGGTATGTGCTGCCAAATACCAATTAATTCCACTTGGAGACAAAAAATGGCACATTCGTGTTTTCTAGGGAGAAAACTAGAGCAAGCTCGGCAAAAAAAGGTGATATTTGTGTTTCTATACATGAGATTTTCAACACTTGCGCACGAAAATGACTTTAATTTCTCCAAAAGCAGTTTGTGATTTTCTATGTCATTTTCACACAAATGTCAGAAAATGTTTTCCGGATATGATTGGATCCAAGAAGAAATATCTGGTTGTGTTGTGGCTAACTCAAGTCCAGATCCTGCTACCGGCTTGTGGTTTGTATTTTCTGGATATTATCAATGGACTTTATGCTTAGGAAGGAATTTCAGCAGGGAACATTTTGGTATGTGCTGCCAAACACCAATCAGTTCCACATGGAGACAAAACCTTGGCACATTCGTGTTTTCTAGGGAGAAAGCTAGAGTAAGCCCGGCACAAAATATGATATTTGTGTTTGTATACATGACATTTCCTCCACTTGCCCAAAATCAAAAATGTCTTTAATTACTCCAAAACTAATTTGGCTGTGATTTTCTATGTCATTTTCACACAAATGTCACAAATTGTTTTCCGGATATGATTGGATCCAAGAAGAAATATCCGGTTGTGTTGTGGCTAACTCAAGTCCAGATCCTGCTACTGCCATGTGTTTTATATTTTCTGAATATTATCAATGGACTTTATGCTTAGGAAGGATTTTCAGTAGGGAACATTTTGTTATGTGCTACCAAACACCAATTAGTTCCACATGGAGGCAAAACCTTTGCACATTCATGTTTTCTAGGGAGAAAGCCAGAGTAAGCCCGGCACAAAATATGATATTTGTGTTTGTATACATGAGATTTTATCCACTTGCCCAAGAAAATGACTTTAATTTCTCCAACACCATTGACTGTGATTTTCTATGTCATTTTCACACAAATGTCACAAAATTTTGACCGGATACACCTGGATCAAACAATAATATCCGGTTGTGAGTGGCTGACTCAACCCAAGATCTTGTTACAACCTCTGTGTTTGTGTTTTCTGGATATTATCAAAGGAATTTACAGTTTTGAATGAATTTCAGCAGGGAACATTTTGTTTTGTGCTGCCAAACACAAATTGGTCCACATGGAGACAAAACATCCGAACATTCATGTTTTCTAGGGAGTAAGGTAGAGGAAGTCCGGCAAAAAATGATATCTGTGTTTGTATACATGACATTTTATCCACTAGTCCAAAATTAAAAAAAATGTCTTTAATTTCTCCAAAAGCAGTTTGACTGTGATTTTCTATGTCATATTCACACAAATGTCAGAAAATTTTGTCCGGATACGACTGGATCCAAGAAGAAATATCCGGTTGTGTTGTGGCTAACTCAAGTCCAGATCCTGCTACCGCCTTGTGGTTTGTATTTTCTGGATATTATCAATGGACTTTATGCTTAGGAAGGAATTTCAGCAGGGAACATTTTGTTATGTGCTGCCAAACACCAATCAGTTCCACATGGAGACAAAACCTTGGCACATTCGTGTTTTCTAGGGAGAAAGCTAGAGCAAGCTCGGCAAAAAAAGGTGATATTTGTGTTTGTATACAAGAGATTTTCACGACTTGCCCAAGAAAATGACTTTAATTTCTCCAAAACCAGTTTGACTCTGATTTTCTATGTCATTTACACACAAATGTCACAAAATTTTGTCCGGATTCGACTGGATCAAACAAGAAATCTCCGGTTGTGTTGTGGCTAACTCAAGCCCAGATCTTGCTACAACTTCTTTGTTTGTGTTTTCTGGATATTATCAAAGAATTTACAGTTTTGAATGAATTTCAGCAGGGAACATTTTGTTTTGTGCTGCCAAACACAAATTGGTTCCACATGGAGACAAAACCTTGGCACATTCGTGTTTTCTAGGGAGAAAGCTAGAGCAAGCTCGGCAAAAAAAGGTGATATTTGTGTTTGTATACAAGAGATTTTCACGACTTGCCCAAGAAAATGACTTTAATTTCTCCAAAACCAGTTTGACTCTGATTTTCTATGTCATTTACACACAAATGTCACAAAATTTTGTCCGGATTCGACTGGATCAAACAAGAAATATCCAGTTGTGTTGTGGCGAACTCAAGCCCAGATCTTGCTACAACTTCTTTGTTTGTGTTTTCTGGATATTATCAAAGAATTTACAGTTTTGAATGAATTTCAGCAGGGAACATTTTGTTTTGTGCTGCCAAACACAAATTGGTTCCACATGGAGACAAAACCTCTGCACTTTCATGTTTTCTAGGGAGTAAGGTAGAGGAAGTCCGGCAAAAAATATGATATTTTTCTTTGTATACATGATAGTTTATCCACTTGCCCACATAAAAAGTCTTTAATTTCTCCAAAAGCAGTTTGACTGTGATTTTCTATGTCATTTTCACACAAATGTCACAAAATTTTGCCCGGATACGACTGGATCAAACAAGAAATAGCTGGTTGTGTTGTGGCTAACTCAAGCCCAGATCTTGCTACAACCTCTGTGTTTGTGTTTTCTGGATATTATCAAAGGGATTTACCGTTTTGAATGAATTTCAGCAGGGAACATTTTGGTATGTGCTGCCAAATACCAATTAATTCCACTTGGAGACAAAAAATGGCACATTCGTGTTTTCTAGGGAGAAAACTAGAGCAAGCTCGGCAAAAAAAGGTGATATTTGTGTTTCTATACATGAGATTTTCAACACTTGCGCACGAAAATGACTTTAATTTCTCCAAAAGCAGTTTGTGATTTTCTATGTCATTTTCACACAAATGTCAGAAAATGTTTTCCGGATATGATTGGATCCAAGAAGAAATATCTGGTTGTGTTGTGGCTAACTCAAGTCCAGATCCTGCTACCGGCTTGTGGTTTGTATTTTCTGGATATTATCAATGGACTTTATGCTTAGGAAGGAATTTCAGCAGGGAACATTTTGGTATGTGCTGCCAAACATCAATAGTTCCACATGGAGACAAAACCTTTGCACATTCATGTTTTCTAAGGAGAAAGGTAGAGCACCCCCGGCACAAAATATGATATTTGTGTTTGTATACATGACATTTCCTGCACTTGCCCAAAATCAAAAATGTCTTTAATTACTCCAAAACTAATTTGGCTGTGATTTTCTATGTCATTTTCACACAAATGTCACAAATTGTTTTCCGGATATGATTGGATCCAAGAAGAAATATCCGGTTGTGTTGTGGCTAACTCAAGTCCAGATCCTGCTACTGCCATGTGTTTTATATTTTCTGAATATTATCAATGGACTTTATGCTTAGGAAGGATTTTCAGTAGGGAACATTTTGTTATGTGCTACCAAACACCAATTAGTTCCACATGGAGGCAAAACCTTTGCACATTCATGTTTTCTAGGGAGAAAGCTAGAGTAAGCCCGGCACAAAATATGATATTTGTGTTTGTATACATGAGATTTTATCCACTTGCCCAAGAAAATGACTTTAATTTCTCCAACACCATTGACTGTGATTTTCTATGTCATTTTCACACAAATGTCACAAAATTTTGACCGGATACACCTGGATCAAACAATAATATCCGGTTGTGAGTGGCTGACTCAACCCAAGATCTGGTTACAACCTCTGTGTTTGTGTTTTCTGGATATTATCAAAGGAATTTACAGTTTTGAATGAATTTCAGCAGGGAACATTTTGTTTTGTGCTGCCAAACACAAATTGGTCCACATGGAGACAAAACATCCGAACATTCATGTTTTCTAGGGAGTAAGGTAGAGGAAGTCCGGCAAAAAATGATATCTGTGTTTGTATACATGACATTTTATCCACTAGTCCAAAATTAAAAAAAATGTCTTTAATTTCTCCAAAAGCAGTTTGACTGTGATTTTCTATGTCATATTCACACAAATGTCAGAAAATTTTGTCCGGATACGACTGGATCCAAGAAGAAATATCCGGTTGTGTTGTGGCTAACTCAAGTCCAGATCCTGCTACCGCCTTGTGGTTTGTATTTTCTGGATATTATCAATGGACTTTATGCTTAGGAAGGAATTTCAGCAGGGAACATTTTGTTATGTGCTGCCAAACACCAATCAGTTCCACATGGAGACAAAACCTTGGCACATTCGTGTTTTCTAGGGAGAAAGCTAGAGCAAGCTCGGCAAAAAAAGGTGATATTTGTGTTTGTATACAAGAGATTTTCACGACTTGCCCAAGAAAATGACTTTAATTTCTCCAAAACCAGTTTGACTCTGATTTTCTATGTCATTTACACACAAATGTCACAAAATTTTGTCCGGATTCGACTGGATCAAACAAGAAATATCCGGTTGTGTTGTGGCTAACTCAAGCCCAGATCTTGCTACAACTTCTTTGTTTGTGTTTTCTGGATATTATCAAAGAATTTACAGTTTTGAATGAATTTCAGCAGGGAACATTTTGTTTTGTGCTGCCAAACACAAATTGGTTCCACATGGAGACAAAACCTTGGCACATTCGTGTTTTCTAGGGAGAAAGCTAGAGCAAGCTCGGCAAAAAAAGGTGATATTTGTGTTTGTATACAAGAGATTTTCACGACTTGCCCAAGAAAATGACTTTAATTTCTCCAAAACCAGTTTGACTCTGATTTTCTATGTCATTTACACACAAATGTCACAAAATTTTGTCCGGATTCGACTGGATCAAACAAGAAATATCCAGTTGTGTTGTGGCGAACTCAAGCCCAGATCTTGCTACAACTTCTTTGTTTGTGTTTTCTGGATATTATCAAAGAATTTACAGTTTTGAATGAATTTCAGCAGGGAACATTTTGTTTTGTGCTGCCAAACACAAATTGGTTCCACATGGAGACAAAACCTTGGCACATTCGTGTTTTCTAGGGAGAAAGCTAGAGCAAGCTCGGCAAAAAAAGGTGATATTTGTGTTTGTATACAAGAGATTTTCACGACTTGCCCAAGAAAATGACTTTAATTTCTCCAAAACCAGTTTGACTCTGATTTTCTATGTCATTTACACACAAATGTCACAAAATTTTGTCCGGATTCGACTGGATCAAACAAGAAATATCCAGTTGTGTTGTGGCGAACTCAAGCCCAGATCTTGCTACAACTTCTTTGTTTGTGTTTTCTGGATATTATCAAAGAATTTACAGTTTTGAATGAATTTCAGCAGGGAACATTTTGTTTTGTGCTGCCAAACACAAATTGGTTCCACATGGAGACAAAACCTCTGCACTTTCATGTTTTCTAGGGAGTAAGGTAGAGGAAGTCCGGCAAAAAATATGATATTTTTCTTTGTATACATGATAGTTTATCCACTTGCCCACATAAAAAGTCTTTAATTTCTCCAAAAGCAGTTTGACTGTGATTTTCTATGTCATTTTCACACAAATGTCACAAAATTTTGCCCGGATACGACTGGATCAAACAAGAAATAGCTGGTTGTGTTGTGGCTAACTCAAGCCCAGATCTTGCTACAACCTCTGTGTTTGTGTTTTCTGGATATTATCAAAGGGATTTACCGTTTTGAATGAATTTCAGCAGGGAACATTTTGGTATGTGCTGCCAAATACCAATTAATTCCACTTGGAGACAAAAAATGGCACATTCGTGTTTTCTAGGGAGAAAACTAGAGCAAGCTCGGCAAAAAAAGGTGATATTTGTGTTTCTATACATGAGATTTTCAACACTTGCGCACGAAAATGACTTTAATTTCTCCAAAAGCAGTTTGTGATTTTCTATGTCATTTTCACACAAATGTCAGAAAATGTTTTCCGGATATGATTGGATCCAAGAAGAAATATCTGGTTGTGTTGTGGCTAACTCAAGTCCAGATCCTGCTACCGGCTTGTGGTTTGTATTTTCTGGATATTATCAATGGACTTTATGCTTAGGAAGGAATTTCAGCAGGGAACATTTTGGTATGTGCTGCCAAACATCAATAGTTCCACATGGAGACAAAACCTTTGCACATTCATGTTTTCTAAGGAGAAAGGTAGAGCACCCCCGGCACAAAATATGATATTTGTGTTTGTATACATGACATTTCCTCCACTTGCCCAAAATCAAAAATGTCTTTAATTACTCCAAAACTAATTTGGCTGTGATTTTCTATGTCATTTTCACACAAATGTCACAAATTGTTTTCCGGATATGATTGGATCCAAGAAGAAATATCCGGTTGTGTTGTGGCTAACTCAAGTCCAGATCCTGCTACTGCCATGTGTTTTATATTTTCTGAATATTATCAATGGACTTTATGCTTAGGAAGGATTTTCAGTAGGGAACATTTTGTTATGTGCTACCAAACACCAATTAGTTCCACATGGAGGCAAAACCTTTGCACATTCATGTTTTCTAGGGAGAAAGCTAGAGTAAGCCCGGCACAAAATATGATATTTGTGTTTGTATACATGAGATTTTATCCACTTGCCCAAGAAAATGACTTTAATTTCTCCAACACCATTGACTGTGATTTTCTATGTCATTTTCACACAAATGTCACAAAATTTTGACCGGATACACCTGGATCAAACAATAATATCCGGTTGTGAGTGGCTGACTCAACCCAAGATCTGGTTACAACCTCTGTGTTTGTGTTTTCTGGATATTATCAAAGGAATTTACAGTTTTGAATGAATTTCAGCAGGGAACATTTTGTTTTGTGCTGCCAAACACAAATTGGTCCACATGGAGACAAAACATCCGAACATTCATGTTTTCTAGGGAGTAAGGTAGAGGAAGTCCGGCAAAAAATGATATCTGTGTTTGTATACATGACATTTTATCCACTAGTCCAAAATTAAAAAAAATGTCTTTAATTTCTCCAAAAGCAGTTTGACTGTGATTTTCTATGTCATATTCACACAAATGTCAGAAAATTTTGTCCGGATACGACTGGATCCAAGAAGAAATATCCGGTTGTGTTGTGGCTAACTCAAGTCCAGATCCTGCTACCGCCTTGTGGTTTGTATTTTCTGGATATTATCAATGGACTTTATGCTTAGGAAGGAATTTCAGCAGGGAACATTTTGTTATGTGCTGCCAAACACCAATCAGTTCCACATGGAGACAAAACCTTGGCACATTCGTGTTTTCTAGGGAGAAAGCTAGAGCAAGCTCGGCAAAAAAAGGTGATATTTGTGTTTGTATACAAGAGATTTTCACGACTTGCCCAAGAAAATGACTTTAATTTCTCCAAAACCAGTTTGACTCTGATTTTCTATGTCATTTACACACAAATGTCACAAAATTTTGTCCGGATTCGACTGGATCAAACAAGAAATATCCGGTTGTGTTGTGGCTAACTCAAGCCCAGATCTTGCTACAACTTCTTTGTTTGTGTTTTCTGGATATTATCAAAGAATTTACAGTTTTGAATGAATTTCAGCAGGGAACATTTTGTTTTGTGCTGCCAAACACAAATTGGTTCCACATGGAGACAAAACCTTGGCACATTCGTGTTTTCTAGGGAGAAAGCTAGAGCAAGCTCGGCAAAAAAAGGTGATATTTGTGTTTGTATACAAGAGATTTTCACGACTTGCCCAAGAAAATGACTTTAATTTCTCCAAAACCAGTTTGACTCTGATTTTCTATGTCATTTACACACAAATGTCACAAAATTTTGTCCGGATTCGACTGGATCAAACAAGAAATATCCAGTTGTGTTGTGGCGAACTCAAGCCCAGATCTTGCTACAACTTCTTTGTTTGTGTTTTCTGGATATTATCAAAGAATTTACAGTTTTGAATGAATTTCAGCAGGGAACATTTTGTTTTGTGCTGCCAAACACAAATTGGTTCCACATGGAGACAAAACCTCTGCACTTTCATGTTTTCTAGGGAGTAAGGTAGAGGAAGTCCGGCAAAAAATATGATATTTTTCTTTGTATACATGATAGTTTATCCACTTGCCCACATAAAAAGTCTTTAATTTCTCCAAAAGCAGTTTGACTGTGATTTTCTATGTCATTTTCACACAAATGTCACAAAATTTTGCCCGGATACGACTGGATCAAACAAGAAATAGCTGGTTGTGTTGTGGCTAACTCAAGCCCAGATCTTGCTACAACCTCTGTGTTTGTGTTTTCTGGATATTATCAAAGGGATTTACCGTTTTGAATGAATTTCAGCAGGGAACATTTTGGTATGTGCTGCCAAATACCAATTAATTCCACTTGGAGACAAAAAATGGCACATTCGTGTTTTCTAGGGAGAAAACTAGAGCAAGCTCGGCAAAAAAAGGTGATATTTGTGTTTCTATACATGAGATTTTCAACACTTGCGCACGAAAATGACTTTAATTTCTCCAAAAGCAGTTTGTGATTTTCTATGTCATTTTCACACAAATGTCAGAAAATGTTTTCCGGATATGATTGGATCCAAGAAGAAATATCTGGTTGTGTTGTGGCTAACTCAAGTCCAGATCCTGCTACCGGCTTGTGGTTTGTATTTTCTGGATATTATCAATGGACTTTATGCTTAGGAAGGAATTTCAGCAGGGAACATTTTGGTATGTGCTGCCAAACATCAATAGTTCCACATGGAGACAAAACCTTTGCACATTCATGTTTTCTAAGGAGAAAGGTAGAGCACCCCCGGCACAAAATATGATATTTGTGTTTGTATACATGACATTTCCTCCACTTGCCCAAAATCAAAAATGTCTTTAATTACTCCAAAACTAATTTGGCTGTGATTTTCTATGTCATTTTCACACAAATGTCACAAATTGTTTTCCGGATATGATTGGATCCAAGAAGAAATATCCGGTTGTGTTGTGGCTAACTCAAGTCCAGATCCTGCTACTGCCATGTGTTTTATATTTTCTGAATATTATCAATGGACTTTATGCTTAGGAAGGATTTTCAGTAGGGAACATTTTGTTATGTGCTACCAAACACCAATTAGTTCCACATGGAGGCAAAACCTTTGCACATTCATGTTTTCTAGGGAGAAAGCTAGAGTAAGCCCGGCACAAAATATGATATTTGTGTTTGTATACATGAGATTTTATCCACTTGCCCAAGAAAATGACTTTAATTTCTCCAACACCATTGACTGTGATTTTCTATGTCATTTTCACACAAATGTCACAAAATTTTGACCGGATACACCTGGATCAAACAATAATATCCGGTTGTGAGTGGCTGACTCAACCCAAGATCTTGTTACAACCTCTGTGTTTGTGTTTTCTGGATATTATCAAAGGAATTTACAGTTTTGAATGAATTTCAGCAGGGAACATTTTGTTTTGTGCTGCCAAACACAAATTGGTCCACATGGAGACAAAACATCCGAACATTCATGTTTTCTAGGGAGTAAGGTAGAGGAAGTCAGGCAAAAAATGATATCTGTGTTTGTATACATGACATTTTATCCACTAGTCCAAAATAAAAAAAAAAATGTCTTTAATTTCTCCAAAAGCAGTTTGACTGTGATTTTCTATGTCATATTCACACAAATGTCAGAAAATTTTGTCCGGATACGACTGGATCCAAGAAGAAATATCCGGTTGTGTTGTGGCTAACTCAAGTCCAGATCCTGCTACCGCCTTGTGGTTTGTATTTTCTGGATATTATCAATGGACTTTATGCTTAGGAAGGAATTTCAGCAGGGAACATTTTGTTATGTGCTGCCAAACACCAATCAGTTCCACATGGAGACAAAACCTTGGCACATTCGTGTTTTCTAGGGAGAAAGCTAGAGCAAGCTCGGCAAAAAAAGGTGATATTTGTGTTTGTATACAAGAGATTTTCACGACTTGCCCAAGAAAATGACTTTAATTTCTCCAAAACCAGTTTGACTCTGATTTTCTATGTCATTTACACACAAATGTCACAAAATTTTGTCCGGATTCGACTGGATCAAACAAGAAATATCCGGTTGTGTTGTGGTGAACTCAAGCCCAGATCTTGCTACAACTTCTTTGTTTGTGTTTTCTGGATATTATCAAAGAATTTACAGTTTTGAATGAATTTCAGCAGGGAACAATTTGTTTTGTGCTGCCAAACACAAATTGGTTCCACATGGAGACAAAACCTCTGCACTTTCATGTTTTCTAGGGAGTAAGGTAGAGGAAGTCCGGCAAAAAATATGATATTTGTGTTTGTATACATGATAGTTTATCCACTTGCCCACATAAAAAGTCTTTAATTTCTCCAAAAGCAGTTTGACTGTGATTTTCTATGTCATTTTCACACAAATGTCACAAAATTTTGCCCGGATACGACTGGATCAAACAAGAAATAGCTGGTTGTGTTGTGGCTAACTCAAGCCCAGATCTTGCTACAACCTCTGTGTTTGTGTTTTCTGGATATTATCAAAGGGATTTACAGTTTTGAATGAATTTCAGCAGGGAACATTTTGTTTTGTGCTGCCAAACACAAATTGGTTCCACATGGAGACGAAACCTCTGCACATTCATGTTTTCTAGGGAGTAAGGTAGAGGAAGTCCTGCAAAAAATATGTTATTTGTGTTTGTATACATGACATTTTATCCACTTGCCCAAAATAAAAAATGTCTTTAATTTCTCCAAAACCAGTTTGACTGTGATTTTCTATGTCATTTTCACACAAATATCACAAAATTTTGTCCGGATATGACTGGATCAAACAAGAAATATCCGGTTGAGTTGTGGCTAACTCAAGTCCAGATCTTGCTACAAACTCTGTGTTTCTGTTTTCTGGATATTATCAAAGGGATTTACCGTTTTGAATGAATTTCAGCAGGGAACATTTTGGTATGTGCTGCCAAATACCAATTAATTCCACTTGGAGACAAAAAATGGCACATTCGTGTTTTCTAGGGAGAAAACTAGAGCAAGCTCGGCAAAAAAAGGTGATATTTGTGTTTCTATACATGAGATTTTCAACACTTGCGCACGAAAATGACTTTAATTTCTCCAAAAGCAGTTTGTGATTTTCTATGTCATTTTCACACAAATGTCAGAAAATGTTTTCCGGATATGATTGGATCCAAGAAGAAATATCTGGTTGTGTTGTGGCTAACTCAAGTCCAGATCCTGCTACCGCCTTGTGGTTTGTATTTTCTGGATATTATCAATGGACTTTATGCTTAAGAAGGAATTTCAGCAGGGAACATTTTGGTATGTGCTGCCAAACATCAATAGTTCCACATGGAGACAAAACCTTTGCACATTCATGTTTTCTAAGGAGAAAGGTAGAGCACCCCCGGCACAAAATATGATATTTGTGTTTGTATACATGACATTTCCTCCACTTGCCCAAAATCAAAAATGTCTTTAATTACTCCAAAACTAATTTGGCTGTGATTTTCTATGTCATTTTCACACAAATGTCACAAATTGTTTTCCGGATATGATTGGATCCAAGAAGAAATATCCGGTTGTGTTGTGGCTAACTCAAGTCCAGATCCTGCTACTGCCATGTGTTTTATATTTTCTGAATATTATCAATGGACTTTATGCTTAGGAAGGATTTTCAGTAGGGAACATTTTGTTATGTGCTACCAAACACCAATTAGTTCCACATGGAGGCAAAACCTTTGCACATTCATGTTTTCTAGGGAGAAAGCTAGAGTAAGCCCGGCACAAAATATGATATTTGTGTTTGTATACATGAGATTTTATCCACTTGCCCAAGAAAATGACTTTAATTTCTCCAACACCATTGACTGTGATTTTCTATGTCATTTTCACACAAATGTCACAAAATTTTGACCGGATACACCTGGATCAAACAATAATATCCGGTTGTGAGTGGCTGACTCAACCCAAGATCTTGTTACAACCTCTGTGTTTGTGTTTTCTGGATATTATCAAAGGAATTTACAGTTTTGAATGAATTTCAGCAGGGAACATTTTGTTTTGTGCTGCCAAACACAAATTGGTCCACATGGAGACAAAACATCCGAACATTCATGTTTTCTAGGGAGTAAGGTAGAGGAAGTCCGGCAAAAAATATGATATCTGTGTTTGTATACATGACATTTTATCCACTAGTCCAAAATAAAAAAAAAATGTCTTTAATTTCTCCAAAAGCAGTTTGACTGTGATTTTCTATGTCATATTCACACAAATGTCAGAAAATTTTGTCTGGATACGACTGGATCCAAGAAGAAATATCCGGTTGTGTTGTGGCTAACTCAAGTCCAGATCCTGCTACCGCCTTGTGGTTTGTATTTTCTGGATATTATCAATGGACTTTATGCTTAGGAAGGAATTTCAGCAGGGAACATTTTGTTATGTGCTGCCAAACACCAATCAGTTCCACATGGAGACAAAACCTTGGCACATTCGTGTTTTCTAGGGAGAAAGCTAGAGCAAGCTCGGCAAAAAAAGGTGATATTTGTGTTTGTATACAAGAGATTTTCACGACTTGCCCAAGAAAATGACTTTAATTTCTCCAAAACCAGTTTGACTCTGATTTTCTATGTCATTTACACACAAATGTCACAAAATTTTGTCCGGATTCGACTGGATCAAACAAGAAATATCCAGTTGTGTTGTGGTGAACTCAAGCCCAGATCTTGCTACAACTTCTTTGTTTGTGTTTTCTGGATATTATCAAAGAATTTACAGTTTTGAATGAATTTCAGCAGGGAACATTTTGTTTTGTGCTGCCAAACACAAATTGGTTCCCCATGGAGACAAAACCTCTGCACTTTCATGTTTTCTAGGGAGTAAGGTAGAGGAAGTCCGGCAAAAAATATGATATTTGTGTTTGTATACATGATAGTTTATCCACTTGCCCACATAAAAAGTCTTTAATTTCTCCAAAAGCAGTTTGACTGTGATTTTCTATGTCATTTTCACACAAATGTCACAAAATTTTGCCCGGATACGACTGGATCAAACAAGAAATAGCTGGTTGTGTTGTGGCTAACTCAAGCCCAGATCTTGCTACAACCTCTGTGTTTGTGTTTTCTGGATATTATCAAAGGGATTTACAGTTTTGAATGAATTTCAGCAGGGAACATTTTGTTTTGTGCTGCCAAACACAAATTGGTTCCACATGGAGACGAAACCTCTGCACATTCATGTTTTCTAGGGAGTAAGGTAGAGGAAGTCCTGCAAAAAATATGTTATTTGTGTTTGTATACATGACATTTTATCCACTTGCCCAAAATAAAAAATGTCTTTAATTTCTCCAAAACCAGTTTGACTCTGAGTTTCTATGTCATTTTCACACAAATATCACAAAATTTTGTCCGGATATGACTGGATCAAACAAGAAATATCCGGTTGAGTTGTGGCTAACTCAAGTCCAGATCTTGCTACAAACTCTGTGTTTCCGTTTTCTGGATATTATCAAAGGGATTTACCGTTTTGAATGAATTTCAGCAGGGAACATTTTGGTATGTGCTGCCAAATACCAATTAATTCCACTTGGAGACAAAAAATGGCACATTCGTGTTTTCTAGGGAGAAAACTAGAGCAAGCTCGGCAAAAAAAGGTGATATTTGTGTTTCTATACATGAGATTTTCAACACTTGCGCACGAAAATGACTTTAATTTCTCCAAAAGCAGTTTGACTGTGATTTTCTATGTCATTTTCACACAAATGTCAGAAAATGTTTTCCGGATATGATTGGATCCAAGAAGAAATATCTGGTTGTGTTGTGGCTAACTCAAGTCCAGATCCTGCTACCGGCTTGTGGTTTGTATTTTCTGGATATTATCAATGGACTTTATGCTTAGGAAGGAATTTCAGCAGGGAACATTTTGGTATGTGCTGCCAAACATCAATAGTTCCACATGGAGAAAAACCTTTGCACATTCATGTTTTCTAGGGAGTAAGGTAGAGGAAGTCCTGCAAAAAATATGTTATTTGTGTTTGTATACATGACATTTTATCCACTTGCCCAAAATAAAAAATGTCTTTAATTTCTCCAAAACCAGTTTGACTGTGATTTTCTATGTCATTTTCACACAAATATCACAAAATTTTGTCCGGATATGACTGGATCAAACAAGAAATATCCGGTTGAGTTGTGGCTAACTCAAGTCCAGATCTTGCTACAAACTCTGTGTTTCTGTTTTCTGGATATTATCAAAGGGATTTACCGTTTTGAATGAATTTCAGCAGGGAACATTTTGGTATGTGCTGCCAAATACCAATTAATTCCACTTGGAGACAAAAAATGGCACATTCGTGTTTTCTAGGGAGAAAACTAGAGCAAGCTCGGCAAAAAAAGGTGATATTTGTGTTTCTATACATGAGATTTTCAACACTTGCGCACGAAAATGACTTTAATTTCTCCAAAACCAGTCTGACTGTGATTCTCTATGTCATTTTCACACAAATGTCAGAAAATGTTTTCCGGATATGATTGGATCCATTAAGAAATATCTGGTTGTGTTGTGGCTAACTCAAGTCCAGATCCTGCTACCGGCTTGTGGTTTGTATTTTCTGGATATTATCAATGGACTTTATGCTTAGGAAGGAATTTCAGCAGGGAACATTTTGGTATGTGCTGCCAAACATCAATAGTTCCACATGGAGACAAAACCTTTGCACATTCATGTTTTCTAAGGAGAAAGGTAGAGCACCCCCGGCACAAAATATGATATTTGTGTTTGTATACATGACATTTCCTCCACTTGCCCAAAATCAAAAATGTCTTTAATTACTCCAAAACTAATTTGGCTGTGATTTTCTATGTCATTTTCACACAAATGTCACAAATTGTTTTCCGGATATGATTGGATCCAAGAAGAAATATCCGGTTGTGTTGTGGCTAACTCAAGTCCAGATCCTGCTACTGCCATGTGTTTTATATTTTCTGAATATTATCAAAGGACTTTATGCTTAGGAAGGATTTTCAGTAGGGAACATTTTGTTATGTGCTACCAAACACCAATTAGTTCCACATGGAGGCAAAACCTTTGCACATTCATGTTTTCTAGGGAGAAAGCTAGAGTAAGCCCGGCACAAAATATGATATTTGTGTTTGTATACATGAGATTTTATCCACTTGCCCAAGAAAATGACTTTAATTTCTCCAACACCATTGACTGTGATTTTCTATGTCATTTTCACACAAATGTCACAAAATTTTGACCGGATACACCTGGATCAAACAATAATATCCGGTTGTGAGTGGCTGACTCAACCCAAGATCTTGTTACAACCTCTGTGTTTGTGTTTTCTGGATATTATCAAAGGAATTTACAGTTTTGAATGAATTTCAGCAGGGAACATTTTGTTTTGTGCTGCCAAACACAAATTGGTTCCACATGGAGACGAAACCTCTGCACATTCATGTTTTCTAGGGAGTAAGGTAGAGGAAGTCCGGCAAAAAATGATATCTGTGTTTGTATACATGACATTTTATCCACTAGTCCAAAATAAAAAAAAATGTCTTTAATTTCTCCAAAAGCAGTTTGACTGTGATTTTCTATGTCATATTCACACAAATGTCAGAAAATTTTGTCCGGATACGACTGGATCCAAGAAGAAATATCCGGTTGTGTTGTGGCTAACTCAAGTCCAGATCCTGCTACCGCCTTGTGGTTTGTATTTTCTGGATATTATCAATGGACTTTATGCTTAGGAAGGAATTTCAGCAGGGAACATTTTGTTATGTGCTGCCAAACACCAATCAGTTCCACATGGAGACAAAACCTTGGCACATTCGTGTTTTCTAGGGAGAAAGCTAGAGCAAGCTCGGCAAAAAAAGGTGATATTTGTGTTTGTATACAAGAGATTTTCACGACTTGCCCAAGAAAATGACTTTAATTTCTCCAAAAGCAGTTTGACTCTGATTTTCTATGTCATTTACACACAAATGTCACAAAATTTTGTCCGGATTCGACTGGATCAAACAAGAAATATCCGGTTGTGTTGTGGTGAACTCAAGCCCAGATCTTGCTACAACTTCTTTGTTTGTGTTTTCTGGATATTATCAAAGAATTTACAGTTTTGAATGAATTTCAGCAGGGAACAATTTGTTTTGTGCTGCCAAACACAAATTGGTTCCACATGGAGACAAAACCTCTGCACTTTCATGTTTTCTAGGGAGTAAGGTAGAGGAAGTCCGGCAAAAAATATGATATTTGTGTTTGTATACATGATAGTTTATCCACTTGCCCACATAAAAAGTCTTTAATTTCTCCAAAAGCAGTTTGACTGTGATTTTCTATGTCATTTTCACACAAATGTCACAAAATTTTGCCCGGATACGACTGGATCAAACAAGAAATAGCTGGTTGTGTTGTGGCTAACTCAAGCCCAGATCTTGCTACAACCTCTGTGTTTGTGTTTTCTGGATATTATCAAAGGGATTTACAGTTTTGAATGAATTTCAGCAGGGAACATTTTGTTTTGTGCTGCCAAACACAAATTGGTTCCACATGGAGACGAAACCTCTGCACATTCATGTTTTCTAGGGAGTAAGGTAGAGGAAGTCCTGCAAAAAATATGTTATTTGTGTTTGTATACATGACATTTTATCCACTTGCCCAAAATAAAAAATGTCTTTAATTTCTCCAAAACCAGTTTGACTGTGATTTTCTATGTCATTTTCACACAAATATCACAAAATTTTGTCCGGATATGACTGGATCAAACAAGAAATATCCGGTTGAGTTGTGGCTAACTCAAGTCCAGATCTTGCTACAAACTCTGTGTTTCTGTTTTCTGGATATTATCAAAGGGATTTACCGTTTTGAATGAATTTCAGCAGGGAACATTTTGGTATGTGCTGCCAAATACCAATTAATTCCACTTGGAGACAAAAAATGGCACATTCGTGTTTTCTAGGGAGAAAACTAGAGCAAGCTCGGCAAAAAAAGGTGATATTTGTGTTTCTATACATGAGATTTTCAACACTTGCGCACGAAAATGACTTTAATTTCTCCAAAAGCAGTTTGTGATTTTCTATGTCATTTTCACACAAATGTCAGAAAATGTTTTCCGGATATGATTGGATCCAAGAAGAAATATCTGGTTGTGTTGTGGCTAACTCAAGTCCAGATCCTGCTACCGGCTTGTGGTTTGTATTTTCTGGATATTATCAATGGACTTTATGCTTAAGAAGGAATTTCAGCAGGGAACATTTTGGTATGTGCTGCCAAACATCAATAGTTCCACATGGAGACAAAACCTTTGCACATTCATGTTTTCTAAGGAGAAAGGTAGAGCACCCCCGGCACAAAATATGATATTTGTGTTTGTATACATGACATTTCCTCCACTTGCCCAAAATCAAAAATGTCTTTAATTACTCCAAAACTAATTTGACTGTGATTTTCTATGTCATTTTCACACAAATGTCACAAATTGTTTTCCGGATATGATTGGATCCAAGAAGAAATATCCGGTTGTGTTGTGGCTAACTCAAGTCCAGATCCTGCTACTGCCATGTGTTTTATATTTTCTGAATATTATCAATGGACTTTATGCTTAGGAAGGATTTTCAGTAGGGAACATTTTGTTATGTGCTACCAAACACCAATTAGTTCCACATGGAGGCAAAACCTTTGCACATTCATGTTTTCTAGGGAGAAAGCTAGAGTAAGCCCGGCACAAAATATGATATTTGTGTTTGTATACATGAGATTTTATCCACTTGCCCAAGAAAATGACTTTAATTTCTCCAACACCATTGACTGTGATTTTCTATGTCATTTTCACACAAATGTCACAAAATTTTGACCGGATACACCTGGATCAAACAATAATATCCGGTTGTGAGTGGCTGACTCAACCCAAGATCTTGTTACAACCTCTGTGTTTGTGTTTTCTGGATATTATCAAAGGAATTTACAGTTTTGAATGAATTTCAGCAGGGAACATTTTGTTTTGTGCTGCCAAACACAAATTGGTCCACATGGAGACAAAACATCCGAACATTCATGTTTTCTAGGGAGTAAGGTAGAGGAAGTCCGGCAAAAAATATGATATCTGTGTTTGTATACATGACATTTTATCCACTAGTCCAAAATAAAAAAAAAATGTCTTTAATTTCTCCAAAAGCAGTTTGACTGTGATTTTCTATGTCATATTCACACAAATGTCAGAAAATTTTGTCTGGATACGACTGGATCCAAGAAGAAATATCCGGTTGTGTTGTGGCTAACTCAAGTCCAGATCCTGCTACCGCCTTGTGGTTTGTATTTTCTGGATATTATCAATGGACTTTATGCTTAGGAAGGAATTTCAGCAGGGAACATTTTGGTATGTGCTGCCAAACACCAATCAGTTCCACATGGAGACAAAACCTTGGCACATTCGTGTTTTCTAGGGAGAAAGCTAGAGCAAGCTCGGCAAAAAAAGGTGATATTTGTGTTTGTATACAAGAGATTTTCACGACTTGCCCAAGAAAATGACTTTAATTTCTCCAAAACCAGTTTGACTCTGATTTTCTATGTCATTTACACACAAATGTCACAAAATTTTGTCCGGATTCGACTGGATCAAACAAGAAATATCCAGTTGTGTTGTGGCGAACTCAAGCCCAGATCTTGCTACAACTTCTTTGTTTGTGTTTTCTGGATATTATCAAAGAATTTACAGTTTTGAATGAATTTCAGCAGGGAACATTTTGTTTTGTGCTGCCAAACACAAATTGGTTCCCCATGGAGACAAAACCTCTGCACTTTCATGTTTTCTAGGGAGTAAGGTAGAGGAAGTCCGGCAAAAAATATGATATTTGTGTTTGTATACATGATATTTTAACCACTTGCCCACATAAAAAGTCTTTAATTTCTCCAAAAGCAGTTTGACTGTGATTTTCTATGTCATTTTCACACAAATGTCACAAAATTTTGCCCGGATACGACTGGATCAAACAAGAAATAGCTGGTTGTGTTGTGGCTAACTCAAGCCCAGATCTTGCTACAACCTCTGTGTTTGTGTTTTCTGGATATTATCAAAGGGATTTACAGTTTTGAATGAATTTCAGCAGGGAACATTTTGTTTTGTGCTGCCAAACACAAATTGGTTCCACATGGAGACGAAACCTCTGCACATTCATGTTTTCTAGGGAGTAAGGTAGAGGAAGTCCTGCAAAAAATATGTTATTTGTGTTTGTATACATGACATTTTATCCACTTGCCCAAAATAAAAAATGTCTTTAATTTCTCCAAAACCAGTTTGACTCTGAGTTTCTATGTCATTTTCACACAAATATCACAAAATTTTGTCCGGATATGACTGGATCAAACAAGAAATATCCGGTTGAGTTGTGGCTAACTCAAGTCCAGATCTTGCTACAAACTCTGTGTTTCTGTTTTCTGGATATTATCAAAGGGATTTACCGTTTTGAATGAATTTCAGCAGGGAACATTTTGGTATGTGCTGCCAAATACCAATTAATTCCACTTGGAGACAAAAAATGGCACATTCGTGTTTTCTAGGGAGAAAACTAGAGCAAGCTCGGCAAAAAAAGGTGATATTTGTGTTTCTATACATGAGATTTTCAACACTTGCGCACGAAAATGACTTTAATTTCTCCAAAAGCAGTTTGACTGTGATTTTCTATGTCATTTTCACACAAATGTCAGAAAATGTTTTCCGGATATGATTGGATCCAAGAAGAAATATCTGGTTGTGTTGTGGCTAACTCAAGTCCAGATCCTGCTACCGGCTTGTGGTTTGTATTTTCTGGATATTATCAATGGACTTTATGCTTAGGAAGGAATTTCAGCAGGGAACATTTTGGTATGTGCTGCCAAACATCAATAGTTCCACATGGAGAAAAACCTTTGCACATTCATGTTTTCTAGGGAGTAAGGTAGAGGAAGTCCTGCAAAAAATATGTTATTTGTGTTTGTATACATGACATTTTATCCACTTGCCCAAAATAAAAAATGTCTTTAATTTCTCCAAAACCAGTTTGACTGTGATTTTCTATGTCATTTTCACACAAATATCACAAAATTTTGTCCGGATATGACTGGATCAAACAAGAAATATCCGGTTGAGTTGTGGCTAACTCAAGTCCAGATCTTGCTACAAACTCTGTGTTTCTGTTTTCTGGATATTATCAAAGGGATTTACCGTTTTGAATGAATTTCAGCAGGGAACATTTTGGTATGTGCTGCCAAATACCAATTAATTCCACTTGGAGACAAAAAATGGCACATTCGTGTTTTCTAGGGAGAAAACTAGAGCAAGCTCGGCAAAAAAAGGTGATATTTGTGTTTCTATACATGAGATTTTCAACACTTGCGCACGAAAATGACTTTAATTTCTCCAAAAGCAGTTTGTGATTTTCTATGTCATTTTCACACAAATGTCAGAAAATGTTTTCCAGATATGATTGGATCCAAGAAGAAATATCTGGTTGTGTTGTGGCTAACTCAAGTCCAGATCCTGCTACCGGCTTGTGGTTTGTATTTTCTGGATATTATCAATGGACTTTATGCTTAGGAAGGAATTTCAGCAGGGAACATTTTGGTATGTGCTGCCAAACATCAATAGTTCCACATGGAGACAAAACCTTTGCACATTCATGTTTTCTAAGGAGAAAGGTAGAGCACCCCCGGCACAAAATATGATATTTGTGTTTGTATACATGACATTTCCTCCACTTGCCCAAAATCAAAAATGTCTTTAATTACTCCAAAACTAATTTGACTGTGATTTTCTATGTCATTTTCACACAAATGTCACAAATTGTTTTCCGGATATGATTGGATCCAAGAAGAAATATCCGGTTGTGTTGTGGCTAACTCAAGTCCAGATCCTGCTACTGCCATGTGTTTTATATTTTCTGAATATTATCAATGGACTTTATGCTTAGGAAGGATTTTCAGTAGGGAACATTTTGTTATGTGCTACCAAACACCAATTAGTTCCACATGGAGGCAAAACCTTTGCACATTCATGTTTTCTAGGGAGAAAGCTAGAGTAAGCCCGGCACAAAATGTGATATTTGTGTTTGTATACATGAGATTTTATCCACTTGCCCAAGAAAATGACTTTAATTTCTCCAACACCATTGACTGTGATTTTCTATGTCATTTTCACACAAATGTCACAAAATTTTGACCGGATACACCTGGATCAAACAATAATATCCGGTTGTGAGTGGCTGACTCAACCCAAGATCTTGTTACAACCTCTGTGTTTGTGTTTTCTGGATATTATCAAAGGAATTTACAGTTTTGAATGAATTTCAGCAGGGAACATTTTGTTTTGTGCTGCCAAACACAAATTGGTCCACATGGAGACAAAACATCCGAACATTCATGTTTTCTAGGGAGTAAGGTAGAGGAAGTCCGGCAAAAAATATGATATTTGTGTTTGTATACATGACATTTTATCCACTAGTCCAAAATAAAAAAAAAATGTCTTTAATTTCTCCAAAAGCAGTTTGACTGTGATTTTCTATGTCATATTCACACAAATGTCAGAAAATTTTGTCCGGATACGACTGGATCCAAGAAGAAATATCCGGTTGTGTTGTGGCTAACTCAAGTCCAGATCCTGCTACCGCCTTGTGGTTTGTATTTTCTGGATATTATCAATGGACTTTATGCTTAGGAAGGAATTTCAGCAGGGAACATTTTGGTATGTGCTGCCAAACACCAATCAGTTCCACATGGAGACAAAACCTTGGCACATTCGTGTTTTCTAGGGAGAAAGCTAGAGCAAGCTCGGCAAAAAAAGGTGATATTTGTGTTTGTATACAAGAGATTTTCACGACTTGCCCAAGAAAATGACTTTAATTTCTCCAAAACCAGTTTGACTCTGATTTTCTATGTCATTTACACACAAATGTCACAAAATTTTGTCCGGATTCGACTGGATCAAACAAGAAATATCCGGTTGTGTTGTGGCGAACTCAAGCCCAGATCTTGCTACAACTTCTTTGTTTGTGTTTTCTGGATATTATCAAAGAATTTACAGTTTTGAATGAATTTCAGCAGGGAACATTTTGTTTTGTGCTGCCAAACACAAATTGGTTCCACATGGAGACAAAACCTTGGCACATTCGTGTTTTCTAGGGAGAAAGCTAGAGCAAGCTCGGCAAAAAAAGGTGATATTTGTGTTTGTATACAAGAGATTTTCACGACTTGCCCAAGAAAATGACTTTAATTTCTCCAAAACCAGTTTGACTCTGATTTTCTATGTCATTTACACACAAATGTCACAAAATTTTGTCCGGATTCGACTGGATCAAACAAGAAATATCCGGTTGTGTTGTGGCGAACTCAAGCCCAGATCTTGCTACAACTTCTTTGTTTGTGTTTTCTGGATATTATCAAAGAATTTACAGTTTTGAATGAATTTCAGCAGGGAACATTTTGTTATGTGCTGCCAAACACCAATCAGTTCCACATGGAGACAAAACCTTGGCACATTCGTGTTTTCTAAGGAGAAAGCTAGAGCAAGCTCGGCAAAAAAAGGTGATATTTGTGTTTGTATACAAGAGATTTTCACGACTTGCCCAAGAAAATGACTTTAATTTCTCCAAAACCAGTTTGACTCTGATTTTCTATGTCATTTACACACAAATGTCACAAAATTTTGTCCGGATTCGACTGGATCAAACAAGAAATATCCGGTTGTGTTGTGGCGAACTCAAGCCCAGATCTTGCTACAACTTCTTTGTTTGTGTTTTCTGGATATTATCAAAGAATTTACAGTTTTGAATGAATTTCAGCAGGGAACATTTTGTTTTGTGCTGCCAAACACAAATTGGTTCCACATGGAGACAAAACCTTGGCACATTCGTGTTTTCTAGGGAGAAAGCTAGAGCAAGCTCGGCAAAAAAAGGTGATATTTGTGTTTGTATACAAGAGATTTTCACGACTTGCCCAAGAAAATGACTTTAATTTCTCCAAAACCAGTTTGACTCTGATTTTCTATGTCATTTACACACAAATGTCACAAAATTTTGTCCGGATTCGACTGGATCAAACAAGAAATATCCGGTTGTGTTGTGGCGAACTCAAGCCCAGATCTTGCTACAACTTCTTTGTTTGTGTTTTCTGGATATTATCAAAGAATTTACAGTTTTGAATGAATTTCAGCAGGGAACATTTTGTTTTGTGCTGCCAAACACAAATTGGTTCCCCATGGAGACAAAACCTCTGCACTTTCATGTTTTCTAGGGAGTAAGGTAGAGGAAGTCCGGCAAAAAATATGATATTTGTGTTTGTATACATGATAGTTTATCCACTTGCCCACATAAAAAGTCTTTAATTTCTCCAAAAGCAGTTTGACTGTGATTTTCTATGTCATTTTCACACAAATGTCACAAAATTTTGCCCGGATACGACTGGATCAAACAAGAAATAGCTGGTTGTGTTGTGGCTAACTCAAGCCCAGATCTTGCTACAACCTCTGTGTTTGTGTTTTCTGGATATTATCAAAGGGATTTACAGTTTTGAATGAATTTCAGCAGGGAACATTTTGTTTTGTGCTGCCAAACACAAATTGGTTCCACATGGAGACGAAACCTCTGCACATTCATGTTTTCTAGGGTGTAAGGTAGAGGAAGTCCTGCAAAAAATATGTTATTTGTGTTTGTATACATGACATTTTATCCACTTGCCCAAAATAAAAAATGTCTTTAATTTCTCCAAAACCAGTTTGACTGTGATTTTCTATGTCATTTTCACACAAATATCACAAAATTTTGTCCGGATATGACTGGATCAAACAAGAAATATCCGGTTGAGTTGTGGCTAACTCAAGTCCAGATCTTGCTACAAACTCTGTGTTTCTGTTTTCTGGATATTATCAAAGGGATTTACCGTTTTGAATGAATTTCAGCAGGGAACATTTTGGTATGTGCTGCCAAATACCAATTAATTCCACTTGGAGACAAAAAATGGCACATTCGTGTTTTCTAGGGAGAAAACTAGAGCAAGCTCGGCAAAAAAAGGTGATATTTGTGTTTCTATACATGAGATTTTCAACACTTGCGCACGAAAATGACTTTAATTTCTCCAAAAGCAGTTTGTGATTTTCTATGTCATTTTCACACAAATGTCAGAAAATGTTTTCCAGATATGATTGGATCCAAGAAGAAATATCTGGTTGTGTTGTGGCTAACTCAAGTCCAGATCCTGCTACCGGCTTGTGGTTTGTATTTTCTGGATATTATCAATGGACTTTATGCTTAGGAAGGAATTTCAGCAGGGAACATTTTGGTATGTGCTGCCAAACATCAATAGTTCCACATGGAGACAAAACCTTTGCACATTCATGTTTTCTAAGGAGAAAGGTAGAGCACCCCCGGCACAAAATATGATATTTGTGTTTGTATACATGACATTTCCTCCACTTGCCCAAAATCAAAAATGTCTTTAATTACTCCAAAACTAATTTGACTGTGATTTTCTATGTCATTTTCACACAAATGTCACAAATTGTTTTCCGGATATGATTGGATCCAAGAAGAAATATCCGGTTGTGTTGTGGCTAACTCAAGTCCAGATCCTGCTACTGCCATGTGTTTTATATTTTCTGAATATTATCAATGGACTTTATGCTTAGGAAGGATTTTCAGTAGGGAACATTTTGTTATGTGCTACCAAACACCAATTAGTTCCACATGGAGGCAAAACCTTTGCACATTCATGTTTTCTAGGGAGAAAGCTAGAGTAAGCCCGGCACAAAATGTGATATTTGTGTTTGTATACATGAGATTTTATCCACTTGCCCAAGAAAATGACTTTAATTTCTCCAACACCATTGACTGTGATTTTCTATGTCATTTTCACACAAATGTCACAAAATTTTGACCGGATACACCTGGATCAAACAATAATATCCGGTTGTGAGTGGCTGACTCAACCCAAGATCTTGTTACAACCTCTGTGTTTGTGTTTTCTGGATATTATCAAAGGAATTTACAGTTTTGAATGAATTTCAGCAGGGAACATTTTGTTTTGTGCTGCCAAACACAAATTGGTCCACATGGAGACAAAACATCCGAACATTCATGTTTTCTAGGGAGTAAGGTAGAGGAAGTCCGGCAAAAAATATGATATTTGTGTTTGTATACATGACATTTTATCCACTAGTCCAAAATAAAAAAAAAATGTCTTTAATTTCTCCAAAAGCAGTTTGACTGTGATTTTCTATGTCATATTCACACAAATGTCAGAAAATTTTGTCCGGATACGACTGGATCCAAGAAGAAATATCCGGTTGTGTTGTGGCTAACTCAAGTCCAGATCCTGCTACCGCCTTGTGGTTTGTATTTTCTGGATATTATCAATGGACTTTATGCTTAGGAAGGAATTTCAGCAGGGAACATTTTGGTATGTGCTGCCAAACACCAATCAGTTCCACATGGAGACAAAACCTTGGCACATTCGTGTTTTCTAGGGAGAAAGCTAGAGCAAGCTCGGCAAAAAAAGGTGATATTTGTGTTTGTATACAAGAGATTTTCACGACTTGCCCAAGAAAATGACTTTAATTTCTCCAAAACCAGTTTGACTCTGATTTTCTATGTCATTTACACACAAATGTCACAAAATTTTGTCCGGATTCGACTGGATCAAACAAGAAATATCCGGTTGTGTTGTGGCGAACTCAAGCCCAGATCTTGCTACAACTTCTTTGTTTGTGTTTTCTGGATATTATCAAAGAATTTACAGTTTTGAATGAATTTCAGCAGGGAACATTTTGTTTTGTGCTGCCAAACACAAATTGGTTCCACATGGAGACAAAACCTCTGCACTTTCATGTTTTCTAGGGAGTAAGGTAGAGGAAGTCCGGCAAAAAATATGATATTTGTGTTTGTATACATGATAGTTTATCCACTTGCCCACATAAAAAGTCTTTAATTTCTCCAAAAGCAGTTTGACTGTGATTTTCTATGTCATTTTCACACAAATGTCACAAAATTTTGCCCGGATACGACTGGATCAAACAAGAAATAGCTGGTTGTGTTGTGGCTAACTCAAGCCCAGATCTTGCTACAACCTCTGTGTTTGTGTTTTCTGGCTATTATCAAAGGGATTTACAGTTTTGAATGAATTTCAGCAGGGAACATTTTGTTTTGTGCTGCCAAACACAAATTGGTTCCACATGGAGACGAAACCTCTGCACATTCATGTTTTCTAGGGAGTAAGGTAGAGGAAGTCCTGCAAAAAATATGTTATTTGTGTTTGTATACATGACATTTTATCCACTTGCCCAAAATAAAAAATGACTTTAATTTCTCCAAAACCAGTTTGACTCTGATTTTCTATGTCATTTACACACAAATGTCACAAAATTTTGTCCGGATATGACTGGATCAAACAAGAAATATCCGGTTGAGTTGTGGCTAACTCAAGTCCAGATCTTGCTACAAACTCTGTGTTTCTGTTTTCTGGATATTATCAAAGGGATTTACCGTTTTGAATGAATTTCAGCAGGGAACATTTTGGTATGTGCTGCCAAATACCAATTAATTCCACTTGGAGACAAAAAATGGCACATTCGTGTTTTCTAGGGAGAAAACTAGAGCAAGCTCGGCAAAAAAAGGTGATATTTGTGTTTCTATACATGAGATTTTCAACACTTGCGCACGAAAATGACTTTAATTTCTCCAAAAGCAGTTTGACTGTGATTTTCTATGTCATTTTCACACAAATGTCAGAAAATGTTTTCCGGATATGATTGGATCCAAGAAGAAATATCTGGTTGTGTTGTGGCTAACTCAAGTCCAGATCCTGCTACCGGCTTGTGGTTTGTATTTTCTGGATATTATCAATGGACTTTATGCTTAGGAAGGAATTTCAGCAGGGAACATTTTGGTATGTGCTGCCAAACATCAATAGTTCCACATGGAGAAAAACCTTTGCACATTCATGTTTTCTAGGGAGTAAGGTAGAGGAAGTCCTGCAAAAAATATGTTATTTGTGTTTGTATACATGACATTTTATCCACTTGCCCAAAATAAAAAATGTCTTTAATTTCTCCAAAACCAGTTTGACTGTGATTTTCTATGTCATTTTCACACAAATATCACAAAATTTTGTCCGGATATGACTGGATCAAACAAGAAATATCCGGTTGAGTTGTGGCTAACTCAAGTCCAGATCTTGCTACAAACTCTGTGTTTCTGTTTTCTGGATATTATCAAAGGGATTTACCGTTTTGAATGAATTTCAGCAGGGAACATTTTGGTATGTGCTGCCAAATACCAATTAATTCCACTTGGAGACAAAAAATGGCACATTCGTGTTTTCTAGGGAGAAAACTAGAGCAAGCTCGGCAAAAAAAGGTGATATTTGTGTTTCTATACATGAGATTTTCAACACTTGCGCACGAAAATGACTTTAATTTCTCCAAAACCAGTCTGACTGTGATTCTCTATGTCATTTTCACACAAATGTCAGAAAATGTTTTCCGGATATGATTGGATCCATTAAGAAATATCTGGTTGTGTTGTGGCTAACTCAAGTCCAGATCCTGCTACCGGCTTGTGGTTTGTATTTTCTGGATATTATCAATGGACTTTATGCTTAGGAAGGAATTTCAGCAGGGAACATTTTGGTATGTGCTGCCAAACATCAATAGTTCCACATGGAGACAAAACCTTTGCACATTCATGTTTTCTAAGGAGAAAGGTAGAGCACCCCCGGCACAAAATATGATATTTGTGTTTGTATACATGACATTTCCTCCACTTGCCCAAAATCAAAAATGTCTTTAATTACTCCAAAACTAATTTGGCTGTGATTTTCTATGTCATTTTCACACAAATGTCACAAATTGTTTTCCGGATATGATTGGATCCAAGAAGAAATATCCGGTTGTGTTGTGGCTAACTCAAGTCCAGATCCTGCTACTGCCATGTGTTTTATATTTTCTGAATATTATCAATGGACTTTATGCTTAGGAAGGATTTTCAGTAGGGAACATTTTGTTATGTGCTACCAAACACCAATTAGTTCCACATGGAGGCAAAACCTTTGCACATTCATGTTTTCTAGGGAGAAAGCTAGAGTAAGCCCGGCACAAAATATGATATTTGTGTTTGTATACATGAGATTTTATCCACTTGCCCAAGAAAATGACTTTAATTTCTCCAACACCATTGACTGTGATTTTCTATGTCATTTTCACACAAATGTCACAAAATTTTGACCGGATACACCTGGATCAAACAATAATATCCGGTTGTGAGTGGCTGACTCAACCCAAGATCTTGTTACAACCTCTGTGTTTGTGTTTTCTGGATATTATCAAAGGAATTTACAGTTTTGAATGAATTTCAGCAGGGAACATTTTGTTTTGTGCTGCCAAACACAAATTGGTCCACATGGAGACAAAACATCCGAACATTCATGTTTTCTAGGGAGTAAGGTAGAGGAAGTCCGGCAAAAAATGATATCTGTGTTTGTATACATGACATTTTATCCACTAGTCCAAAATAAAAAAAAATGTCTTTAATTTCTCCAAAAGCAGTTTGACTGTGATTTTCTATGTCATATTCACACAAATGTCAGAAAATTTTGTCCGGATACGACTGGATCCAAGAAGAAATATCCGGTTGTGTTGTGGCTAACTCAAGTCCAGATCCTGCTACCGCCTTGTGGTTTGTATTTTCTGGATATTATCAATGGACTTTATGCTTAGGAAGGAATTTCAGCAGGGAACATTTTGTTATGTGCTGCCAAACACCAATCAGTTCCACATGGAGACAAAACCTTGGCACATTCGTGTTTTCTAGGGAGAAAGCTAGAGCAAGCTCGGCAAAAAAAGGTGATATTTGTGTTTGTATACAAGAGATTTTCACGACTTGCCCAAGAAAATGACTTTAATTTCTCCAAAACCAGTTTGACTCTGATTTTCTATGTCATTTACACACAAATGTCACAAAATTTTGTCCGGATTCGACTGGATCAAACAAGAAATATCCGGTTGTGTTGTGGCTAACTCAAGCCCAGATCTTGCTACAACTTCTTTGTTTGTGTTTTCTGGATATTATCAAAGAATTTACAGTTTTGAATGAATTTCAGCAGGGAACATTTTGTTATGTGCTGCCAAACACCAATCAGTTCCACATGGAGACAAAACCTTGGCACATTCGTGTTTTCTAGGGAGAAAGCTAGAGCAAGCTCGGCAAAAAAAGGTGATATTTGTGTTTGTATACAAGAGATTTTCACGACTTGCCCAAGAAAATGACTTTAATTTCTCCAAAACCAGTTTGACTCTGATTTTCTATGTCATTTACACACAAATGTCACAAAATTTTGTCCGGATTCGACTGGATCAAACAAGAAATATCCGGTTGTGTTGTGGCGAACTCAAGCCCAGATCTTGCTACAACTTCTTTGTTTGTGTTTTCTGGATATTATCAAAGAATTTACAGTTTTGAATGAATTTCAGCAGGGAACATTTTGTTTTGTGCTGCCAAACACAAATTGGTTCCACATGGAGACAAAACCTTGGCACATTCGTGTTTTCTAGGGAGAAAGCTAGAGCAAGCTCGGCAAAAAAAGGTGATATTTGTGTTTGTATACAAGAGATTTTCACGACTTGCCCAAGAAAATGACTTTAATTTCTCCAAAACCAGTTTGACTCTGATTTTCTATGTCATTTACACACAAATGTCACAAAATTTTGTCCGGATTCGACTGGATCAAACAAGAAATATCCGGTTGTGTTGTGGCGAACTCAAGCCCAGATCTTGCTACAACTTCTTTGTTTGTGTTTTCTGGATATTATCAAAGAATTTACAGTTTTGAATGAATTTCAGCAGGGAACATTTTGTTTTGTGCTGCCAAACACCAATCAGTTCCACATGGAGACAAAACCTCTGCACTTTCATGTTTTCTAGGGAGTAAGGTAGAGGAAGTCCGGCAAAAAATATGATATTTGTGTTTGTATACATGATAGTTTATCCACTTGCCCACATAAAAAGTCTTTAATTTCTCCAAAAGCAGTTTGACTGTGATTTTCTATGTCATTTTCACACAAATGTCACAAAATTTTGCCCGGATACGACTGGATCAAACAAGAAATAGCTGGTTGTGTTGTGGCTAACTCAAGCCCAGATCTTGCTACAACCTCTGTGTTTGTGTTTTCTGGATATTATCAAAGGGATTTACAGTTTTGAATGAATTTCAGCAGGGAACATTTTGTTTTGTGCTGCCAAACACAAATTGGTTCCACATGGAGACGAAACCTCTGCACATTCATGTTTTCTAGGGTGTAAGGTAGAGGAAGTCCTGCAAAAAATATGTTATTTGTGTTTGTATACATGACATTTTATCCACTTGCCCAAAATAAAAAATGTCTTTAATTTCTCCAAAACCAGTTTGACTGTGATTTTCTATGTCATTTTCACACAAATATCACAAAATTTTGTCCGGATATGACTGGATCAAACAAGAAATATCCGGTTGAGTTGTGGCTAACTCAAGTCCAGATCTTGCTACAAACTCTGTGTTTCTGTTTTCTGGATATTATCAAAGGGATTTACCGTTTTGAATGAATTTCAGCAGGGAACATTTTGGTATGTGCTGCCAAATACCAATTAATTCCACTTGGAGACAAAAAATGGCACATTCGTGTTTTCTAGGGAGAAAACTAGAGCAAGCTCGGCAAAAAAAGGTGATATTTGTGTTTCTATACATGAGATTTTCAACACTTGCGCACGAAAATGACTTTAATTTCTCCAAAAGCAGTTTGTGATTTTCTATGTCATTTTCACACAAATGTCAGAAAATGTTTTCCAGATATGATTGGATCCAAGAAGAAATATCTGGTTGTGTTGTGGCTAACTCAAGTCCAGATCCTGCTACCGGCTTGTGGTTTGTATTTTCTGGATATTATCAATGGACTTTATGCTTAGGAAGGAATTTCAGCAGGGAACATTTTGGTATGTGCTGCCAAACATCAATAGTTCCACATGGAGACAAAACCTTTGCATATTCATGTTTTCTAAGGAGAAAGGTAGAGCACCCCCGGCACAAAATATGATATTTGTGTTTGTATACATGACATTTCCTCCACTTGCCCAAAATCAAAAATGTCTTTAATTACTCCAAAACTAATTTGACTGTGATTTTCTATGTCATTTTCACACAAATGTCACAAATTGTTTTCCGGATATGATTGGATCCAAGAAGAAATATCCGGTTGTGTTGTGGCTAACTCAAGTCCAGATCCTGCTACTGCCATGTGTTTTATATTTTCTGAATATTATCAATGGACTTTATGCTTAGGAAGGATTTTCAGTAGGGAACATTTTGTTATGTGCTACCAAACACCAATTAGTTCCACATGGAGGCAAAACCTTTGCACATTCATGTTTTCTAGGGAGAAAGCTAGAGTAAGCCCGGCACAAAATGTGATATTTGTGTTTGTATACATGAGATTTTATCCACTTGCCCAAGAAAATGACTTTAATTTCTCCAACACCATTGACTGTGATTTTCTATGTCATTTTCACACAAATGTCACAAAATTTTGACCGGATACACCTGGATCAAACAATAATATCCGGTTGTGAGTGGCTGACTCAACCCAAGATCTTGTTACAACCTCTGTGTTTGTGTTTTCTGGATATTATCAAAGGAATTTACAGTTTTGAATGAATTTCAGCAGGGAACATTTTGTTTTGTGCTGCCAAACACAAATTGGTCCACATGGAGACAAAACATCCGAACATTCATGTTTTCTAGGGAGTAAGGTAGAGGAAGTCCGGCAAAAAATATGATATTTGTGTTTGTATACATGACATTTTATCCACTAGTCCAAAATAAAAAAAAAATGTCTTTAATTTCTCCAAAAGCAGTTTGACTGTGATTTTCTATGTCATATTCACACAAATGTCAGAAAATTTTGTCCGGATACGACTGGATCCAAGAAGAAATATCCGGTTGTGTTGTGGCTAACTCAAGTCCAGATCCTGCTACCGCCTTGTGGTTTGTATTTTCTGGATGTTATCAATGGACTTTATGCTTAGGAAGGAATTTCAGCAGGGAACATTTTGGTATGTGCTGCCAAACACCAATCAGTTCCACATGGAGACAAAACCTTGGCACATTCGTGTTTTCTAGGGAGAAAGCTAGAGCAAGCTCGGCAAAAAAAGGTGATATTTGTGTTTGTATACAAGAGATTTTCACGACTTGCCCAAGAAAATGACTTTAATTTCTCCAAAACCAGTTTGACTCTGATTTTCTATGTCATTTACACACAAATGTCACAAAATTTTGTCCGGATTCGACTGGATCAAACAAGAAATATCCGGTTGTGTTGTGGCGAACTCAAGCCCAGATCTTGCTACAACTTCTTTGTTTGTGTTTTCTGGATATTATCAAAGAATTTACAGTTTTGAATGAATTTCAGCAGGGAACATTTTGTTTTGTGCTGCCAAACACAAATTGGTTCCACATGGAGACAAAACCTCTGCACTTTCATGTTTTCTAGGGAGTAAGGTAGAGGAAGTCCGGCAAAAAATATGATATTTGTGTTTGTATACATGATAGTTTATCCACTTGCCCACATAAAAAGTCTTTAATTTCTCCAAAAGCAGTTTGACTGTGATTTTCTATGTCATTTTCACACAAATGTCACAAAATTTTGCCCGGATACGACTGGATCAAACAAGAAATAGCTGGTTGTGTTGTGGCTAACTCAAGCCCAGATCTTGCTACAACCTCTGTGTTTGTGTTTTCTGGCTATTATCAAAGGGATTTACAGTTTTGAATGAATTTCAGCAGGGAACATTTTGTTTTGTGCTGCCAAACACAAATTGGTTCCACATGGAGACGAAACCTCTGCACATTCATGTTTTCTAGGGTGTAAGGTAGAGGAAGTCCTGCAAAAAATATGTTATTTGTGTTTGTATACATGACATTTTATCCACTTGCCCAAAATAAAAAATGTCTTTAATTTCTCCAAAACCAGTTTGACTGTGATTTTCTATGTCATTTTCACACAAATATCACAAAATTTTGTCCGGATATGACTGGATCAAACAAGAAATATCCGGTTGAGTTGTGGCTAACTCAAGTCCAGATCTTGCTACAAACTCTGTGTTTCTGTTTTCTGGATATTATCAAAGGGATTTACCGTTTTGAATGAATTTCAGCAGGGAACATTTTGGTATGTGCTGCCAAATACCAATTAATTCCACTTGGAGACAAAAAATGGCACATTCGTGTTTTCTAGGGAGAAAACTAGAGCAAGCTCGGCAAAAAAAGGTGATATTTGTGTTTCTATACATGAGATTTTCAACACTTGCGCACGAAAATGACTTTAATTTCTCCAAAAGCAGTTTGTGATTTTCTATGTCATTTTCACACAAATGTCAGAAAATGTTTTCCGGATATGATTGGATCCAAGAAAATATCTGGTTGTGTTGTGGCTAACTCAAGTCCAGATCCTGCTACCGGCTTGTGGTTTGTATTTTCTGGATATTATCAATGGACTTTATGCTTAAGAAGGAATTTCAGCAGGGAACATTTTGGTATGTGCTGCCAAACATCAATAGTTCCACATGGAGACAAAACCTTTGCACATTCATGTTTTCTAAGGAGAAAGGTAGAGCACCCCCGGCACAAAATATGATATTTGTGTTTGTATACATGACATTTCCTCCACTTGCCCAAAATCAAAAATGTCTTTAATTACTCCAAAACTAATTTGACTGTGATTTTCTATGTCATTTTCACACAAATGTCACAAATTGTTTTCCGGATATGATTGGATCCAAGAAGAAATATCCGGTTGTGTTGTGGCTAACTCAAGTCCAGATCCTGCTACTGCCATGTGTTTTATATTTTCTGAATATTATCAAAGGACTTTATGCTTAGGAAGGATTTTCAGTAGGGAACATTTTGTTATGTGCTACCAAACACCAATTAGTTCCACATGGAGGCAAAACCTTTGCACATTCATGTTTTCTAGGGAGAAAGCTAGAGTAAGCCCGGCACAAAATGTGATATTTGTGTTTGTATACATGAGATTTTATCCACTTGCCCAAGAAAATGACTTTAATTTCTCCAACACCATTGACTGTGATTTTCTATGTCATTTTCACACAAATGTCACAAAATTTTGACCGGATACACCTGGATCAAACAATAATATCCGGTTGTGAGTGGCTGACTCAACCCAAGATCTTGTTACAACCTCTGTGTTTGTGTTTTCTGGATATTATCAAAGGAATTTACAGTTTTGAATGAATTTCAGCAGGGAACATTTTGTTTTGTGCTGCCAAACACAAATTGGTCCACATGGAGACAAAACATCCGAACATTCATGTTTTCTAGGGAGTAAGGTAGAGGAAGTCCGGCAAAAAATATGATATCTGTGTTTGTATACATGACATTTTATCCACTAGTCCAAAATAAAAAAAAATGTCTTTAATTTCTCCAAAAGCAGTTTGACTGTGATTTTCTATGTCATATTCACACAAATGTCAGAAAATTTTGTCTGGATACGACTGGATCCAAGAAGAAATATCCGGTTGTGTTGTGGCTAACTCAAGTCCAGATCCTGCTACCGCCTTGTGGTTTGTATTTTCTGGATATTATCAATGGACTTTATGCTTAGGAAGGAATTTCAGCAGGGAACATTTTGTTATGTGCTGCCAAACACCAATCAGTTCCACATGGAGACAAAACCTTGGCACATTCGTGTTTTCTAGGGAGAAAGCTAGAGCAAGCTCGGCAAAAAAAGGTGATATTTGTGTTTGTATACAAGAGATTTTCACGACTTGCCCAAGAAAATGACTTTAATTTCTCCAAAACCAGTTTGACTCTGATTTTCTATGTCATTTTCACACAAATGTCACAAAATTTTGTCCGGATTCGACTGGATCAAACAAGAAATATCCAGTTGTGTTGTGGTGAACTCAAGCCCAGATCTTGCTACAACTTCTTTGTTTGTGTTTTCTGGATATTATCAAAGAATTTACAGTTTTGAATGAATTTCAGCAGGGAACATTTTGTTTTGTGCTGCCAAACACAAATTGGTTCCCCATGGAGACAAAACCTCTGCACTTTCATGTTTTCTAGGGAGTAAGGTAGAGGAAGTCCGGCAAAAAATATGATATTTGTGTTTGTATACATGATAGTTTATCCACTTGCCCACATAAAAAGTCTTTAATTTCTCCAAAAGCAGTTTGACTGTGATTTTCTATGTCATTTTCACACAAATGTCACAAAATTTTGCCCGGATACGACTGGATCAAACAAGAAATAGCTGGTTGTGTTGTGGCTAACTCAAGCCCAGATCTTGCTACAACCTCTGTGTTTGTGTTTTCTGGATATTATCAAAGGGATTTACAGTTTTGAATGAATTTCAGCAGGGAACATTTTGTTTTGTGCTGCCAAACACAAATTGGTTCCACATGGAGACGAAACCTCTGCACATTCATGTTTTCTAGGGAGTAAGGTAGAGGAAGTCCTGCAAAAAATATGTTATTTGTGTTTGTATACATGACATTTTATCCACTTGCCCAAAATAAAAAATGTCTTTAATTTCTCCAAAACCAGTTTGACTCTGAGTTTCTATGTCATTTTCACACAAATATCACAAAATTTTGTCCGGATATGACTGGATCAAACAAGAAATATCCGGTTGAGTTGTGGCTAACTCAAGTCCAGATCTTGCTACAAACTCTGTGTTTCTGTTTTCTGGATATTATCAAAGGGATTTACCGTTTTGAATGAATTTCAGCAGGGAACATTTTGGTATGTGCTGCCAAATACCAATTAATTCCACTTGGAGACAAAAAATGGCACATTCGTGTTTTCTAGGGAGAAAACTAGAGCAAGCTCGGCAAAAAAAGGTGATATTTGTGTTTCTATACATGAGATTTTCAACACTTGCGCACGAAAATGACTTTAATTTCTCCAAAAGCAGTTTAACTGTGATTTTCTATGTCATTTTCACACAAATGTCAGAAAATGTTTTCCGGATATGATTGGATCCAAGAAGAAATATCTGGTTGTGTTGTGGCTAACTCAAGTCCAGATCCTGCTACCGGCTTGTGGTTTGTATTTTCTGGATATTATCAATGGACTTTATGCTTAGGAAGGAATTTCAGCAGGGAACATTTTGGTATGTGCTGCCAAACATCAATAGTTCCACATGGAGACAAAACCTTTGCACATTCATGTTTTCTAGGGAGTAAGGTAGAGGAAGTCCTGCAAAAAATATGTTATTTGTGTTTGTATACATGACATTTTATCCACTTGCCCAAAATAAAAAATGTCTTTAATTACTCCAAAACCAGTTTGACTGTGATTTTCTATGTCATTTTCACACAAATATCACAAAATTTTGTCCGGATATGACTGGATCAAACAAGAAATATCCGGTTGAGTTGTGGCTAACTCAAGTCCAGATCTTGCTACAAACTCTGTGTTTCTGTTTTCTGGATATTATCAAAGGGATTTACCGTTTTGAATGAATTTCAGCAGGGAACATTTTGGTATGTGCTGCCAAATACCAATTAATTCCACTTGGAGACAAAAAATGGCACATTCGTGTTTTCTAGGGAGAAAACTAGAGCAAGCTCGGCAAAAAAAGGTGATATTTGTGTTTCTATACATGAGATTTTCAACACTTGCGCACGAAAATGACTTTAATTTCTCCAAAACCAGTCTGACTGTGATTCTCTATGTCATTTTCACACAAATGTCAGAAAATGTTTTCCGGATATGATTGGATCCATTAAGAAATATCTGGTTGTGTTGTGGCTAACTCAAGTCCAGATCCTGCTACCGGCTTGTGGTTTGTATTTTCTGGATATTATCAATGGACTTTATGCTTAGGAAGGAATTTCAGCAGGGAACATTTTGGTATGTGCTGCCAAACATCAATAGTTCCACATGGAGACAAAACCTTTGCACATTCATGTTTTCTAAGGAGAAAGGTAGAGCACCCCCGGCACAAAATATGATATTTGTGTTTGTATACATGACATTTCCTCCACTTGCCAAAAATCAAAAATGTCTTTAATTACTCCAAAACTAATTTGGCTGTGATTTTCTATGTCATTTTCACACAAATGTCACAAATTGTTTTCCGGATATGATTGGATCCAAGAAGAAATATCCGGTTGTGTTGTGGCTAACTCAAGTCCAGATCCTGCTACTGCCATGTGTTTTATATTTTCTGAATATTATCAATGGACTTTATGCTTAGGAAGGATTTT
The DNA here is from genome assembly GCF_033115175.1 of Lepus europaeus. Lineage (NCBI taxonomy): Eukaryota > Metazoa > Chordata > Mammalia > Lagomorpha > Leporidae > Lepus > Lepus europaeus. The sequence goes on along the minus strand of NW_026908999.1, from coordinate 553,684 downwards.
CAGTAGGGAACATTTTGTTATGTGCTACCAAACACCAATTAGTTCCACATGGAGGCAAAACCTTTGCACATTCATGTTTTCTAGGGAGAAAGCTAGAGTAAGCCCGGCACAAAATATGATATTTGTGTTTGTATACATGAGATTTTATCCACTTGCCCAAGAAAATGACTTTAATTTCTCCAACACCATTGACTGTGATTTTCTATGTCATTTTCACACAAATGTCACAAAATTTTGACCGGATACACCTGGATCAAACAATAATATCCGGTTGTGAGTGGCTGACTCAACCCAAGATCTTGTTACAACCTCTGTGTTTGTGTTTTCTGGATATTATCAAAGGAATTTACAGTTTTGAATGAATTTCAGCAGGGAACATTTTGTTTTGTGCTGCCAAACACAAATTGGTCCACATGGAGACAAAACATCCGAACATTCATGTTTTCTAGGGAGTAAGGTAGAGGAAGTCCGGCAAAAAATGATATCTGTGTTTGTATACATGACATTTTATCCACTAGTCCAAAATAAAAAAAAATGTCTTTAATTTCTCCAAAAGCAGTTTGACTGTGATTTTCTATGTCATATTCACACAAATGTCAGAAAATTTTGTCCGGATACGACTGGATCCAAGAAGAAATATCCGGTTGTGTTGTGGCTAACTCAAGTCCAGATCCTGCTACCGCCTTGTGGTTTGTATTTTCTGGATATTATCAATGGACTTTATGCTTAGGAAGGAATTTCAGCAGGGAACATTTTGTTATGTGCTGCCAAACACCAATCAGTTCCACATGGAGACAAAACCTTGGCACATTCGTGTTTTCTAGGGAGAAAGCTAGAGCAAGCTCGGCAAAAAAAGGTGATATTTGTGTTTGTATACAAGAGATTTTCACGACTTGCCCAAGAAAATGACTTTAATTTCTCCAAAAGCAGTTTGACTCTGATTTTCTATGTCATTTACACACAAATGTCACAAAATTTTGTCCGGATTCGACTGGATCAAACAAGAAATATCCGGTTGTGTTGTGGCTAACTCAAGCCCAGATCTTGCTACAACTTCTTTGTTTGTGTTTTCTGGATATTATCAAAGAATTTACAGTTTTGAATGAATTTCAGCAGGGAACATTTTGTTTTGTGCTGCCAAACACAAATTGGTTCCACATGGAGACAAAACCTTGGCACATTCGTGTTTTCTAGGGAGAAAGCTAGAGCAAGCTCGGCAAAAAAAGGTGATATTTGTGTTTGTATACAAGAGATTTTCACGACTTGCCCAAGAAAATGACTTTAATTTCTCCAAAACCAGTTTGACTCTGATTTTCTATGTCATTTACACACAAATGTCACAAAATTTTGTCCGGATTCGACTGGATCAAACAAGAAATATCCGGTTGTGTTGTGGCGAACTCAAGCCCAGATCTTGCTACAACTTCTTTGTTTGTGTTTTCTGGATATTATCAAAGAATTTACAGTTTTGAATGAATTTCAGCAGGGAACATTTTGTTTTGTGCTGCCAAACACAAATTGGTTCCACATGGAGACAAAACCTTGGCACATTCGTGTTTTCTAGGGAGAGAAGCTAGAGCAAGCTCGGCAAAAAAAGGTGATATTTGTGTTTGTATACAAGAGATTTTCACGACTTGCCCAAGAAAATGACTTTAATTTCTCCAAAACCAGTTTGACTCTGATTTTCTATGTCATTTACACACAAATGTCACAAAATTTTGTCCGGATTCGACTGGATCAAACAAGAAATATCCGGTTGTGTTGTGGCGAACTCAAGCCCAGATCTTGCTACAACTTCTTTGTTTGTGTTTTCTGGATATTATCAAAGAATTTACAGTTTTGAATGAATTTCAGCAGGGAACATTTTGTTATGTGCTGCCAAACACCAATCAGTTCCACATGGAGACAAAACCTTGGCACATTCGTGTTTTCTAGGGAGAAAGCTAGAGCAAGCTCGGCAAAAAAAGGTGATATTTGTGTTTGTATACAAGAGATTTTCACGACTTGCCCAAGAAAATGACTTTAATTTCTCCAAAACCAGTTTGACTCTGATTTTCTATGTCATTTACACACAAATGTCACAAAATTTTGTCCGGATTCGACTGGATCAAACAAGAAATATCCGGTTGTGTTGTGGCGAACTCAAGCCCAGATCTTGCTACAACTTCTTTGTTTGTGTTTTCTGGATATTATCAAAGAATTTACAGTTTTGAATGAATTTCAGCAGGGAACATTTTGTTTTGTGCTGCCAAACACAAATTGGTTCCACATGGAGACAAAACCTTGGCACATTCGTGTTTTCTAGGGAGAAAGCTAGAGCAAGCTCGGCAAAAAAAGGTGATATTTGTGTTTGTATACAAGAGATTTTCACGACTTGCCCAAGAAAATGACTTTAATTTCTCCCAAACCAGTTTGACTCTGATTTTCTATGTCATTTACACACAAATGTCACAAAATTTTGTCCGGATTCGACTGGATCAAACAAGAAATATCCGGTTGTGTTGTGGCGAACTCAAGCCCAGATCTTGCTACAACTTCTTTGTTTGTGTTTTCTGGATATTATCAAAGAATTTACAGTTTTGAATGAATTTCAGCAGGGAACATTTTGTTTTGTGCTGCCAAACACCAATCAGTTCCACATGGAGACAAAACCTCTGCACTTTCATGTTTTCTAGGGAGTAAGGTAGAGGAAGTCCGGCAAAAAATATGATATTTGTGTTTGTATACATGATAGTTTATCCACTTGCCCACATAAAAAGTCTTTAATTTCTCCAAAAGCAGTTTGACTGTGATTTTCTATGTCATTTTCACACAAATGTCACAAAATTTTGCCCGGATACGACTGGATCAAACAAGAAATAGCTGGTTGTGTTGTGGCTAACTCAAGCCCAGATCTTGCTACAACCTCTGTGTTTGTGTTTTCTGGATATTATCAAAGGGATTTACAGTTTTGAATGAATTTCAGCAGGGAACATTTTGTTTTGTGCTGCCAAACACAAATTGGTTCCACATGGAGACGAAACCTCTGCACATTCATGTTTTCTAGGGTGTAAGGTAGAGGAAGTCCTGCAAAAAATATGTTATTTGTGTTTGTATACATGACATTTTATCCACTTGCCCAAAATAAAAAATGTCTTTAATTTCTCCAAAACCAGTTTGACTGTGATTTTCTATGTCATTTTCACACAAATATCACAAAATTTTGTCCGGATATGACTGGATCAAACAAGAAATATCCGGTTGAGTTGTGGCTAACTCAAGTCCAGATCTTGCTACAAACTCTGTGTTTCTGTTTTCTGGATATTATCAAAGGGATTTACCGTTTTGAATGAATTTCAGCAGGGAACATTTTGGTATGTGCTGCCAAATACCAATTAATTCCACTTGGAGACAAAAAATGGCACATTCGTGTTTTCTAGGGAGAAAACTAGAGCAAGCTCGGCAAAAAAAGGTGATATTTGTGTTTCTATACATGAGATTTTCAACACTTGCGCACGAAAATGACTTTAATTTCTCCAAAAGCAGTTTGTGATTTTCTATGTCATTTTCACACAAATGTCAGAAAATGTTTTCCAGATATGATTGGATCCAAGAAGAAATATCTGGTTGTGTTGTGGCTAACTCAAGTCCAGATCCTGCTACCGGCTTGTGGTTTGTATTTTCTGGATATTATCAATGGACTTTATGCTTAGGAAGGAATTTCAGCAGGGAACATTTTGGTATGTGCTGCCAAACATCAATAGTTCCACATGGAGACAAAACCTTTGCACATTCATGTTTTCTAGGGAGTAAGGTAGAGGAAGTCCTGCAAAAAATATGTTATTTGTGTTTGTATACATGACATTTTATCCACTTGCCCAAAATAAAAAATGTCTTTAATTACTCCAAAACCAGTTTGACTGTGATTTTCTATGTCATTTTCACACAAATATCACAAAATTTTGTCCGGATATGACTGGATCAAACAAGAAATATCCGGTTGAGTTGTGGCTAACTCAAGTCCAGATCTTGCTACAAACTCTGTGTTTCTGTTTTCTGGATATTATCAAAGGGATTTACCGTTTTGAATGAATTTCAGCAGGGAACATTTTGGTATGTGCTGCCAAATACCAATTAATTCCACTTGGAGACAAAAAATGGCACATTCGTGTTTTCTAGGGAGAAAACTAGAGCAAGCTCGGCAAAAAAAGGTGATATTTGTGTTTCTATACATGAGATTTTCAACACTTGCGCACGAAAATGACTTTAATTTCTCCAAAACCAGTCTGACTGTGATTCTCTATGTCATTTTCACACAAATGTCAGAAAATGTTTTCCGGATATGATTGGATCCATTAAGAAATATCTGGTTGTGTTGTGGCTAACTCAAGTCCAGATCCTGCTACCGGCTTGTGGTTTGTATTTTCTGGATATTATCAATGGACTTTATGCTTAGGAAGGAATTTCAGCAGGGAACATTTTGGTATGTGCTGCCAAACATCAATAGTTCCACATGGAGACAAAACCTTTGCACATTCATGTTTTCTAAGGAGAAAGGTAGAGCACCCCCGGCACAAAATATGATATTTGTGTTTGTATACATGACATTTCCTCCACTTGCCCAAAATCAAAAATGTCTTTAATTACTCCAAAACTAATTTGACTGTGATTTTCTATGTCATTTTCACACAAATGTCACAAATTGTTTTCCGGATATGATTGGATCCAAGAAGAAATATCCGGTTGTGTTGTGGCTAACTCAAGTCCAGATCCTGCTACTGCCATGTGTTTTATATTTTCTGAATATTATCAATGGACTTTATGCTTAGGAAGGATTTTCAGTAGGGAACATTTTGTTATGTGCTACCAAACACCAATTAGTTCCACATGGAGGCAAAACCTTTGCACATTCATGTTTTCTAGGGAGAAAGCTAGAGTAAGCCCGGCACAAAATATGATATTTGTGTTTGTATACATGAGATTTTATCCACTTGCCCAAGAAAATGACTTTAATTTCTCCAACACCATTGACTGTGATTTTCTATGTCATTTTCACACAAATGTCACAAAATTTTGACCGGATACACCTGGATCAAACAATAATATCCGGTTGTGAGTGGCTGACTCAACCCAAGATCTTGTTACAACCTCTGTGTTTGTGTTTTCTGGATATTATCAAAGGAATTTACAGTTTTGAATGAATTTCAGCAGGGAACATTTTGTTTTGTGCTGCCAAACACAAATTGGTCCACATGGAGACAAAACATCCGAACATTCATGTTTTCTAGGGAGTAAGGTAGAGGAAGTCCGGCAAAAAATGATATCTGTGTTTGTATACATGACATTTTATCCACTAGTCCAAAATAAAAAAAAATGTCTTTAATTTCTCCAAAAGCAGTTTGACTGTGATTTTCTATGTCATATTCACACAAATGTCAGAAAATTTTGTCCGGATACGACTGGATCCAAGAAGAAATATCCGGTTGTGTTGTGGCTAACTCAAGTCCAGATCCTGCTACCGCCTTGTGGTTTGTATTTTCTGGATATTATCAATGGACTTTATGCTTAGGAAGGAATTTCAGCAGGGAACATTTTGTTATGTGCTGCCAAACACCAATCAGTTCCACATGGAGACAAAACCTTGGCACATTCGTGTTTTCTAGGGAGAAAGCTAGAGCAAGCTCGGCAAAAAAAGGTGATATTTGTGTTTGTATACAAGAGATTTTCACGACTTGCCCAAGAAAATGACTTTAATTTCTCCAAAAGCAGTTTGACTCTGATTTTCTATGTCATTTACACACAAATGTCACAAAATTTTGTCCGGATTCGACTGGATCAAACAAGAAATATCCGGTTGTGTTGTGGCTAACTCAAGCCCAGATCTTGCTACAACTTCTTTGTTTGTGTTTTCTGGATATTATCAAAGAATTTACAGTTTTGAATGAATTTCAGCAGGGAACATTTTGTTTTGTGCTGCCAAACACAAATTGGTTCCACATGGAGACAAAACCTTGGCACATTCGTGTTTTCTAGGGAGAGAAGCTAGAGCAAGCTCGGCAAAAAAAGGTGATATTTGTGTTTGTATACAAGAGATTTTCACGACTTGCCCAAGAAAATGACTTTAATTTCTCCAAAACCAGTTTGACTCTGATTTTCTATGTCATTTACACACAAATGTCACAAAATTTTGTCCGGATTCGACTGGATCAAACAAGAAATATCCGGTTGTGTTGTGGCGAACTCAAGCCCAGATCTTGCTACAACTTCTTTGTTTGTGTTTTCTGGATATTATCAAAGAATTTACAGTTTTGAATGAATTTCAGCAGGGAACATTTTGTTATGTGCTGCCAAACACCAATCAGTTCCACATGGAGACAAAACCTTGGCACATTCGTGTTTTCTAGGGAGAAAGCTAGAGCAAGCTCGGCAAAAAAAGGTGATATTTGTGTTTGTATACAAGAGATTTTCACGACTTGCCCAAGAAAATGACTTTAATTTCTCCCAAACCAGTTTGACTCTGATTTTCTATGTCATTTACACACAAATGTCACAAAATTTTGTCCGGATTCGACTGGATCAAACAAGAAATATCCGGTTGTGTTGTGGCGAACTCAAGCCCAGATCTTGCTACAACTTCTTTGTTTGTGTTTTCTGGATATTATCAAAGAATTTACAGTTTTGAATGAATTTCAGCAGGGAACATTTTGTTTTGTGCTGCCAAACACCAATCAGTTCCACATGGAGACAAAACCTCTGCACTTTCATGTTTTCTAGGGAGTAAGGTAGAGGAAGTCCGGCAAAAAATATGATATTTGTGTTTGTATACATGATAGTTTATCCACTTGCCCACATAAAAAGTCTTTAATTTCTCCAAAAGCAGTTTGACTGTGATTTTCTATGTCATTTTCACACAAATGTCACAAAATTTTGCCCGGATACGACTGGATCAAACAAGAAATAGCTGGTTGTGTTGTGGCTAACTCAAGCCCAGATCTTGCTACAACCTCTGTGTTTGTGTTTTCTGGATATTATCAAAGGGATTTACAGTTTTGAATGAATTTCAGCAGGGAACATTTTGTTTTGTGCTGCCAAACACAAATTGGTTCCACATGGAGACGAAACCTCTGCACATTCATGTTTTCTAGGGTGTAAGGTAGAGGAAGTCCTGCAAAAAATATGTTATTTGTGTTTGTATACATGACATTTTATCCACTTGCCCAAAATAAAAAATGTCTTTAATTTCTCCAAAACCAGTTTGACTGTGATTTTCTATGTCATTTTCACACAAATATCACAAAATTTTGTCCGGATATGACTGGATCAAACAAGAAATATCCGGTTGAGTTGTGGCTAACTCAAGTCCAGATCTTGCTACAAACTCTGTGTTTCTGTTTTCTGGATATTATCAAAGGGATTTACCGTTTTGAATGAATTTCAGCAGGGAACATTTTGGTATGTGCTGCCAAATACCAATTAATTCCACTTGGAGACAAAAAATGGCACATTCGTGTTTTCTAGGGAGAAAACTAGAGCAAGCTCGGCAAAAAAAGGTGATATTTGTGTTTCTATACATGAGATTTTCAACACTTGCGCACGAAAATGACTTTAATTTCTCCAAAAGCAGTTTGTGATTTTCTATGTCATTTTCACACAAATGTCAGAAAATGTTTTCCAGATATGATTGGATCCAAGAAGAAATATCTGGTTGTGTTGTGGCTAACTCAAGTCCAGATCCTGCTACCGGCTTGTGGTTTGTATTTTCTGGATATTATCAATGGACTTTATGCTTAGGAAGGAATTTCAGCAGGGAACATTTTGGTATGTGCTGCCAAACATCAATAGTTCCACATGGAGACAAAACCTTTGCACATTCATGTTTTCTAAGGAGAAAGGTAGAGCACCCCCGGCACAAAATATGATATTTGTGTTTGTATACATGACATTTCCTCCACTTGCCCAAAATCAAAAATGTCTTTAATTACTCCAAAACTAATTTGGCTGTGATTTTCTATGTCATTTTCACACAAATGTCACAAATTGTTTTCCGGATATGATTGGATCCAAGAAGAAATATCCGGTTGTGTTGTGGCTAACTCAAGTCCAGATCCTGCTACTGCCATGTGTTTTATATTTTCTGAATATTATCAATGGACTTTATGCTTAGGAAGGATTTTCAGTAGGGAACATTTTGTTATGTGCTACCAAACACCAATTAGTTCCACATGGAGGCAAAACCTTTGCACATTCATGTTTTCTAGGGAGAAAGCTAGAGTAAGCCCGGCACAAAATATGATATTTGTGTTTGTATACATGAGATTTTATCCACTTGCCCAAGAAAATGACTTTAATTTCTCCAACACCATTGACTGTGATTTTCTATGTCATTTTCACACAAATGTCACAAAATTTTGACCGGATACACCTGGATCAAACAATAATATCCGGTTGTGAGTGGCTGACTCAACCCAAGATCTTGTTACAACCTCTGTGTTTGTGTTTTCTGGATATTATCAAAGGAATTTACAGTTTTGAATGAATTTCAGCAGGGAACATTTTGTTTTGTGCTGCCAAACACAAATTGGTCCACATGGAGACAAAACATCCGAACATTCATGTTTTCTAGGGAGTAAGGTAGAGGAAGTCCGGCAAAAAATGATATCTGTGTTTGTATACATGACATTTTATCCACTAGTCCAAAATAAAAAAAAATGTCTTTAATTTCTCCAAAAGCAGTTTGACTGTGATTTTCTATGTCATATTCACACAAATGTCAGAAAATTTTGTCCGGATACGACTGGATCCAAGAAGAAATATCCGGTTGTGTTGTGGCTAACTCAAGTCCAGATCCTGCTACCGCCTTGTGGTTTGTATTTTCTGGATATTATCAATGGACTTTATGCTTAGGAAGGAATTTCAGCAGGGAACATTTTGTTATGTGCTGCCAAACACCAATCAGTTCCACATGGAGACAAAACCTTGGCACATTCGTGTTTTCTAGGGAGAAAGCTAGAGCAAGCTCGGCAAAAAAAGGTGATATTTGTGTTTGTATACAAGAGATTTTCACGACTTGCCCAAGAAAATGACTTTAATTTCTCCAAAAGCAGTTTGACTCTGATTTTCTATGTCATTTACACACAAATGTCACAAAATTTTGTCCGGATTCGACTGGATCAAACAAGAAATATCCGGTTGTGTTGTGGCTAACTCAAGCCCAGATCTTGCTACAACTTCTTTGTTTGTGTTTTCTGGATATTATCAAAGAATTTACAGTTTTGAATGAATTTCAGCAGGGAACATTTTGTTTTGTGCTGCCAAACACAAATTGGTTCCACATGGAGACAAAACCTTGGCACATTCGTGTTTTCTAGGGAGAAAGCTAGAGCAAGCTCGGCAAAAAAAGGTGATATTTGTGTTTGTATACAAGAGATTTTCACGACTTGCCCAAGAAAATGACTTTAATTTCTCCAAAACCAGTTTGACTCTGATTTTCTATGTCATTTACACACAAATGTCACAAAATTTTGTCCGGATTCGACTGGATCAAACAAGAAATATCCGGTTGTGTTGTGGCGAACTCAAGCCCAGATCTTGCTACAACTTCTTTGTTTGTGTTTTCTGGATATTATCAAAGAATTTACAGTTTTGAATGAATTTCAGCAGGGAACATTTTGTTATGTGCTGCCAAACACCAATCAGTTCCACATGGAGACAAAACCTTGGCACATTCGTGTTTTCTAGGGAGAAAGCTAGAGCAAGCTCGGCAAAAAAAGGTGATATTTGTGTTTGTATACAAGAGATTTTCACGACTTGCCCAAGAAAATGACTTTAATTTCTCCAAAACCAGTTTGACTCTGATTTTCTATGTCATTTACACACAAATGTCACAAAATTTTGTCCGGATTCGACTGGATCCAAGAAGAAATATCCGGTTGTGTTGTGGCGAACTCAAGCCCAGATCTTGCTACAACTTCTTTGTTTGTGTTTTCTGGATATTATCAAAGAATTTACAGTTTTGAATGAATTTCAGCAGGGAACATTTTGTTTTGTGCTGCCAAACACAAATTGGTTCCACATGGAGACAAAACCTTGGCACATTCGTGTTTTCTAGGGAGAAAGCTAGAGCAAGCTCGGCAAAAAAAGGTGATATTTGTGTTTGTATACAAGAGATTTTCACGACTTGCCCAAGAAAATGACTTTAATTTCTCCAAAACCAGTTTGACTCTGATTTTCTATGTCATTTACACACAAATGTCACAAAATTTTGTCCGGATTCGACTGGATCAAACAAGAAATATCCGGTTGTGTTGTGGCGAACTCAAGCCCAGATCTTGCTACAACTTCTTTGTTTGTGTTTTCTGGATATTATCAAAGAATTTACAGTTTTGAATGAATTTCAGCAGGGAACATTTTGTTTTGTGCTGCCAAACACCAATCAGTTCCACATGGAGACAAAACCTCTGCACTTTCATGTTTTCTAGGGAGTAAGGTAGAGGAAGTCCGGCAAAAAATATGATATTTGTGTTTGTATACATGATAGTTTATCCACTTGCCCACATAAAAAGTCTTTAATTTCTCCAAAAGCAGTTTGACTGTGATTTTCTATGTCATTTTCACACAAATGTCACAAAATTTTGCCCGGATACGACTGGATCAAACAAGAAATAGCTGGTTGTGTTGTGGCTAACTCAAGCCCAGATCTTGCTACAACCTCTGTGTTTGTGTTTTCTGGATATTATCAAAGGGATTTACAGTTTTGAATGAATTTCAGCAGGGAACATTTTGTTTTGTGCTGCCAAACACAAATTGGTTCCACATGGAGACGAAACCTCTGCACATTCATGTTTTCTAGGGTGTAAGGTAGAGGAAGTCCTGCAAAAAATATGTTATTTGTGTTTGTATACATGACATTTTATCCACTTGCCCAAAATAAAAAATGTCTTTAATTTCTCCAAAACCAGTTTGACTGTGATTTTCTATGTCATTTTCACACAAATATCACAAAATTTTGTCCGGATATGACTGGATCAAACAAGAAATATCCGGTTGAGTTGTGGCTAACTCAAGTCCAGATCTTGCTACAAACTCTGTGTTTCTGTTTTCTGGATATTATCAAAGGGATTTACCGTTTTGAATGAATTTCAGCAGGGAACATTTTGGTATGTGCTGCCAAATACCAATTAATTCCACTTGGAGACAAAAAATGGCACATTCGTGTTTTCTAGGGAGAAAACTAGAGCAAGCTCGGCAAAAAAAGGTGATATTTGTGTTTCTATACATGAGATTTTCAACACTTGCGCACGAAAATGACTTTAATTTCTCCAAAAGCAGTTTGTGATTTTCTATGTCATTTTCACACAAATGTCAGAAAATGTTTTCCAGATATGATTGGATCCAAGAAGAAATATCTGGTTGTGTTGTGGCTAACTCAAGTCCAGATCCTGCTACCGGCTTGTGGTTTGTATTTTCTGGATATTATCAATGGACTTTATGCTTAGGAAGGAATTTCAGCAGGGAACATTTTGGTATGTGCTGCCAAACATCAATAGTTCCACATGGAGACAAAACCTTTGCACATTCATGTTTTCTAAGGAGAAAGGTAGAGCACCCCCGGCACAAAATATGATATTTGTGTTTGTATACATGACATTTCCTCCACTTGCCCAAAATCAAAAATGTCTTTAATTACTCCAAAACTAATTTGACTGTGATTTTCTATGTCATTTTCACACAAATGTCACAAATTGTTTTCCGGATATGATTGGATCCAAGAAGAAATATCCGGTTGTGTTGTGGCTAACTCAAGTCCAGATCCTGCTACTGCCATGTGTTTTATATTTTCTGAATATTATCAATGGACTTTATGCTTAGGAAGGATTTTCAGTAGGGAACATTTTGTTATGTGCTACCAAACACCAATTAGTTCCACATGGAGGCAAAACCTTTGCACATTCATGTTTTCTAGGGAGAAAGCTAGAGTAAGCCCGGCACAAAATGTGATATTTGTGTTTGTATACATGAGATTTTATCCACTTGCCCAAGAAAATGACTTTAATTTCTCCAACACCATTGACTGTGATTTTCTATGTCATTTTCACACAAATGTCACAAAATTTTGACCGGATACACCTGGATCAAACAATAATATCCGGTTGTGAGTGGCTGACTCAACCCAAGATCTTGTTACAACCTCTGTGTTTGTGTTTTCTGGATATTATCAAAGGAATTTACAGTTTTGAATGAATTTCAGCAGGGAACATTTTGTTTTGTGCTGCCAAACACAAATTGGTCCACATGGAGACAAAACATCCGAACATTCATGTTTTCTAGGGAGTAAGGTAGAGGAAGTCCGGCAAAAAATATGATATTTGTGTTTGTATACATGACATTTTATCCACTAGTCCAAAATAAAAAAAAAATGTCTTTAATTTCTCCAAAAGCAGTTTGACTGTGATTTTCTATGTCATATTCACACAAATGTCAGAAAATTTTGTCCGGATACGACTGGATCCAAGAAGAAATATCCGGTTGTGTTGTGGCTAACTCAAGTCCAGATCCTGCTACCGCCTTGTGGTTTGTATTTTCTGGATATTATCAATGGACTTTATGCTTAGGAAGGAATTTCAGCAGGGAACATTTTGGTATGTGCTGCCAAACACCAATCAGTTCCACATGGAGACAAAACCTTGGCACATTCGTGTTTTCTAGGGAGAAAGCTAGAGCAAGCTCGGCAAAAAAAGGTGATATTTGTGTTTGTATACAAGAGATTTTCACGACTTGCCCAAGAAAATGACTTTAATTTCTCCAAAACCAGTTTGACTCTGATTTTCTATGTCATTTACACACAAATGTCACAAAATTTTGTCCGGATTCGACTGGATCAAACAAGAAATATCCGGTTGTGTTGTGGCGAACTCAAGCCCAGATCTTGCTACAACTTCTTTGTTTGTGTTTTCTGGATATTATCAAAGAATTTACAGTTTTGAATGAATTTCAGCAGGGAACATTTTGTTTTGTGCTGCCAAACACAAATTGGTTCCACATGGAGACAAAACCTCTGCACTTTCATGTTTTCTAGGGAGTAAGGTAGAGGAAGTCCGGCAAAAAATATGATATTTGTGTTTGTATACATGATAGTTTATCCACTTGCCCACATAAAAAGTCTTTAATTTCTCCAAAAGCAGTTTGACTGTGATTTTCTATGTCATTTTCACACAAATGTCACAAAATTTTGCCCGGATACGACTGGATCAAACAAGAAATAGCTGGTTGTGTTGTGGCTAACTCAAGCCCAGATCTTGCTACAACCTCTGTGTTTGTGTTTTCTGGATATTATCAAAGGGATTTACAGTTTTGAATGAATTTCAGCAGGGAACATTTTGTTTTGTGCTGCCAAACACAAATTGGTTCCACATGGAGACGAAACCTCTGCACATTCATGTTTTCTAGGGTGTAAGGTAGAGGAAGTCCTGCAAAAAATATGTTATTTGTGTTTGTATACATGACATTTTATCCACTTGCCCAAAATAAAAAATGTCTTTAATTTCTCCAAAACCAGTTTGACTCTGATTTTCTATGTCATTTACACACAAATGTCACAAAATTTTGTCCGGATTCGACTGGATCAAACAAGAAATATCCGGTTGAGTTGTGGCTAACTCAAGTCCAGATCTTGCTACAAACTCTGTGTTTCTGTTTTCTGGATATTATCAAAGGGATTTACCGTTTTGAATGAATTTCAGCAGGGAACATTTTGGTATGTGCTGCCAAATACCAATTAATTCCACTTGGAGACAAAAAATGGCACATTCGTGTTTTCTAGGGAGAAAACTAGAGCAAGCTCGGCAAAAAAAGGTGATATTTGTGTTTCTATACATGAGATTTTCAACACTTGCGCACGAAAATGACTTTAATTTCTCCAAAAGCAGTTTGTGATTTTCTATGTTATTTTCACACAAATGTCAGAAAATGTTTTCCGGATATGATTGGATCCATTAAGAAATATCTGGTTGTGTTGTGGCTAACTCAAGTCCAGATCCTGCTACCGGCTTGTGGTTTGTATTTTCTGGATATTATCAATGGACTTTATGCTTAGGAAGGAATTTCAGCAGGGAACATTTTGGTATGTGCTGCCAAACATCAATAGTTCCACATGGAGACAAAACCTTTGCACATTCATGTTTTCTAAGGAGAAAGGTAGAGCACCCCCGGCACAAAATATGATATTTGTGTTTGTATACATGACATTTCCTCCACTTGCCCAAAATCAAAAATGTCTTTAATTACTCCAAAACTAATTTGACTGTGATTTTCTATGTCATTTTCACACAAATGTCACAAATTGTTTTCCGGATATGATTGGATCCAAGAAGAAATATCCGGTTGTGTTGTGGCTAACTCAAGTCCAGATCCTGCTACTGCCATGTGTTTTATATTTTCTGAATATTATCAAAGGACTTTATGCTTAGGAAGGATTTTCAGTAGGGAACATTTTGTTATGTGCTACCAAACACCAATTAGTTCCACATGGAGGCAAAACCTTTGCACATTCATGTTTTCTAGGGAGAAAGCTAGAGTAAGCCCGGCACAAAATGTGATATTTGTGTTTGTATACATGAGATTTTATCCACTTGCCCAAGAAAATGACTTTAATTTCTCCAACACCATTGACTGTGATTTTCTATGTCATTTTCACACAAATGTCACAAAATTTTGACCGGATACACCTGGATCAAACAATAATATCCGGTTGTGAGTGGCTGACTCAACCCAAGATCTTGTTACAACCTCTGTGTTTGTGTTTTCTGGATATTATCAAAGGAATTTACAGTTTTGAATGAATTTCAGCAGGGAACATTTTGTTTTGTGCTGCCAAACACAAATTGGTCCACATGGAGACAAAACATCCGAACATTCATGTTTTCTAGGGAGTAAGGTAGAGGAAGTCCGGCAAAAAATATGATATCTGTGTTTGTATACATGACATTTTATCCACTAGTCCAAAATAAAAAAAAATGTCTTTAATTTCTCCAAAAGCAGTTTGACTGTGATTTTCTATGTCATATTCACACAAATGTCAGAAAATTTTGTCTGGATACGACTGGATCCAAGAAGAAATATCCGGTTGTGTTGTGGCTAACTCAAGTCCAGATCCTGCTACCGCCTTGTGGTTTGTATTTTCTGGATATTATCAATGGACTTTATGCTTAGGAAGGAATTTCAGCAGGGAACATTTTGTTATGTGCTGCCAAACACCAATCAGTTCCACATGGAGACAAAACCTTGGCACATTCGTGTTTTCTAGGGAGAAAGCTAGAGCAAGCTCGGCAAAAAAAGGTGATATTTGTGTTTGTATACAAGAGATTTTCACGACTTGCCCAAGAAAATGACTTTAATTTCTCCAAAAGCAGTTTGACTCTGATTTTCTATGTCATTTACACACAAATGTCACAAAATTTTGTCCGGATTCGACTGGATCAAACAAGAAATATCCAGTTGTGTTGTGGTGAACTCAAGCCCAGATCTTGCTACAACTTCTTTGTTTGTGTTTTCTGGATATTATCAAAGAATTTACAGTTTTGAATGAATTTCAGCAGGGAACATTTTGTTTTGTGCTGCCAAACACAAATTGGTTCCCCATGGAGACAAAACCTCTGCACTTTCATGTTTTCTAGGGAGTAAGGTAGAGGAAGTCCGGCAAAAAATATGATATTTGTGTTTGTATACATGATAGTTTATCCACTTGCCCACATAAAAAGTCTTTAATTTCTCCAAAAGCAGTTTGACTGTGATTTTCTATGTCATTTTCACACAAATGTCACAAAATTTTGCCCGGATACGACTGGATCAAACAAGAAATAGCTGGTTGTGTTGTGGCTAACTCAAGCCCAGATCTTGCTACAACCTCTGTGTTTGTGTTTTCTGGATATTATCAAAGGGATTTACAGTTTTGAATGAATTTCAGCAGGGAACATTTTGTTTTGTGCTGCCAAACACAAATTGGTTCCACATGGAGACGAAACCTCTGCACATTCATGTTTTCTAGGGAGTAAGGTAGAGGAAGTCCTGCAAAAAATATGTTATTTGTGTTTGTATACATGACATTTTATCCACTTGCCCAAAATAAAAAATGTCTTTAATTTCTCCAAAACCAGTTTGACTCTGAGTTTCTATGTCATTTTCACACAAATATCACAAAATTTTGTCCGGATATGACTGGATCAAACAAGAAATATCCGGTTGAGTTGTGGCTAACTCAAGTCCAGATCTTGCTACAAACTCTGTGTTTCTGTTTTCTGGATATTATCAAAGGGATTTACCATTTTGAATGAATTTCAGCAGGGAACATTTTGGTATGTGCTGCCAAATACCAATTAATTCCACTTGGAGACAAAAAATGGCACATTCGTGTTTTCTAGGGAGAAAACTAGAGCAAGCTCGGCAAAAAAAGGTGATATTTGTGTTTCTATACATGAGATTTTCAACACTTGCGCACGAAAATGACTTTAATTTCTCCAAAAGCAGTTTGTGATTTTCTATGTCATTTTCACACAAATGTCAGAAAATGTTTTCCGGATATGATTGGATCCAAGAAGAAATATCTGGTTGTGTTGTGGCTAACTCAAGTCCAGATCCTGCTACCGGCTTGTGGTTTGTATTTTCTGGATATTATCAATGGACTTTATGCTTAGGAAGGAATTTCAGCAGGGAACATTTTGGTATGTGCTGCCAAACATCAATAGTTCCACATGGAGACAAAACCTTTGCACATTCATGTTTTCTAGGGAGTAAGGTAGAGGAAGTCCTGCAAAAAATATGTTATTTGTGTTTGTATACATGACATTTTATCCACTTGCCCAAAATAAAAAATGTCTTTAATTTCTCCAAAACCAGTTTGACTGTGATTTTCTATGTCATTTTCACACAAATATCACAAAATTTTGTCCGGATATGACTGGATCAAACAAGAAATATCCGGTTGAGTTGTGGCTAACTCAAGTCCAGATCTTGCTACAAACTCTGTGTTTCTGTTTTCTGGATATTATCAAAGGGATTTACCGTTTTGAATGAATTTCAGCAGGGAACATTTTGGTATGTGCTGCCAAATACCAATTAATTCCACTTGGAGACAAAAAATGGCACATTCGTGTTTTCTAGGGAGAAAACTAGAGCAAGCTCGGCAAAAAAAGGTGATATTTGTGTTTCTATACATGAGATTTTCAACACTTGCGCACGAAAATGACTTTAATTTCTCCAAAACCAGTCTGACTGTGATTCTCTATGTCATTTTCACACAAATGTCAGAAAATGTTTTCCGGATATGATTGGATCCAAGAAGAAATATCTGGTTGTGTTGTGGCTAACTCAAGTCCAGATCCTGCTACCGGCTTGTGGTTTGTATTTTCTGGATATTATCAATGGACTTTATGCTTAGGAAGGAATTTCAGCAGGGAACATTTTGGTATGTGCTGCCAAACATCAATAGTTCCACATGGAGACAAAACCTTTGCACATTCATGTTTTCTAAGGAGAAAGGTAGAGCACCCCCGGCACAGAATATGATATTTGTGTTTGTATACATGACATTTCCTCCACTTGCCCAAAATCAAAAATGTCTTTAATTACTCCAAAACTAATTTGACTGTGATTTTCTATGTCATTTTCACACAAATGTCACAAATTGTTTTCCGGATATGATTGGATCCAAGAAGAAATATCCGGTTGTGTTGTGGCTAACTCAAGTCCAGATCCTGCTACTGCCATGTGTTTTATATTTTCTGAATATTATCAATGGACTTTATGCTTAGGAAGGATTTTCAGTAGGGAACATTTTGTTATGTGCTACCAAACACCAATTAGTTCCACATGGAGGCAAAACCTTTGCACATTCATGTTTTCTAGGGAGAAAGCTAGAGTAAGCCCGGCACAAAATATGATATTTGTGTTTGTATACATGAGATTTTATCCACTTGCCCAAGAAAATGACTTTAATTTCTCCAACACCATTGACTGTGATTTTCTATGTCATTTTCACACAAATGTCACAAAATTTTGACCGGATACACCTGGATCAAACAATAATATCCGGTTGTGAGTGGCTGACTCAACCCAAGATCTTGTTACAACCTCTGTGTTTGTGTTTTCTGGATATTATCAAAGGAATTTACAGTTTTGAATGAATTTCAGCAGGGAACATTTTGTTTTGTGCTGCCAAACACAAATTGGTCCACATGGAGACAAAACATCCGAACATTCATGTTTTCTAGGGAGTAAGGTAGAGGAAGTCCGGCAAAAAATGATATCTGTGTTTGTATACATGACATTTTATCCACTAGTCCAAAATAAAAAAAAATGTCTTTAATTTCTCCAAAAGCAGTTTGACTGTGATTTTCTATGTCATATTCACACAAATGTCAGAAAATTTTGTCCGGATACGACTGGATCCAAGAAGAAATATCCGGTTGTGTTGTGGCTAACTCAAGTCCAGATCCTGCTACCGCCTTGTGGTTTGTATTTTCTGGATATTATCAATGGACTTTATGCTTAGGAAGGAATTTCAGCAGGGAACATTTTGTTATGTGCTGCCAAACACCAATCAGTTCCACATGGAGACAAAACCTTGGCACATTCGTGTTTTCTAGGGAGAAAGCTAGAGCAAGCTCGGCAAAAAAAGGTGATATTTGTGTTTGTATACAAGAGATTTTCACGACTTGCCCAAGAAAATGACTTTAATTTCTCCAAAAGCAGTTTGACTCTGATTTTCTATGTCATTTACACACAAATGTCACAAAATTTTGTCCGGATTCGACTGGATCAAACAAGAAATATCCGGTTGTGTTGTGGCTAACTCAAGCCCAGATCTTGCTACAACTTCTTTGTTTGTGTTTTCTGGATATTATCAAAGAATTTACAGTTTTGAATGAATTTCAGCAGGGAACATTTTGTTTTGTGCTGCCAAACACAAATTGGTTCCACATGGAGACAAAACCTTGGCACATTCGTGTTTTCTAGGGAGAAAGCTAGAGCAAGCTCGGCAAAAAAAGGTGATATTTGTGTTTGTATACAAGAGATTTTCACGACTTGCCCAAGAAAATGACTTTAATTTCTCCAAAACCAGTTTGACTCTGATTTTCTATGTCATTTACACACAAATGTCACAAAATTTTGTCCGGATTCGACTGGATCAAACAAGAAATATCCGGTTGTGTTGTGGCGAACTCAAGCCCAGATCTTGCTACAACTTCTTTGTTTGTGTTTTCTGGATATTATCAAAGAATTTACAGTTTTGAATGAATTTCAGCAGGGAACATTTTGTTATGTGCTGCCAAACACCAATCAGTTCCACATGGAGACAAAACCTTGGCACATTCGTGTGTTCTAGGGAGAAAGCTAGAGCAAGCTCGGCAAAAAAAGGTGATATTTGTGTTTGTATACAAGAGATTTTCACGACTTGCCCAAGAAAATGACTTTAATTTCTCCAAAACCAGTTTGACTCTGATTTTCTATGTCATTTACACACAAATGTCACAAAATTTTGTCCGGATTCGACTGGATCAAACAAGAAATATCCGGTTGTGTTGTGGCGAACTCAAGCCCAGATCTTGCTACAACTTCTTTGTTTGTGTTTTCTGGATATTATAAAAGAATTTACAGTTTTGAATGAATTTCAGCAGGGAACATTTTGTTTTGTGCTGCCAAACACAAATTGGTTCCACATGGAGACAAAACCTTGGCACATTCGTGTTTTCTAGGGAGAAAGCTAGAGCAAGCTCGGCAAAAAAAGGTGATATTTGTGTTTGTATACAAGAGATTTTCACGACTTGCCCAAGAAAATGACTTTAATTTCTCCAAAACCAGTTTGACTCTGATTTTCTATGTCATTTACACACAAATGTCACAAAATTTTGTCCGGATTCGACTGGATCAAACAAGAAATATCCGGTTGTGTTGTGGCGAACTCAAGCCCAGATCTTGCTACAACTTCTTTGTTTGTGTTTTCTGGATATTATCAAAGAATTTACAGTTTTGAATGAATTTCAGCAGGGAACATTTTGTTTTGTGCTGCCAAACACCAATCAGTTCCACATGGAGACAAAACCTCTGCACTTTCATGTTTTCTAGGGAGTAAGGTAGAGGAAGTCCGGCAAAAAATATGATATTTGTGTTTGTATACATGATAGTTTATCCACTTGCCCACATAAAAAGTCTTTAATTTCTCCAAAAGCAGTTTGACTGTGATTTTCTATGTCATTTTCACACAAATGTCACAAAATTTTGCCCGGATACGACTGGATCAAACAAGAAATAGCTGGTTGTGTTGTGGCTAACTCAAGCCCAGATCTTGCTACAACCTCTGTGTTTGTGTTTTCTGGATATTATCAAAGGGATTTACAGTTTTGAATGAATTTCAGCAGGGAACATTTTGTTTTGTGCTGCCAAACACAAATTGGTTCCACATGGAGACGAAACCTCTGCACATTCATGTTTTCTAGGGTGTAAGGTAGAGGAAGTCCTGCAAAAAATATGTTATTTGTGTTTGTATACATGACATTTTATCCACTTGCCCAAAATAAAAAATGTCTTTAATTTCTCCAAAACCAGTTTGACTGTGATTTTCTATGTCATTTTCACACAAATATCACAAAATTTTGTCCGGATATGACTGGATCAAACAAGAAATATCCGGTTGAGTTGTGGCTAACTCAAGTCCAGATCTTGCTACAAACTCTGTGTTTCTGTTTTCTGGATATTATCAAAGGGATTTACCGTTTTGAATGAATTTCAGCAGGGAACATTTTGGTATGTGCTGCCAAATACCAATTAATTCCACTTGGAGACAAAAAATGGCACATTCGTGTTTTCTAGGGAGAAAACTAGAGCAAGCTCGGCAAAAAAAGGTGATATTTGTGTTTCTATACATGAGATTTTCAACACTTGCGCACGAAAATGACTTTAATTTCTCCAAAACCAGTCTGACTGTGATTCTCTATGTCATTTTCACACAAATGTCAGAAAATGTTTTCCGGATATGATTGGATCCAAGAAGAAATATCTGGTTGTGTTGTGGCTAACTCAAGTCCAGATCCTGCTACCGGCTTGTGGTTTGTATTTTCTGGATATTATCAATGGACTTTATGCTTAGGAAGGAATTTCAGCAGGGAACATTTTGGTATGTGCTGCCAAACATCAATAGTTCCACATGGAGACAAAACCTTTGCACATTCATGTTTTCTAAGGAGAAAGGTAGAGCACCCCCGGCACAAAATATGATATTTGTGTTTGTATACATGACATTTCCTCCACTTGCCAAAAATCAAAAATGTCTTTAATTACTCCAAAACTAATTTGACTGTGATTTTCTATGTCATTTTCACACAAATGTCACAAATTGTTTTCCGGATATGATTGGATCCAAGAAGAAATATCCGGTTGTGTTGTGGCTAACTCAAGTCCAGATCCTGCTACTGCCATGTGTTTTATATTTTCTGAATATTATCAATGGACTTTATGCTTAGGAAGGATTTTCAGTAGGGAACATTTTGTTATGTGCTACCAAACACCAATTAGTTCCACATGGAGGCAAAACCTTTGCACATTCATGTTTTCTAGGGAGAAAGCTAGAGTAAGCCCGGCACAAAATATGATATTTGTGTTTGTATACATGAGATTTTATCCACTTGCCCAAGAAAATGACTTTAATTTCTCCAACACCATTGACTGTGATTTTCTATGTCATTTTCACACAAATGTCACAAAATTTTGACCGGATACACCTGGATCAAACAATAATATCCGGTTGTGAGTGGCTGACTCAACCCAAGATCTTGTTACAACCTCTGTGTTTGTGTTTTCTGGATATTATCAAAGGAATTTACAGTTTTGAATGAATTTCAGCAGGGAACATTTTGTTTTGTGCTGCCAAACACAAATTGGTCCACATGGAGACAAAACATCCGAACATTCATGTTTTCTAGGGAGTAAGGTAGAGGAAGTCCGGCAAAAAATGATATCTGTGTTTGTATACATGACATTTTATCCACTAGTCCAAAATAAAAAAAAATGTCTTTAATTTCTCCAAAAGCAGTTTGACTGTGATTTTCTATGTCATATTCACACAAATGTCAGAAAATTTTGTCCGGATACGACTGGATCCAAGAAGAAATATCCGGTTGTGTTGTGGCTAACTCAAGTCCAGATCCTGCTACCGCCTTGTGGTTTGTATTTTCTGGATATTATCAATGGACTTTATGCTTAGGAAGGAATTTCAGCAGGGAACATTTTGTTATGTGCTGCCAAACACCAATCAGTTCCACATGGAGACAAAACCTTGGCACATTCGTGTTTTCTAGGGAGAAAGCTAGAGCAAGCTCGGCAAAAAAAGGTGATATTTGTGTTTGTATACAAGAGATTTTCACGACTTGCCCAAGAAAATGACTTTAATTTCTCCAAAAGCAGTTTGACTCTGATTTTCTATGTCATTTACACACAAATGTCACAAAATTTTGTCCGGATTCGACTGGATCAAACAAGAAATATCCGGTTGTGTTGTGGCTAACTCAAGCCCAGATCTTGCTACAACTTCTTTGTTTGTGTTTTCTGGATATTATCAAAGAATTTACAGTTTTGAATGAATTTCAGCAGGGAACATTTTGTTTTGTGCTGCCAAACACAAATTGGTTCCACATGGAGACAAAACCTTGGCACATTCGTGTTTTCTAGGGAGAAAGCTAGAGCAAGCTCGGCAAAAAAAGGTGATATTTGTGTTTGTATACAAGAGATTTTCACGACTTGCCCAAGAAAATGACTTTAATTTCTCCAAAACCAGTTTGACTCTGATTTTCTATGTCATTTACACACAAATGTCACAAAATTTTGTCCGGATTCGACTGGATCAAACAAGAAATATCCGGTTGTGTTGTGGCGAACTCAAGCCCAGATCTTGCTACAACTTCTTTGTTTGTGTTTTCTGGATATTATCAAAGAATTTACAGTTTTGAATGAATTTCAGCAGGGAACATTTTGTTATGTGCTGCCAAACACCAATCAGTTCCACATGGAGACAAAACCTTGGCACATTCGTGTTTTCTAGGGAGAAAGCTAGAGCAAGCTCGGCAAAAAAAGGTGATATTTGTGTTTGTATACAAGAGATTTTCACGACTTGCCCAAGAAAATGACTTTAATTTCTCCAAAACCAGTTTGACTCTGATTTTCTATGTCATTTACACACAAATGTCACAAAATTTTGTCCGGATTCGACTGGATCAAACAAGAAATATCCGGTTGTGTTGTGGCGAACTCAAGCCCAGATCTTGCTACAACTTCTTTGTTTGTGTTTTCTGGATATTATAAAAGAATTTACAGTTTTGAATGAATTTCAGCAGGGAACATTTTGTTTTGTGCTGCCAAACACAAATTGGTTCCACATGGAGACAAAACCTTGGCACATTCGTGTTTTCTAGGGAGAAAGCTAGAGCAAGCTCGGCAAAAAAAGGTGATATTTGTGTTTGTATACAAGAGATTTTCACGACTTGCCCAAGAAAATGACTTTAATTTCTCCAAAACCAGTTTGACTCTGATTTTCTATGTCATTTACACACAAATGTCACAAAATTTTGTCCGGATTCGACTGGATCAAACAAGAAATATCCGGTTGTGTTGTGGCGAACTCAAGCCCAGATCTTGCTACAACTTCTTTGTTTGTGTTTTCTGGATATTATCAAAGAATTTACAGTTTTGAATGAATTTCAGCAGGGAACATTTTGTTTTGTGCTGCCAAACACCAATCAGTTCCACATGGAGACAAAACCTCTGCACTTTCATGTTTTCTAGGGAGTAAGGTAGAGGAAGTCCGGCAAAAAATATGATATTTGTGTTTGTATACATGATAGTTTATCCACTTGCCCACATAAAAAGTCTTTAATTTCTCCAAAAGCAGTTTGACTGTGATTTTCTATGTCATTTTCACACAAATGTCACAAAATTTTGCCCGGATACGACTGGATCAAACAAGAAATAGCTGGTTGTGTTGTGGCTAACTCAAGCCCAGATCTTGCTACAACCTCTGTGTTTGTGTTTTCTGGATATTATCAAAGGGATTTACAGTTTTGAATGAATTTCAGCAGGGAACATTTTGTTTTGTGCTGCCAAACACAAATTGGTTCCACATGGAGACGAAACCTCTGCACATTCATGTTTTCTAGGGTGTAAGGTAGAGGAAGTCCTGCAAAAAATATGTTATTTGTGTTTGTATACATGACATTTTATCCACTTGCCCAAAATAAAAAATGTCTTTAATTTCTCCAAAACCAGTTTGACTGTGATTTTCTATGTCATTTTCACACAAATATCACAAAATTTTGTCCGGATATGACTGGATCAAACAAGAAATATCCGGTTGAGTTGTGGCTAACTCAAGTCCAGATCTTGCTACAAACTCTGTGTTTCTGTTTTCTGGATATTATCAAAGGGATTTACCGTTTTGAATGAATTTCAGCAGGGAACATTTTGGTATGTGCTGCCAAATACCAATTAATTCCACTTGGAGACAAAAAATGGCACATTCGTGTTTTCTAGGGAGAAAACTAGAGCAAGCTCGGCAAAAAAAGGTGATATTTGTGTTTCTATACATGAGATTTTCAACACTTGCGCACGAAAATGACTTTAATTTCTCCAAAACCAGTCTGACTGTGATTCTCTATGTCATTTTCACACAAATGTCAGAAAATGTTTTCCGGATATGATTGGATCCATTAAGAAATATCTGGTTGTGTTGTGGCTAACTCAAGTCCAGATCCTGCTACCGGCTTGTGGTTTGTATTTTCTGGATATTATCAATGGACTTTATGCTTAGGAAGGAATTTCAGCAGGGAACATTTTGGTATGTGCTGCCAAACATCAATAGTTCCACATGGAGACAAAACCTTTGCACATTCATGTTTTCTAAGGAGAAAGGTAGAGCACCCCCGGCACAAAATATGATATTTGTGTTTGTATACATGACATTTCCTCCACTTGCCCAAAATCAAAAATGTCTTTAATTACTCCAAAACTAATTTGACTGTGATTTTCTATGTCATTTTCACACAAATGTCACAAATTGTTTTCCGGATATGATTGGATCCAAGAAGAAATATCCGGTTGTGTTGTGGCTAACTCAAGTCCAGATCCTGCTACTGCCATGTGTTTTATATTTTCTGAATATTATCAATGGACTTTATGCTTAGGAAGGATTTTCAGTAGGGAACATTTTGTTATGTGCTACCAAACACCAATTAGTTCCACATGGAGGCAAAACCTTTGCACATTCATGTTTTCTAGGGAGAAAGCTAGAGTAAGCCCGGCACAAAATATGATATTTGTGTTTGTATACATGAGATTTTATCCACTTGCCCAAGAAAATGACTTTAATTTCTCCAACACCATTGACTGTGATTTTCTATGTCATTTTCACACAAATGTCACAAAATTTTGACCGGATACACCTGGATCAAACAATAATATCCGGTTGTGAGTGGCTGACTCAACCCAAGATCTTGTTACAACCTCTGTGTTTGTGTTTTCTGGATATTATCAAAGGAATTTACAGTTTTGAATGAATTTCAGCAGGGAACATTTTGTTTTGTGCTGCCAAACACAAATTGGTCCACATGGAGACAAAACATCCGAACATTCATGTTTTCTAGGGAGTAAGGTAGAGGAAGTCCGGCAAAAAATGATATCTGTGTTTGTATACATGACATTTTATCCACTAGTCCAAAATAAAAAAAAATGTCTTTAATTTCTCCAAAAGCAGTTTGACTGTGATTTTCTATGTCATATTCACACAAATGTCAGAAAATTTTGTCCGGATACGACTGGATCCAAGAAGAAATATCCGGTTGTGTTGTGGCTAACTCAAGTCCAGATCCTGCTACCGCCTTGTGGTTTGTATTTTCTGGATATTATCAATGGACTTTATGCTTAGGAAGGAATTTCAGCAGGGAACATTTTGTTATGTGCTGCCAAACACCAATCAGTTCCACATGGAGACAAAACCTTGGCACATTCGTGTTTTCTAGGGAGAAAGCTAGAGCAAGCTCGGCAAAAAAAGGTGATATTTGTGTTTGTATACAAGAGATTTTTACGACTTGCCCAAGAAAATGACTTTAATTTCTCCAAAAGCAGTTTGACTCTGATTTTCTATGTCATTTACACACAAATGTCACAAAATTTTGTCCGGATTCGACTGGATCAAACAAGAAATATCCGGTTGTGTTGTGGCTAACTCAAGCCCAGATCTTGCTACAACTTCTTTGTTTGTGTTTTCTGGATATTATCAAAGAATTTACAGTTTTGAATGAATTTCAGCAGGGAACATTTTGTTTTGTACTGCCAAACACAAATTGGTTCCACATGGAGACAAAACCTTGGCACATTCGTGTTTTCTAGGGAGAAAGCTAGAGCAAGCTCGGCAAAAAAAGGTGATATTTGTGTTTGTATACAAGAGATTTTCACGACTTGCCCAAGAAAATGACTTTAATTTCTCCAAAACCAGTTTGACTCTGATTTTCTATGTCATTTACACACAAATGTCACAAAATTTTGTCCGGATTCGACTGGATCAAACAAGAAATATCCGGTTGTGTTGTGGCGAACTCAAGCCCAGATCTTGCTACAACTTCTTTGTTTGTGTTTTCTGGATATTATCAAAGAATTTACAGTTTTGAATGAATTTCAGCAGGGAACATTTTGTTATGTGCTGCCAAACACCAATCAGTTCCACATGGAGACAAAACCTTGGCACATTCGTGTTTTCTAGGGAGAAAGCTAGAGCAAGCTCGGCAAAAAAAGGTGATATTTGTGTTTGTATACAAGAGATTTTCACGACTTGCCCAAGAAAATGACTTTAATTTCTCCAAAACCAGTTTGACTCTGATTTTCTATGTCATTTACACACAAATGTCACAAAATTTTGTCCGGATTCGACTGGATCAAACAAGAAATATCCGGTTGTGTTGTGGCGAACTCAAGCCCAGATCTTGCTACAACTTCTTTGTTTGTGTTTTCTGGATATTATCAAAGAATTTACAGTTTTGAATGAATTTCAGCAGGGAACATTTTGTTTTGTGCTGCCAAACACAAATTGGTTCCACATGGAGACAAAACCTTGGCACATTCGTGTTTTCTAGGGAGAAAGCTAGAGCAAGCTCGGCAAAAAAGGGTGATATTTGTGTTTGTATACAAGAGATTTTCACGACTTGCCCAAGAAAATGACTTTAATTTCTCCAAAACCAGTTTGACTCTGATTTTCTATGTCATTTACACACAAATGTCACAAAATTTTGTCCGGATTCGACTGGATCAAACAAGAAATATCCGGTTGTGTTGTGGCGAACTCAAGCCCAGATCTTGCTACAACTTCTTTGTTTGTGTTTTCTGGATATTATCAAAGAATTTACAGTTTTGAATGAATTTCAGCAGGGAACATTTTGTTTTGTGCTGCCAAACACCAATCAGTTCCACATGGAGACAAAACCTCTGCACTTTCATGTTTTCTAGGGAGTAAGGTAGAGGAAGTCCGGCAAAAAATATGATATTTGTGTTTGTATACATGATAGTTTATCCACTTGCCCACATAAAAAGTCTTTAATTTCTCCAAAAGCAGTTTGACTGTGATTTTCTATGTCATTTTCACACAAATGTCACAAAATTTTGCCCGGATACGACTGGATCAAACAAGAAATAGCTGGTTGTGTTGTGGCTAACTCAAGCCCAGATCTTGCTACAACCTCTGTGTTTGTGTTTTCTGGCTATTATCAAAGGGATTTACAGTTTTGAATGAATTTCAGCAGGGAACATTTTGTTTTGTGCTGCCAAACACAAATTGGTTCCACATGGAGACGAAACCTCTGCACATTCATGTTTTCTAGGGTGTAAGGTAGAGGAAGTCCTGCAAAAAATATGTTATTTGTGTTTGTATACATGACATTTTATCCACTTGCCCAAAATAAAAAATGTCTTTAATTTCTCCAAAACCAGTTTGACTGTGATTTTCTATGTCATTTTCACACAAATATCACAAAATTTTGTCCGGATATGACTGGATCAAACAAGAAATATCCGGTTGAGTTGTGGCTAACTCAAGTCCAGATCTTGCTACAAACTCTGTGTTTCTGTTTTCTGGATATTATCAAAGGGATTTACCGTTTTGAATGAATTTCAGCAGGGAACATTTTGGTATGTGCTGCCAAATACCAATTAATTCCACTTGGAGACAAAAAATGGCACATTCGTGTTTTCTAGGGAGAAAACTAGAGCAAGCTCGGCAAAAAAAGGTGATATTTGTGTTTCTATACATGAGATTTTCAACACTTGCGCACGAAAATGACTTTAATTTCTCCAAAAGCAGTTTGTGATTTTCTATGTCATTTTCACACAAATGTCAGAAAATGTTTTCCAGATATGATTGGATCCAAGAAGAAATATCTGGTTGTGTTGTGGCTAACTCAAGTCCAGATCCTGCTACCGGCTTGTGGTTTGTATTTTCTGGATATTATCAATGGACTTTATGCTTAGGAAGGAATTTCAGCAGGGAACATTTTGGTATGTGCTGCCAAACATCAATAGTTCCACATGGAGACAAAACCTTTGCACATTCATGTTTTCTAAGGAGAAAGGTAGAGCACCCCCGGCACAAAATATGATATTTGTGTTTGTATACATGACATTTCCTCCACTTGCCCAAAATCAAAAATGTCTTTAATTACTCCAAAACTAATTTGACTGTGATTTTCTATGTCATTTTCACACAAATGTCACAAATTGTTTTCCGGATATGATTGGATCCAAGAAGAAATATCCGGTTGTGTTGTGGCTAACTCAAGTCCAGATCCTGCTACTGCCATGTGTTTTATATTTTCTGAATATTATCAATGGACTTTATGCTTAGGAAGGATTTTCAGTAGGGAACATTTTGTTATGTGCTACCAAACACCAATTAGTTCCACATGGAGGCAAAACCTTTGCACATTCATGTTTTCTAGGGA
Organism: Lepus europaeus; assembly: GCF_033115175.1. Lineage (NCBI taxonomy): Eukaryota > Metazoa > Chordata > Mammalia > Lagomorpha > Leporidae > Lepus > Lepus europaeus. The sequence continues at coordinate 524,684 of NW_026908999.1, read as the reverse complement.
GAAAGCTAGAGTAAGCCCGGCACAAAATATGATATTTGTGTTTGTATACATGAGATTTTATCCACTTGCCCAAGAAAATGACTTTAATTTCTCCAACACCATTGACTGTGATTTTCTATGTCATTTTCACACAAATGTCACAAAATTTTGACCGGATACACCTGGATCAAACAATAATATCCGGTTGTGAGTGGCTGACTCAACCCAAGATCTTGTTACAACCTCTGTGTTTGTGTTTTCTGGATATTATCAAAGGAATTTACAGTTTTGAATGAATTTCAGCAGGGAACATTTTGTTTTGTGCTGCCAAACACAAATTGGTCCACATGGAGACAAAACATCCGAACATTCATGTTTTCTAGGGAGTAAGGTAGAGGAAGTCCGGCAAAAAATGATATCTGTGTTTGTATACATGACATTTTATCCACTAGTCCAAAATAAAAAAAAAATGTCTTTAATTTCTCCAAAAGCAGTTTGACTGTGATTTTCTATGTCATATTCACACAAATGTCAGAAAATTTTGTCCGGATACGACTGGATCCAAGAAGAAATATCCGGTTGTGTTGTGGCTAACTCAAGTCCAGATCCTGCTACCGCCTTGTGGTTTGTATTTTCTGGATATTATCAATGGACTTTATGCTTAGGAAGGAATTTCAGCAGGGAACATTTTGTTATGTGCTGCCAAACACCAATCAGTTCCACATGGAGACAAAACCTTGGCACATTCGTGTTTTCTAGGGAGAAAGCTAGAGCAAGCTCGGCAAAAAAAGGTGATATTTGTGTTTGTATACAAGAGATTTTCACGACTTGCCCAAGAAAATGACTTTAATTTCTCCAAAAGCAGTTTGACTCTGATTTTCTATGTCATTTACACACAAATGTCACAAAATTTTGTCCGGATTCGACTGGATCAAACAAGAAATATCCGGTTGTGTTGTGGCGAACTCAAGCCCAGATCTTGCTACAACTTCTTTGTTTGTGTTTTCTGGATATTATCAAAGAATTTACAGTTTTGAATGAATTTCAGCAGGGAACATTTTGTTTTGTGCTGCCAAACACAAATTGGTTCCACATGGAGACAAAACCTTGGCACATTCGTGTTTTCTAGGGAGAAAGCTAGAGCAAGCTCGGCAAAAAAAGGTGATATTTGTGTTTGTATACAAGAGATTTTCACGACTTGCCCAAGAAAATGACTTTAATTTCTCCAAAACCAGTTTGACTCTGATTTTCTATGTCATTTACACACAAATGTCACAAAATTTTGTCCGGATTCGACTGGATCAAACAAGAAATATCCGGTTGTGTTGTGGCGAACTCAAGCCCAGATCTTGCTACAACTTCTTTGTTTGTGTTTTCTGGATATTATCAAAGAATTTACAGTTTTGAATGAATTTCAGCAGGGAACATTTTGTTTTGTGCTGCCAAACACCAATCAGTTCCACATGGAGACAAAACCTCTGCACTTTCATGTTTTCTAGGGAGTAAGGTAGAGGAAGTCCGGCAAAAAATATGATATTTGTGTTTGTATACATGATAGTTTATCCACTTGCCCACATAAAAAGTCTTTAATTTCTCCAAAAGCAGTTTGACTGTGATTTTCTATGTCATTTTCACACAAATGTCACAAAATTTTGCCCGGATACGACTGGATCAAACAAGAAATAGCTGGTTGTGTTGTGGCTAACTCAAGCCCAGATCTTGCTACAACCTCTGTGTTTGTGTTTTCTGGATATTATCAAAGGGATTTACAGTTTTGAATGAATTTCAGCAGGGAACATTTTGTTTTGTGCTGCCAAACACAAATTGGTTCCACATGGAGACGAAACCTCTGCACATTCATGTTTTCTAGGGTGTAAGGTAGAGGAAGTCCTGCAAAAAATATGTTATTTGTGTTTGTATACATGACATTTTATCCACTTGCCCAAAATAAAAAATGTCTTTAATTTCTCCAAAACCAGTTTGACTGTGATTTTCTATGTCATTTTCACACAAATATCACAAAATTTTGTCCGGATATGACTGGATCAAACAAGAAATATCCGGTTGAGTTGTGGCTAACTCAAGTCCAGATCTTGCTACAAACTCTGTGTTTCTGTTTTCTGGATATTATCAAAGGGATTTACCGTTTTGAATGAATTTCAGCAGGGAACATTTTGGTATGTGCTGCCAAATACCAATTAATTCCACTTGGAGACAAAAAATGGCACATTCGTGTTTTCTAGGGAGAAAACTAGAGCAAGCTCGGCAAAAAAAGGTGATATTTGTGTTTCTATACATGAGATTTTCAACACTTGCGCACGAAAATGACTTTAATTTCTCCAAAAGCAGTTTGACTGTGATTTTCTATGTCATTTTCACACAAATGTCAGAAAATGTTTTCCAGATATGATTGGATCCAAGAAGAAATATCTGGTTGTGTTGTGGCTAACTCAAGTCCAGATCCTGCTACCGGCTTGTGGTTTGTATTTTCTGGATATTATCAATGGACTTTATGCTTAGGAAGGAATTTCAGCAGGGAACATTTTGGTATGTGCTGCCAAACATCAATAGTTCCACATGGAGACAAAACCTTTGCACATTCATGTTTTCTAAGGAGAAAGGTAGAGCACCCCCGGCACAAAATATGATATTTGTGTTTGTATACATGACATTTCCTCCACTTGCCCAAAATCAAAAATGTCTTTAATTACTCCAAAACTAATTTGACTGTGATTTTCTATGTCATTTTCACACAAATGTCACAAATTGTTTTCCGGATATGATTGGATCCAAGAAGAAATATCCGGTTGTGTTGTGGCTAACTCAAGTCCAGATCCTGCTACTGCCATGTGTTTTATATTTTCTGAATATTATCAATGGACTTTATGCTTAGGAAGGATTTTCAGTAGGGAACATTTTGTTATGTGCTACCAAACACCAATTAGTTCCACATGGAGGCAAAACCTTTGCACATTCATGTTTTCTAGGGAGAAAGCTAGAGTAAGCCCGGCACAAAATATGATATTTGTGTTTGTATACATGAGATTTTATCCACTTGCCCAAGAAAATGACTTTAATTTCTCCAACACCATTGACTGTGATTTTCTATGTCATTTTCACACAAATGTCACAAAATTTTGACCGGATACACCTGGATCAAACAATAATATCCGGTTGTGAGTGGCTGACTCAACCCAAGATCTTGTTACAACCTCTGTGTTTGTGTTTTCTGGATATTATCAAAGGAATTTACAGTTTTGAATGAATTTCAGCAGGGAACATTTTGTTTTGTGCTGCCAAACACAAATTGGTCCACATGGAGACAAAACATCCGAACATTCATGTTTTCTAGGGAGTAAGGTAGAGGAAGTCCGGCAAAAAATATGATATTTGTGTTTGTATACATGACATTTTATCCACTAGTCCAAGATAAAAAAAAATGTCTTTAATTTCTCCAAAAGCAGTTTGACTGTGATTTTCTATGTCATATTCACACAAATGTCAGAAAATTTTGTCCGGATACGACTGGATCCAAGAAGAAATATCCGGTTGTGTTGTGGCTAACTCAAGTCCAGATCCTGCTACCGCCTTGTGGTTTGTATTTTCTGGATATTATCAATGGACTTTATGCTTAGGAAGGAATTTCAGCAGGGAACATTTTGGTATGTGCTGCCAAACACCAATCAGTTCCACATGGAGACAAAACCTTGGCACATTCGTGTTTTCTAGGGAGAAAGCTAGAGCAAGCTCGGCAAAAAAAGGTGATATTTGTGTTTGTATACAAGAGATTTTCACGACTTGCCCAAGAAAATGACTTTAATTTCTCCAAAACCCGTTTGACTCTGATTTTCTATGTCATTTACACACAAATGTCACAAAATTTTGTCCGGATTCGACTGGATCAAACAAGAAATATCCGGTTGTGTTGTGGCGAACTCAAGCCCAGATCTTGCTACAACTTCTTTGTTTGTGTTTTCTGGATATTATCAAAGAATTTACAGTTTTGAATGAATTTCAGCAGGGAACATTTTGTTTTGTGCTGCCAAACACAAATTGGTTCCACATGGAGACAAAACCTCTGCACTTTCATGTTTTCTAGGGAGTAAGGTAGAGGAAGTCCGGCAAAAAATATGATATTTGTGTTTGTATACATGATAGTTTATCCACTTGCCCACATAAAAAGTCTTTAATTTCTCCAAAAGCAGTTTGACTGTGATTTTCTATGTCATTTTCACACAAATGTCACAAAATTTTGCCCGGATACGACTGGATCAAACAAGAAATAGCTGGTTGTGTTGTGGCTAACTCAAGCCCAGATCTTGCTACAACCTCTGTGTTTGTGTTTTCTGGATATTATCAAAGGGATTTACAGTTTTGAATGAATTTCAGCAGGGAACATTTTGTTTTGTGCTGCCAAACACAAATTGGTTCCACATGGAGACGAAACCTCTGCACATTCATGTTTTCTAGGGTGTAAGGTAGAGGAAGTCCTGCAAAAAATATGTTATTTGTGTTTGTATACATGACATTTTATCCACTTGCCCAAAATAAAAAATGTCTTTAATTTCTCCAAAACCAGTTTGACTGTGATTTTCTATGTCATTTTCACACAAATATCACAAAATTTTGTCCGGATATGACTGGATCAAACAAGAAATATCCGGTTGAGTTGTGGCTAACTCAAGTCCAGATCTTGCTACAAACTCTGTGTTTCTGTTTTCTGGATATTATCAAAGGGATTTACCGTTTTGAATGAATTTCAGCAGGGAACATTTTGGTATGTGCTGCCAAATACCAATTAATTCCACTTGGAGACAAAAAATGGCACATTCGTGTTTTCTAGGGAGAAAACTAGAGCAAGCTCGGCAAAAAAAGGTGATATTTGTGTTTCTATACATGAGATTTTCAACACTTGCGCACGAAAATGACTTTAATTTCTCCAAAAGCAGTTTGTGATTTTCTATGTCATTTTCACACAAATGTCAGAAAATGTTTTCCAGATATGATTGGATCCAAGAAGAAATATCTGGTTGTGTTGTGGCTAACTCAAGTCCAGATCCTGCTACCGGCTTGTGGTTTGTATTTTCTGGATATTATCAATGGACTTTATGCTTAGGAAGGAATTTCAGCAGGGAACATTTTGGTATGTGCTGCCAAACATCAATAGTTCCACATGGAGACAAAACCTTTGCACATTCATGTTTTCTAAGGAGAAAGGTAGAGCACCCCCGGCACAAAATATGATATTTGTGTTTGTATACATGACATTTCCTCCACTTGCCCAAAATCAAAAATGTCTTTAATTACTCCAAAACTAATTTGACTGTGATTTTCTATGTCATTTTCACACAAATGTCACAAATTGTTTTCCGGATATGATTGGATCCAAGAAGAAATATCCGGTTGTGTTGTGGCTAACTCAAGTCCAGATCCTGCTACTGCCATGTGTTTTATATTTTCTGAATATTATCAATGGACTTTATGCTTAGGAAGGATTTTCAGTAGGGAACATTTTGTTATGTGCTACCAAACACCAATTAGTTCCACATGGAGGCAAAACCTTTGCACATTCATGTTTTCTAGGGAGAAAGCTAGAGTAAGCCCGGCACAAAATGTGATATTTGTGTTTGTATACATGAGATTTTATCCACTTGCCCAAGAAAATGACTTTAATTTCTCCAACACCATTGACTGTGATTTTCTATGTCATTTTCACACAAATGTCACAAAATTTTGACCGGATACACCTGGATCAAACAATAATATCCGGTTGTGAGTGGCTGACTCAACCCAAGATCTTGTTACAACCTCTGTGTTTGTGTTTTCTGGATATTATCAAAGGAATTTACAGTTTTGAATGAATTTCAGCAGGGAACATTTTGTTTTGTGCTGCCAAACACAAATTGGTCCACATGGAGACAAAACATCCGAACATTCATGTTTTCTAGGGAGTAAGGTAGAGGAAGTCCGGCAAAAAATATGATATTTGTGTTTGTATACATGACATTTTATCCACTAGTCCAAAATAAAAAAAAAATGTCTTTAATTTCTCCAAAAGCAGTTTGACTGTGATTTTCTATGTCATATTCACACAAATGTCAGAAAATTTTGTCCGGATACGACTGGATCCAAGAAGAAATATCCGGTTGTGTTGTGGCTAACTCAAGTCCAGATCCTGCTACCGCCTTGTGGTTTGTATTTTCTGGATATTATCAATGGACTTTATGCTTAGGAAGGAATTTCAGCAGGGAACATTTTGGTATGTGCTGCCAAACACCAATCAGTTCCACATGGAGACAAAACCTTGGCACATTCGTGTTTTCTAGGGAGAAAGCTAGAGCAAGCTCGGCAAAAAAAGGTGATATTTGTGTTTGTATACAAGAGATTTTCACGACTTGCCCAAGAAAATGACTTTAATTTCTCCAAAACCAGTTTGACTCTGATTTTCTATGTCATTTACACACAAATGTCACAAAATTTTGTCCGGATTCGACTGGATCAAACAAGAAATATCCGGTTGTGTTGTGGCGAACTCAAGCCCAGATCTTGCTACAACCTCTGTGTTTGTGTTTTGTGGATATTATCAAAGAATTTACAGTTTTGAATGAATTTCAGCAGGGAACATTTTGTTTTGTGCTGCCAAACACAATTGGTTCCACATGGAGAGAAAACCTCTGCACTTTCATGTTTTCTAGGGAGTAAGGTAGAGGAAGTCTGGCAAAAAATATGATATTTGTGTTTGTATACATGATAGTTTATCCACTTGCCCACATAAAAAGTCTTTAATTTCTCGAAAACCAGTTTGACTCTGATTTTCTATGTCATTTTGACACAAATGTCACAAAAGTTTTTCTGGATATGATTGGATCCAAGAAGAAATATCCGGTTGTCTTGTGGCTAACTCACGTCCAGATCCTGCTACATTCTTGTGGTTTTTATTTTGTGGATATTATCAATGGACTTTATGCTTAGGAAGGAGTTTTAGCAGGGAACATTTTGGTATGTGCTGCCAAACACCAATTAGTTCCACATGGAGACAAAACCTTGGCACATTCGTGTTTTCTAGGGAGAAAGCTAGAGCAAGCTCGGCAAAAAAAGGTGATATTTGTGTTTGTATACATGATATTTTCAACACTTGCCACGAAAATGATTTTAATTTCTCCAAAATCAGTCTGACTGTGATTTTCTATGTCATTTTCACACAAATGTCAGAAAATGTTTTCCGGATATGACTGGATCAAACAAGAAATATCCGGTTGAGTTGTGGCTAACTCAAGTCCAGATCTTGCTACAAACTCTGTGTTTCTGTTTTCTGGATATTATCAAAGGGATTTACCGTTTTGAATGAATTTCAGCAGGGAACATTTTGGTATGTGCTGCCAAATACCAATTAATTCCACTTGGAGACAAAAAATGGCACATTCGTGTTTTCTAGGGAGAAAACTAGAGCAAGCTCGGCAAAAAAAGGTGATATTTGTGTTTCTATACATGAGATTTTCAACACTTGTGCATGAAAATGACTTTAATTTCTCCAAAAGCAGTTTGTGATTTTCTATGTCATTTTCACACAAATGTCAGAAAATGTTTTCCGGATATGATTGGATCCAAAAGAAATATCTGGTTGTGTTGTGGCTAACTCAAGTCCAGATCCTGCTACCGGCTTGTGGTTTGTATTTTCTGGATATTATCAATGGACTTTATGCTTAGGAAGGAATTTCAGCAGGGAACATTTTGGTATGTGCTGCCAAACATCAATAGTTCCACATGGAGACAAAACCTTTGCACATTCATGTTTTCTAAGGAGAAAGGTAGAGCACCCCCGGCACAAAATATGATATTTGTGTTTGTATACATGACATTTCCTCCACTTGCCCAAAATCAAAAATGTCTTTAATTACTCCAAAACTAATTTGGCTGTGATTTTCTATGTCATTTTCACACAAATGTCACAAATTGTTTTCCGGATATGATTGGATCCAAGAAGAAATATCCGGTTGTGTTGTGGCTAACTCAAGTCCAGATCCTGCTACTGCCATGTGTTTTATATTTTCTGAATATTATCAATGGACTTTATGCTTAGGAAGGATTTTCAGTAGGGAACATTTTGTTATGTGCTACCAAACACCAATTAGTTCCACATGGAGGCAAAACCTTTGCACATTCATGTTTTCTAGGGAGAAAGCTAGAGTAAGCCCGGCACAAAATATGATATTTGTGTTTGTATACATAATATTTTATCAACTTGCCCAAGAAAATGACTTTAATTTCTCCAACACCATTGACTGTGATTTTCTATGTCATTTTCACACAAATGTCACAAAATTTTGACCGGATACACCTGGATCAAACAATAATATCCGGTTGTGAGTGGCTGACCCAACCCAAGATCTTGTTACAACCTCTGTGTTTGTGTTTTCTGGATATTATCAAAGGAATTTACAGTTTTGAATGAATTTCAGCAGGGAACATTTTGTTTTGTGCTGCCAAACACAAATTGGTCCACATGGAGACAAAACATCCGAACATTCATGTTTTCTAGGGAGTAAGGTAGAGGAAGTCCGGCAAAAAATGATATTTGTGTTTGTATACATGACATTTTATCCACTAGTCCAAAATAAAAAAAAAGTCTTTAATTTCTCCAAAAGCAGTTTGACTGTGATTTTCTATGTCATATTCACACAAATGTCAGAAAATTTTGTCCGGATACGACTGGATCCAAGAAGAAATATCCGGTTGTGTTGTGGCTAACTCAAGTCCAGATCCTGCTACCGCCTTGTGGTTTGTATTTTCTGGATATTATCAATGGACTTTATGCTTAGGAAGGATTTTCAGTAGGGAACATTTTGTTATGTGCTACCAAACACCAATTAGTTCCACATGGAGGCAAAACCTTTGCACATTCATGTTTTCTAGGGAGAAAGCTAGAGTAAGCCCGGCACAAAATATGATATTTGTGTTTGTACACATGAGATTTTATCCACTTGCCCAAGAAAATGACTTTAATTTCTCCAACACCATTGACTGTGATTTTCTATGTCATTTTCACACAAATGTCACAAAATTTTGACCGGATACACCTGGATCAAACAATAATATCCGGTTGTGAGTGGCTGACTCAACCCAAGATCTTGTTACAATTCTGTGTTTGTGTTTTCTGGATATTATCAAAGGAATTTACAGTTTTGAATGAATTTCAGCAGGGAACATTTTGTTTTGTGCTGCCAAACACAAATTGGTCCACATGGAGACAAAACCTTGGCACATTCGTGTTTTCTAGGGAGAAAGCTAGAGCAAGCTCGGCAAAAAAAGGTGATATTTGTGTTTGTATACAAGAGATTTTCACGACTTGCCCAAGAAAATGACTTTAATTTCTCCAAAACCAGTTTGACTCTGATTTTCTATGTCATTTACACACAAATGTCACAAAATTTTGTCCGGATTCGACTGGATCAAACAAGAAATATCCGGTTGTGTTGTGGTGAACTCAACCCCAGATCTTGCTACAACTTCTTTGTTTGTGTTTTCTGGATATTATCAAAGAATTTACAGTTTTGAATGAATTTCAGCAGGGAACATTTTGTTTTGTGCTGCCAAACACAAATTGGTTCCACATGGAGACAAAACCTTGGCACATTCGTGTTTTCTAGGGAGAAAGCTAGAGCAAGCTCGGCAAAAAAAGGTGATATTTGTGTTTGTATACAAGAGATTTTCACGACTTGCCCAAGAAAATGACTTTAATTTCTCCAAAACCAGTTTGACTCTGATTTTCTATGTCATTTACACACAAATGTCACAAAATTTTGTCCGGATTCGACTGGGTCAAACAAGAAATATCCGGTTGTGTTGTGGCGAACTCAAGCCCAGATCTTGCTACAACTTCTTTGTTTGTGTTTTCTGGATATTATCAAAGAATTTACAGTTTTGAATGAATTTCAGCAGGGAACATTTTGTTTTGTGCTGCCAAACACAAATTGGTTCCACATGGAGACAAAACCTCTGCACTTTCATGTTTTCTAGGGAGTAAGGTAGAGGAAGTCCGGCAAAAAATATGATATTTGTGTTTGTATACATGATAGTTTATCCACTTGCCCAAAATAAAAAATGTCTTTAATTTCTCCAAAACCAGTTTGACTGTGATTTTCTATGTCATTTTCACACAAATATCACAAAATTTTGTCCGGATATGACTGGATCAAACAAGAAATATCCGGTTGAGTTGTGGCTAACTCAAGTCCAGATCTTGCTACAAACTCTGTGTTTCTGTTTTCTGGATATTATCAAAGGGATTTACCGTTTTGAATGAATTTCAGCAGGGAACATTTTGGTATGTGCTGCCAAATACCAATTAATTCCACTTGGAGACAAAAAATGGCACATTCGTGTTTTCTAGGGAGAAAACTAGAGCAAGCTCGGCAAAAAAAGGTGATATTTGTGTTTCTATACATGAGATTTTCAACACTTGCGCATGAAAATGACTTTAATTTCTCCAAAAGCAGTTTGTGATTCTCTATGTCATTTTCACACAAATGTCAGAAAATGTTTTCCGGATATGATTGGATCCAAGAAGAAATATCTGGTTGTGTTGTGGCTAACTCAAGTCCAGATCCTGCTACCGGCTTGTGGTTTGTATTTTCTGGATATTATCAATGGACTTTATGCTTAGGAAGGAATTTCAGCAGGGAACATTTTGGTATGTGCTGCCAAACATCAATAGTTCCACATGGAGACAAAACCTTTGCACATTCATGTTTTCTAAGGAGAAAGGTAGAGCACCCCCGGCACAAAATATGATATTTGTGTTTGTATACATGACATTTCCTCCACTTGCCCAAAATCAAAAATGTCTTTAATTACTCCAAAACTAATTTGGCTGTGATTTTCTATGTCATTTTCACACAAATGTCACAAATTGTTTTCCGGATATGATTGGATCCAAGAAGAAATATCCGGTTGTGTTGTGGCTAACTCAAGTCCAGATCCTGCTACTGCCATGTGTTTTATATTTTCTGAATATTATCAATGGACTTTATGCTTAGGAAGGATTTTCAGTAGGGAACATTTTGTTATGTGCTACCAAACACCAATTAGTTCCACATGGAGGCAAAACCTTTGCACATTCATGTTTTCTAGGGAGAAAGCTAGAGTAAGCCCGGCACAAAATATGATATTTGTGTTTGTATACATGAGATTTTATCCACTTGCCCAAGAAAATGACTTTAATTTCTCCAACACCATTGACTGTGATTTTCTATGTCATTTTCACACAAATGTCACAAAATTTTGACCGGATACACCTGGATCAAACAATAATATCCGGTTGTGAGTGGCTGACTCAACCCAAGATCTTGTTACAACCTCTGTGTTTGTGTTTTCTGGATATTATCAAAGGGATTTACAGTTTTGAATGAATTTCAGCAGGGAACATTTTGTTTTGTGCTGCCAAACACAAATTGGTCCACATGGAGACAAAACATCCGAACATTCATGTTTTCTAGGGAGTAAGGTAGAGGAAGTCCGGCAAAAAATATGATATTTGTGTTTGTATACATGACATTTTATCCACTAGTCCAAAATAAAAAAAAAATGTCTTTAATTTCTCCAAAAGCAGTTTGACTGTGATTTTCTATGTCATATTCACACAAATGTCAGAAAATTTTGTCCGGATACGACTGGATCCAAGAAGAAATATCCGGTTGTGTTGTGGCTAACTCAAGTCCAGATCCTGCTACCGCCTTGTGGTTTGTATTTTCTGGATATTATCAATGGACTTTATGCTTAGGAAGGATTTTCAGTAGGGAACATTTTGTTATGTGCTACCAAACACCAATCAGTTCCACATGGAGACAAAACCTTGGCACATTCGTGTTTTCTAGGGAGAAAGCTAGAGCAAGCTCGGCAAAAAAAGGTGATATTTGTGTTTGTATACAAGAGATTTTCACGACTTGCCCAAGAAAATGACTTTAATTTCTCCAAAACCAGTTTGACTCTGATTTTCTATGTCATTTACACACAAATGTCACAAAATTTTGACCGGATACACCTGGATCAAACAATAATATCCGGTTGTGAGTGGCTGACTCAACCCAAGATCTTGTTACAATTCTGTGTTTGTGTTTTCTGGATATTATCAATGGAATTTACAGTTTTGAATGAATTTCAGCAGGGAACATTTTGTTTTGTGCTGCCAAACACAAATTGGTCCACATGGAGACAAAACCTTGGCACATTCGTGTTTTCTAGGGAGAAAGCTAGAGCAAGCTCGGCAAAAAAAGGTGATATTTGTGTTTGTATACAAGAGATTTTCACGACTTGCCCAAGAAAATGACTTTAATTTCTCCAAAACCAGTTTGACTCTGATTTTCTATGTCATTTACACACAAATGTCACAAAATTTTGTCCGGATTCGACTGGATCAAACAAGAAATATCCGGTTGTGTTGTGGCTAACTCAAGCCCAGATCTTGCTACAACTTCTTTGTTTGTGTTTTCTGGATATTATAAAAGAATTTACAGTTTTGAATGAATTTCAGCAGGGAACATTTTGTTTTGTGCTGCCAAACACAAATTGGTTCCACATGGAGACAAAACCTTGGCACATTCGTGTTTTCTAGGGAGAAAGCTAGAGCAAGCTCGGCAAAAAAAGGTGATATTTGTGTTTGTATACAAGAGATTTTCACGACTTGCCCAAGAAAATGACTTTAATTTCTCCAAAACCAGTTTGACTCTGATTTTCTATGTCATTTACACACAAATGTCACAAAATTTTGTCCGGATTCGACTGGATCAAACAAGAAATATCTGGTTGTGTTGTGGCGAACTCAAGCCCAGATCTTGCTACAACTTCTTTGTTTGTGTTTTCTGGATATTATCAAAGAATTTACAGTTTTGAATGAATTTCAGCAGGGAACATTTTGTTTTGTGCTGCCAAACACAAATTGGTTCCACATGGAGACGAAACCTCTGCACATTCATGTTTTCTAGGGAGTAAGGTAGAGGAAGTCCTGCAAAAAATATGTTATTTGTGTTTGTATACATGACATTTTATCCACTTGCCCAAAATAAAAAATGTCTTTAATTTCTCCAAAACCAGTTTGACTGTGATTTTCTATGTCATTTTCACACAAATATCACAAAATTTTGTCCGGATATGACTGGATCAAACAAGAAATATCCGGTTGAGTTGTGGCTAACTCAAGTCCAAATCTTGCTACAAACTCTGTGTTTCTGTTTTCTGGATATTATCAAAGGGATTTACAGTTTTGAATGAATTTCAGCAGGGAACATTTTGGTATGTGCTGCCAAATACCAATTAATTCCACTTGGATACAAAAAGAGGCACATTCGTGTTTTCTAGGGAGAAAACTAGAGCAAGCTCGGCAAAAAAAGGTGATATTTGTTTTTCTATACATGAGATTTTCAACAAAAGCGCACGAAAATGACTTTAATTTCTCCAAAAGCAGTTTGTGATTTTCTATGTCATTTTCACACAAATGTCAGAAAATGTTTTCCGGATATGATTGGATCCAAGAAGAAATATCTGGTTGTGTTGTGGCTAACTCAAGTCCAGATCCTGCTGCCGGCTTGTGGTTTGTATTTTCTGGATATTATCAATGGACTTTATGCTTAGGAAGGAATTTCAGCAGGGAACATTTTGGTATGTGCTGCCAAACATCAATAGTTCCACATGGAGACAAAACCTTTGCACATTCATATTTTCTAAGGAGAAAGGTAGAGCACCCCCAGCACAAAATATGATATTTGTGTTTGTATACATGACATTTCCACCACTTGCCCAAAATCAAAAATGTCTTTAATTACTCCAAAACTAATTTGACTGTGATTTTCTATGTCATTTTCACACAAATGTCACAAATTGTTTTCCAGATATGATTGGATCCAAGAAGAAATATCCGGTTGTGTTGTGGCTAACTCAAGTCCAGATCCTGCTACTGCCATGTGTTTTATATTTTCTGAATATTATCAATGGACTTTATGCTTAGGAAGGATTTTCAGTAGGGAACATTTTGTTATGTGCTACCAAACACCAATTAGTTCCACATGGAGGCAAAACCTTTGCACATTCATGTTTTCTAGGGAGAAAGCTAGAGTAAGCCCGGCACAAAATATGATATTTGTGTTTGTATACATAATATTTTATCCTCTTGCCCAAGAAAATGACTTTAATTTCTCCAACACCATTGACTGTGATTTTCTATGTCATTTTCACACAAATGTCACAAAATTTTGACCGGATACACCTGGATCAAACAATAATATCCGGTTGTGAGTGGCTGACTCAACCCAAGATCTTGTTACAACCTCTGTGTTTGTGTTTTCTGGATATTATCAAAGGAATTTACAGTTTTGAATGAATTTCAGCAGGGAACATTTTGTTTTGTGCTGCCAAACACAAATTGGTCCACATGGAGACAAAACATCCGAACATTCATGTTTTCTAGGGAGTAAGGTAGAGGAAGTCCGGCAAAAAATGATATTTGTGTTTGTATACATGACATTTTATCCACTAGTCCAAAATAAAAAAAAAGTCTTTAATTTCTCCAAAAGCAGTTTGACTGTGATTTTCTATGTCATATTCACACAAATGTCAGAAAATTTTGTCCGGATACGACTGGATCCAAGAAGAAATATCCGGTTGTGTTGTGGCTAACTCAAGTCCAGATCCTGCTACCGCCTTGTGGTTTGTATTTTCTGGATATTATCAATGGACTTTATGCTTAGGAAGGAATTTCAGCAGGGAACATTTTGTTATGTGCTGCCAAACACCAATCAGTTCCACATGGAGACAAAACCTTGGCACATTCGTGTTTTCTAGGGAGAAAGCTAGAGCAAGCTCGGCAAAAAAAGGTGATATTTGTGTTTGTATACAAGAGATTTTCACGACTTGCCCAAGAAAATGACTTTAATTTCTCCAAAACCAGTTTGACTCTGATTTTCTATGTCATTTACACACAAATGTCACAAAATTTTGTCCGGATTCGACTGGATCAAACAAGAAATATCCGGTTGTGTTGTGGCGAACTCAAGCCCAGATCTTGCTACAACTTCTTTGTTTGTGTTTTCTGGATATTATCAAAGAATTTACAGTTTTGAATGAATTTCAGCAGGGAACATTTTGTTTTGTGCTGCCAAACACAAATTGGTTCCACATGGAGACAAAACCTCTGCACTTTCATGTTTTCTAGGGAGTAAGGTAGAGGAAGTCCGGCAAAAAATATGATATTTGTGTTTGTATACATGATAGTTTATCCACTTGCCCACATAAAAAGTCTTTAATTTCTCCAAAAGCAGTTTGACTGTGATTTTCTATGTCATTTTCACACAAATGTCACAAAATTTTGCCCGGATACGACTGGATCAAACAAGAAATAGCTGGTTGTGTTGTGGCTAACTCAAGCCCAGATCTTGCTACAACCTCTGTGTTTGTGTTTTCTGGATATTATCAAAGGGATTTACAGTTTTGAATGAATTTCAGCAGGGAACATTTTGTTTTGTGCTGCCAAACACAAATTGGTTCCACATGGAGACAAAACCTCTGCACATTCATGTTTTCTAGGGAGTAAGGTAGAGGAAGTCCTGCAAAAAATATGTTATTTGTGTTTGTATACATGACATTTTATCCACTTGCCCAAAATAAAAAATGTCTTTAATTTCTCCAAAACCAGTTTGACTGTGATTTTCTATGTCATTTTCACACAAATATCACAAAATTTTGTCCGGATATGACTGGGTCAAACAAGAAATATCCGGTTGAGTTGTGGCTAACTCAAGTCCAGATCTTGCTACAAACTCTGTGTTTCTGTTTTCTGGATATTATCAAAGGGATTTACAGTTTTGAATGAATTTCAGCAGGGAACATTTTGGTATGTGCTGCCAAATACCAATTAATTCCACTTGGAGACAAAAAGTGGCACATTCGTGTTTTCTAGGGAGAAAACTAGAGCAAGCTCGGCAAAAAAAGGTGATATCTGTTTTTCTATACATGAGATTTTCAACACTTGCGCACGAAAATGACTTTAATTTCTCCAAAAGCAGTTTGTGATTTTCTATGTCATTTTCACACAAATGTCAGAAAATGTTTTCCGGATATGATTGGATCCAAGAAGAAATATCTGGTTGTGTTGTGGCTAACTCAAGTCCAGATCCTGCTACCGGCTTGTGGTTTGTATTTTCTGGATATTATCAATGGACTTTATGCTTAAGAAGGAATTTCAGCAGGGAACATTTTGGTATGTGCTGCCAAACATCAATAGTTCCACATGGAGACAAAACCTTTGCACATTCATGTTTTCTAAGGAGAAAGGTAGAGCACCCCCGGCACAAAATATGATATTTGTGTTTGTATACATGACATTTCCTCCACTTGCCCAAAATCAAAAATGTCTTTAATTACTCCAAAACTAATTTGACTGTGATTTTCTATGTCATTTTCACACAAATGTCACAAATTGTTTTCCGGATATGATTGGATCCAAGAAGAAATATCCGGTTGTGTTGTGGCTAACTCAAGTCCAGATCCTGCTACTGCCATGTGTTTTATATTTTCTGAATATTATCAATGGACTTTATGCTTAGGAAGGATTTTCAGTAGGGAACATTTTGTTATGTGCTACCAAACACCAATTAGTTCCACATGGAGGCAAAACCTTTGCACATTCATGTTTTCTAGGGAGAAAGCTAGAGTAAGCCCGGCACAAAATATGATATTTGTGTTTGTATACATGAGATTTTATCCACTTGCCCAAGAAAATGACTTTAATTTCTCCAACACCATTGACTGTGATTTTCTATGTCATTTTCACACAAATGTCACAAAATTTTGACCGGATACACCTGGATCAAACAATAATATCCGGTTGTGAGTGGCTGACTCAACCCAAGATCTTGTTACAACCTCTGTGTTTGTGTTTTCTGGATATTATCAAAGGAATTTACAGTTTTGAATGAATTTCAGCAGGGAACATTTTGTTTTGTGCTGCCAAACACAAATTGGTCCACATGGAGACAAAACATCCGAACATTCATGTTTTCTAGGGAGTAAGGTAGAGGAAGTCCGGCAAAAAATGATATTTGTGTTTGTATACATGACATTTTATCCACTAGTCCAAAATAAAAAAAAAGTCTTTAATTTCTCCAAAAGCAGTTTGACTGTGATTTTCTATGTCATATTCACACAAATGTCAGAAAATTTTGTCCGGATACGACTGGATCCAAGAAGAAATATCCGGTTGTGTTGTGGCTAACTCAAGTCCAGATCCTGCTACCGCCTTGTGGTTTGTATTTTCTGGATATTATCAATGGACTTTATGCTTAGGAAGGAATTTCAGCAGGGAACATTTTGTTATGTGCTGCCAAACACCAATCAGTTCCACATGGAGACAAAACCTTGGCACATTCGTGTTTTCTAGGGAGAAAGCTAGAGCAAGCTCGGCAAAAAAAGGTGATATTTGTGTTTGTATACAAGAGATTTTCACGACTTGCCCAAGAAAATGACTTTAATTTCTCCAAAACCAGTTTGACTCTGATTTTCTATGTCATTTACACACAAATGTCACAAAATTTTGTCCGGATTCGACTGGATCAAACAAGAAATATCCGGTTGTGTTGTGGCGAACTCAAGCCCAGATCTTGCTACAACTTCTTTGTTTGTGTTTTCTGGATATTATCAAAGAATTTACAGTTTTGAATGAATTTCAGCAGGGAACATTTTGTTTTGTGCTGCCAAACACAAATTGGTTCCACATGGAGACAAAACCTCTGCACTTTCATGTTTTCTAGGGAGTAAGGTAGAGGAAGTCCGGCAAAAAATATGATATTTGTGTTTGTATACATGATAGTTTATCCACTTGCCCACATAAAAAGTCTTTAATTTCTCCAAAAGCAGTTTGACTGTGATTTTCTATGTCATTTTCACACAAATGTCACAAAATTTTGCCCGGATACGACTGGATCAAACAAGAAATAGCTGGTTGTGTTGTGGCTAACTCAAGCCCAGATCTTGCTACAACCTCTGTGTTTGTGTTTTCTGGATATTATCAAAGGGATTTACAGTTTTGAATGAATTTCAGCAGGGAACATTTTGTTTTGTGCTGCCAAACACAAATTGGTTCCACATGGAGACGAAACCTCTGCACATTCATGTTTTCTAGGGAGTAAGGTAGAGGAAGTCCTGCAAAAAATATGTTATTTGTGTTTGTATACATGACATTTTATCCACTTGCCCAAAATAAAAAATGTCTTTAATTTCTCCAAAACCAGTTTGACTCTGATTTTCTATGTCATTTTCACACAAATATCACAAAATTTTGTCCGGATATGACTGGGTCAAACAAGAAATATCCGGTTGAGTTGTGGCTAACTCAAGTCCAGATCTTGCTACAAACTCTGTGTTTCTGTTTTCTGGATATTATCAAAGGGATTTACAGTTTTGAATGAATTTCAGCAGGGAACATTTTGGTATGTGCTGCCAAATACCAATTAATTCCACTTGGAGACAAAAAGTGGCACATTCGTGTTTTCTAGGGAGAAAACTAGAGCAAGCTCGGCAAAAAAAGGTGATATCTGTTTTTCTATACATGAGATTTTCAACACTTGCGCACGAAAATGACTTTAATTTCTCCAAAAGCAGTTTGTGATTTTCTATGTCATTTTCACACAAATGTCAGAAAATGTTTTCCGGATATGATTGGATCCAAGAAGAAATATCTGGTTGTGTTGTGGCTAACTCAAGTCCAGATCCTGCTACCGGCTTGTGGTTTGTATTTTCTGGATATTATCAATGGACTTTATGCTTAAGAAGGAATTTCAGCAGGGAACATTTTGGTATGTGCTGCCAAACATCAATAGTTCCACATGGAGACAAAACCTTTGCACATTCATGTTTTCTAAGGAGAAAGGTAGAGCACCCCCGGCACAAAATATGATATTTGTGTTTGTATACATGACATTTCCTCCACTTGCCCAAAATCAAAAATGTCTTTAATTACTCCAAAACTAATTTGACTGTGATTTTCTATGTCATTTTCACACAAATGTCACAAATTGTTTTCCGGATATGATTGGATCCAAGAAGAAATATCCGGTTGTGTTGTGGCTAACTCAAGTCCAGATCCTGCTACTGCCATGTGTTTTATATTTTCTGAATATTATCAATGGACTTTATGCTTAGGAAGGATTTTCAGTAGGGAACATTTTGTTATGTGCTACCAAACACCAATTAGTTCCACATGGAGGCAAAACCTTTGCACATTCATGTTTTCTAGGGAGAAAGCTAGAGTAAGCCCGGCACAAAATATGATATTTGTGTTTGTATACATGAGATTTTATCCACTTGCCCAAGAAAATGACTTTAATTTCTCCAACACCATTGACTGTGATTTTCTATGTCATTTTCACACAAATGTCACAAAATTTTGACCGGATACACCTGGATCAAACAATAATATCCGGTTGTGAGTGGCTGACTCAACCCAAGATCTTGTTACAACCTCTGTGTTTGTGTTTTCTGGATATTATCAAAGGAATTTACAGTTTTGAATGAATTTCAGCAGGGAACATTTTGTTTTGTGCTGCCAAACACAAATTGGTCCACATGGAGACAAAACATCCGAACATTCATGTTTTCTAGGGAGTAAGGTAGAGGAAGTCCGGCAAAAAATGATATTTGTGTTTGTATACATGACATTTTATCCACTAGTCCAAAATAAAAAAAAAGTCTTTAATTTCTCCAAAAGCAGTTTGACTGTGATTTTCTATGTCATATTCACACAAATGTCAGAAAATTTTGTCCGGATACGACTGGATCCAAGAAGAAATATCCGGTTGTGTTGTGGCTAACTCAAGTCCAGATCCTGCTACCGCCTTGTGGTTTGTATTTTCTGGATATTATCAATGGACTTTATGCTTAGGAAGGAATTTCAGCAGGGAACATTTTGTTATGTGCTGCCAAACACCAATCAGTTCCACATGGAGACAAAACCTTGGCACATTCGTGTTTTCTAGGGAGAAAGCTAGAGCAAGCTCGGCAAAAAAAGGTGATATTTGTGTTTGTATACAAGAGATTTTCACGACTTGCCCAAGAAAATGACTTTAATTTCTCCAAAACCAGTTTGACTCTGATTTTCTATGTCATTTACACACAAATGTCACAAAATTTTGTCCGGATTCGACTGGATCAAACAAGAAATATCCGGTTGTGTTGTGGCGAACTCAAGCCCAGATCTTGCTACAACTTCTTTGTTTGTGTTTTCTGGATATTATCAAAGAATTTACAGTTTTGAATGAATTTCAGCAGGGAACATTTTGTTTTGTGCTGCCAAACACAAATTGGTTCCACATGGAGACAAAACCTCTGCACTTTCATGTTTTCTAGGGAGTAAGGTAGAGGAAGTCCGGCAAAAAATATGATATTTGTGTTTGTATACATGATAGTTTATCCACTTGCCCACATAAAAAGTCTTTAATTTCTCCAAAAGCAGTTTGACTGTGATTTTCTATGTCATTTTCACACAAATGTCACAAAATTTTGCCCGGATACGACTGGATCAAACAAGAAATAGCTGGTTGTGTTGTGGCTAACTCAAGCCCAGATCTTGCTACAACCTCTGTGTTTGTGTTTTCTGGCTATTATCAAAGGGATTTACAGTTTTGAATGAATTTCAGCAGGGAACATTTTGTTTTGTGCTGCCAAACACAAATTGGTTCCACATGGAGACGAAACCTCTGCACATTCATGTTTTCTAGGGAGTAAGGTAGAGGAAGTCCTGCAAAAAATATGTTATTTGTGTTTGTATACATGACATTTTATCCACTTGCCCAAAATAAAAAATGTCTTTAATTTCTCCAAAACCAGTTTGACTCTGATTTTCTATGTCATTTTCACACAAATATCACAAAATTTTGTCCGGATATGACTGGGTCAAACAAGAAATATCCGGTTGAGTTGTGGCTAACTCAAGTCCAGATCTTGCTACAAACTCTGTGTTTCTGTTTTCTGGATATTATCAAAGGGATTTACAGTTTTGAATGAATTTCAGCAGGGAACATTTTGGTATGTGCTGCCAAATACCAATTAATTCCACTTGGAGACAAAAAGTGGCACATTCGTGTTTTCTAGGGAGAAAACTAGAGCAAGCTCGGCAAAAAAAGGTGATATCTGTTTTTCTATACATGAGATTTTCAACACTTGCGCACGAAAATGACTTTAATTTCTCCAAAAGCAGTTTGTGATTTTCTATGTCATTTTCACACAAATGTCAGAAAATGTTTTCCGGATATGATTGGATCCAAGAAGAAATATCTGGTTGTGTTGTGGCTAACTCAAGTCCAGATCCTGCTACCGGCTTGTGGTTTGTATTTTCTGGATATTATCAATGGACTTTATGCTTAAGAAGGAATTTCAGCAGGGAACATTTTGGTATGTGCTGCCAAACATCAATAGTTCCACATGGAGACAAAACCTTTGCACATTCATGTTTTCTAAGGAGAAAGGTAGAGCACCCCCGGCACAAAATATGATATTTGTGTTTGTATACATGACATTTCCTCCACTTGCCCAAAATCAAAAATGTCTTTAATTACTCCAAAACTAATTTGACTGTGATTTTCTATGTCATTTTCACACAAATGTCACAAATTGTTTTCCGGATATGATTGGATCCAAGAAGAAATATCCGGTTGTGTTGTGGCTAACTCAAGTCCAGATCCTGCTACTGCCATGTGTTTTATATTTTCTGAATATTATCAATGGACTTTATGCTTAGGAAGGATTTTCAGTAGGGAACATTTTGTTATGTGCTACCAAACACCAATTAGTTCCACATGGAGGCAAAACCTTTGCACATTCATGTTTTCTAGGGAGAAAGCTAGAGTAAGCCCGGCACAAAATATGATATTTGTGTTTGTATACATGAGATTTTATCCACTTGCCCAAGAAAATGACTTTAATTTCTCCAACACCATTGACTGTGATTTTCTATGTCATTTTCACACAAATGTTACAAAATTTTGACCGGATACACCTGGATCAAACAATAATATCCGGTTGTGAGTGGCTGACTCAACCCAAGATCTTGTTACAACCTCTGTGTTTGTGTTTTCTGGATATTATCAAAGGAATTTACAGTTTTGAATGAATTTCAGCAGGGAACATTTTGTTTTGTGCTGCCAAACACAAATTGGTCCACATGGAGACAAAACATCCGAACATTCATGTTTTCTAGGGAGTAAGGTAGAGGAAGTCCGGCAAAAAATGATATTTGTGTTTGTATACATGACATTTTATCCACTAGTCCAAAATAAAAAAAAGTCTTTAATTTCTCCAAAAGCAGTTTGACTGTGATTTTCTATGTCATATTCACACAAATGTCAGAAAATTTTGTCCGGATACGACTGGATCCAAGAAGAAATATCCGGTTGTGTTGTGGCTAACTCAAGTCCAGATCCTGCTACCGCCTTGTGGTTTGTATTTTCTGGATATTATCAATGGACTTTATGCTTAGGAAGGAATTTCAGCAGGGAACATTTTGTTATGTGCTGCCAAACACCAATCAGTTCCACATGGAGACAAAACCTTGGCACATTCGTGTTTTCTAGGGAGAAAGCTAGAGCAAGCTCGGCAAAAAAAGGTGATATTTGTGTTTGTATACAAGAGATTTTCACGACTTGCCCAAGAAAATGACTTTAATTTCTCCAAAACCAGTTTGACTCTGATTTTCTATGTCATTTACACACAAATGTCACAAAATTTTGTCCGGATTCGACTGGATCCAAGAAGAAATATCCGGTTGTGTTGTGGCGAACTCAAGCCCAGATCTTGCTACAACTTCTTTGTTTGTGTTTTCTGGATATTATCAAAGAATTTACAGTTTTGAATGAATTTCAGCAGGGAACATTTTGTTTTGTGCTGCCAAACACAAATTGGTTCCACATGGAGACAAAACCTTGGCACATTCGTGTTTTCTAGGGAGAAAGCTAGAGCAAGCTCGGCAAAAAAAGGTGATATTTGTGTTTGTATACAAGAGATTTTCACGACTTGCCCAAGAAAATGACTTTAATTTCTCCAAAACCAGTTTGACTCTGATTTTCTATGTCATTTACACACAAATGTCACAAAATTTTGTCCGGATTCGACTGGATCAAACAAGAAATATCCAGTTGTGTTGTGGCGAACTCAAGCCCAGATCTTGCTACAACTTCTTTGTTTGTGTTTTCTGGATATTATCAAAGAATTTACAGTTTTGAATGAATTTCAGCAGGGAACATTTTGTTTTGTGCTGCCAAACACAAATTGGTTCCACATGGAGACAAAACCTCTGCACTTTCATGTTTTCTAGGGAGTAAGGTAGAGGAAGTCCGGCAAAAAATATGATATTTTTCTTTGTATACATGATAGTTTATCCACTTGCCCACATAAAAAGTCTTTAATTTCTCCAAAAGCAGTTTGACTGTGATTTTCTATGTCATTTTCACACAAATGTCACAAAATTTTGCCCGGATACGACTGGATCAAACAAGAAATAGCTGGTTGTGTTGTGGCTAACTCAAGCCCAGATCTTGCTACAACCTCTGTGTTTGTGTTTTCTGGATATTATCAAAGGGATTTACAGTTTTGAATGAATTTCAGCAGGGAACATTTTGTTTTGTGCTGCCAAACACAAATTGGTTCCACATGGAGACGAAACCTCTGCACATTCATGTTTTCTAGGGAGTAAGGTAGAGGAAGTCCTGCAAAAAATATGTTATTTGTGTTTGTATACATGACATTTTATCCACTTGCCCAAAATAAAAAATGTCTTTAATTTCTCCAAAACCAGTTTGACTGTGATTTTCTATGTCATTTTCACACAAATATCACAAAATTTTGTCCGGATATGACTGGGTCAAACAAGAAATATCCGGTTGAGTTGTGGCTAACTCAAGTCCAGATCTTGCTACAACCTCTGTGTTTGTGTTTTCTGGATATTATCAAAGGGATTTACAGTTTTGAATGAATTTCAGCAGGGAACATTTTGGTATGTGCTGCCAAATACCAATTAATTCCACTTGGATACAAAAAGTGGCACATTCGTGTTTTCTAGGGAGAAAACTAGAGCAAGCTCGGCAAAAAAAGGTGATATCTGTTTTTCTATACATGAGATTTTCAACACTTGCGCACGAAAATGACTTTAATTTCTCCAAAAGCAGTTTGTGATTTTCTATGTCATTTTCACACAAATGTCAGAAAATGTTTTCCGGATATGATTGGATCCAAGAAGAAATATCTGGTTGTGTTGTGGCTAACTCAAGTCCAGATCCTGCTACCGGCTTGTGGTTTGTATTTTCTGGATATTATAAATGGACTTTATGCTTAAGAAGGAATTTCAGCAGGGAACATTTTGGTATGTGCTGCCAAACATCAATAGTTCCACATGGAGACAAAACCTTTGCACATTCATGTTTTCTAAGGAGAAAGGTAGAGCACCCCCGGCACAAAATATGATATTTGTGTTTGTATACATGACATTTCCTCCACTTGCCCAAAATCAAAAATGTCTTTAATTACTCCAAAACTAATTTGACTGTGATTTTCTATGTCATTTTCACACAAATGTCACAAATTGTTTTCCGGATATGATTGGATCCAAGAAGAAATATCCGGTTGTGTTGTGGCTAACTCAAGTCCAGATCCTGTTACTGCCATGTGTTTTATATTTTCTGAATATTATCAATGGACTTTATGCTTAGGAAGGATTTTCAGTAGGGAACATTTTGTTATGTGCTACCAAACACCAATTAGTTCCACATGGAGGCAAAACCTTTGCACATTCATGTTTTCTAGGGAGAAAGCTAGAGTAAGCCCGGCACAAAATATGATATTTGTGTTTGTATACATGAGATTTTATCCACTTGCCCAAGAAAATGACTTTAATTTCTCCAACACCATTGACTGATTTTCTATGTCATTTTCACACAAATGTCACAAAATTTTGACCGGATACACCTGGATCAAACAATAATATCCGGTTGTGAGTGGCTGACTCAACCCAAGATCTTGTTACAACCTCTGTGTTTGTGTTTTCTGGATATTATCAAAGGAATTTACAGTTTTGAATGAATTTCAGCAGGGAACATTTTGTTTTGTGCTGCCAAACACAAATTGGTCCACATGGAGACAAAACATCCGAACATTCATGTTTTCTAGGGAGTAAGGTAGAGGAAGTCCGGCAAAAAATGATATTTGTGTTTGTATACATGACATTTTATCCACTAGTCCAAAATAAAAAAAAAGTCTTTAATTTCTCCAAAAGCAGTTTGACTGTGATTTTCTATGTCATATTCACACAAATGTCAGAAAATTTTGTCCGGATACGACTGGATCCAAGAAGAAATATCCGGTTGTGTTGTGGCTAACTCAAGTCCAGATCCTGCTACCGCCTTGTGGTTTGTATTTTCTGGATATTATCAATGGACTTTATGCTTAGGAAGGAATTTCAGCAGGGAACATTTTGTTATGTGCTGCCAAACACCAATCAGTTCCACATGGAGACAAAACCTTGGCACATTCGTGTTTTCTAGGGAGAAAGCTAGAGCAAGCTCGGCAAAAAAAGGTGATATTTGTGTTTGTATACAAGAGATTTTCACGACTTGCCCAAGAAAATGACTTTAATTTCTCCAAAACCAGTTTGACTCTGATTTTCTATGTCATTTACACACAAATGTCACAAAATTTTGTCCGGATTCGACTGGATCCAAGAAGAAATATCCGGTTGTGTTGTGGCGAACTCAAGCCCAGATCTTGCTACAACTTCTTTGTTTGTGTTTTCTGGATATTATCAAAGAATTTACAGTTTTGAATGAATTTCAGCAGGGAACATTTTGTTTTGTGCTGCCAAACACAAATTGGTTCCACATGGAGACAAAACCTCTGCACTTTCATGTTTTCTAGGGAGTAAGGTAGAGGAAGTCCGGCAAAAAATATGATATTTGTGTTTGTATACATGATAGTTTATCCACTTGCCCACATAAAAAGTCTTTAATTTCTCCAAAAGCAGTTTGACTGTGATTTTCTATGTCATTTTCACACAAATGTCACAAAATTTTGACCGGATACGACTGGATCAAACAAGAAATAGCTGGTTGTGTTGTGGCTAACTCAAGCCCAGATCTTGCTACAACCTCTGTGTTTGTGTTTTCTGGATATTATCAAAGGGATTTACAGTTTTGAATGAATTTCAGCAGGGAACATTTTGTTTTGTGCTGCCAAACACAAATTGGTTCCACATGGAGACGAAACCTCTGCACATTCATGTTTTCTAGGGAGTAAGGTAGAGGAAGTCCTGCAAAAAATATGTTATTTGTGTTTGTATACATGACATTTTATCCACTTGCCCAAAATAAAAAATGTCTTTAATTTCTCCAAAACCAGTTTGACTGTGATTTTCTATGTCATTTTCACACAAATATCACAAAATTTTGTCCGGATATGACTGGGTCAAACAAGAAATATCCGGTTGAGTTGTGGCTAACTCAAGTCCAGATCTTGCTACAACCTCTGTGTTTGTGTTTTCTGGATATTATCAAAGGGATTTACAGTTTTGAATGAATTTCAGCAGGGAACATTTTGGTATGTGCTGCCAAATACCAATTAATTCCACTTGGATACAAAAAGTGGCACATTCGTGTTTTCTAGGGAGAAAACTAGAGCAAGCTCGGCAAAAAAAGGTGATATCTGTTTTTCTATACATGAGATTTTCAACACTTGCGCACGAAAATGACTTTAATTTCTCCAAAAGCAGTTTGTGATTTTCTATGTCATTTTCACACAAATGTCAGAAAATGTTTTCCGGATATGATTGGATCCAAGAAGAAATATCTGGTTGAGTTGTGGCTAACTCAAGTCCAGATCTTGCTACAAACTCTGTGTTTCTGTTTTCTGGATATTATCAAAGGGATTTACCGTTTTGAATGAATTTCAGCAGGGAACATTTTGGTATGTGCTGCCAAATACCAATTAATTCCACTTGGAGACAAAAAATGGCACATTCGTGTTTTCTAGGGAGAAAACTAGAGCAAGCTCGGCAAAAAAAGGTGATAGTTGTGTTTCTATACATGAGATTTTCAACACTTGCGCACGAAAATGACTTTAATTTCTCCTAAAGCAGTTTGTGATTTTCTATGTCATTTTCACACAAATGTCAGAAAATGTTTTCCGGATATGATTGGATCCAAGAAGAAATATCTGGTTGTGTTGTGGCTAACTCAAGTCCAGATCCTGCTACCGGCTTGTGGTTTGTATTTTCTGGATATTATCAATGGACTTTATGCTTAGGAAGGAATTTCAGCAGGGAACATTTTGGTATGTGCTGCCAAACATCAATAGTTCCACATGGAGACAAAACCTTTGCACATTCATGTTTTCTAAGGAGAAAGGTAGAGCACCCCCGGCACAAAATATGATATTTGTGTTTGTATACATGACATTTCCTCCACTTGCCCAAAATCAAAAATGTCTTTAATTACTCCAAAACTAATTTGGCTGTGATTTTCTATGTCATTTTCACACAAATGTCACAAATTGTTTTCCGGATATGATTGGATCCAAGAAGAAATATCCGGTTGTGTTGTGGCTAACTCAAGTCCAGATCCTGCTACTGCCATGTGTTTTATATTTTCTGAATATTATCAATGGACTTTATGCTTAGGAAGGATTTTCAGTAGGGAACATTTTGTTATGTGCTACCAAACACCAATTAGTTCCACATGGAGGCAAAACCTTTGCACATTCATGTTTTCTAGGGAGAAAGCTAGAGTAAGCCCGGCACAAAATATGATATTTGTGTTTGTATACATGAGATTTTATCCACTTGCCCAAGAAAATGACTTTAATTTCTCCAACACCATTGACTGTGATTTTCTATGTCATTTTCACACAAATGTCACAAAATTTTGACCGGATACACCTGGATCAAACAATAATATCCGGTTGTGAGTGGCTGACTCAACCCAAGATCTTGTTACAACCTCTGTGTTTGTGTTTTCTGGATATTATCAAAGGAATTTACAGTTTTGAATGAATTTCAGCAGGGAACATTTTGTTTTGTGCTGCCAAACACAAATTGGTCCACATGGAGACAAAACCTTGGCACATTCGTGTTTTCTAGGGAGTAAGGTAGAGCAAGCTCGGCAAAAAAAGGTGATATTTGTGTTTGTATACAAGAGATTTTCACGACTTGCCCAAGAAAATGACTTTAATTTCTCCAAAACCAGTTTGACTCTGATTTTCTATGTCATTTACACACAAATGTCACAAAATTTTGTCCGGATTCGACTGGATCAAACAAGAAATATCCGGTTGTGTTGTGGCGAACTCAAGCCCAGATCTTGCTACAACTTCTTTGTTTGTGTTTTCTGGATATTATCAAAGAATTTACAGTTTTGAATGAATTTCAGCAGGGAACATTTTGTTTTGTGCTGCCAAACACAAATTGGTTCCACATGGAGACAAAACTTTGGCACATTCGTGTTTTCTAGGGAGAAAGCTAGAGCAAGCTCGGCAAAAAAAGGTGATATTTGTGTTTGTATACAAGAGATTTTCACGACTTGCCCAAGAAAATGACTTTAATTTCTCCAAAACCAGTTTGACTCTGATTTTCTATGTCATTTACACACAAATGTCACAAAATTTTGTCCGGATTCGACTGGATCAAACAAGAAATATCTGGTTGTGTTGTGGCGAACTCAAGCCCAGATCTTGCTACAACTTCTTTGTTTGTGTTTTCTGGATATTATCAAAGAATTTACAGTTTTGAATGAATTTCAGCAGGGAACATTTTGTTTTGTGCTGCCAAACACAAATTGGTTCCACATGGAGACGAAACCTCTGCACATTCATGTTTTCTAGGGAGTAAGGTAGAGGAAGTCCTGCAAAAAATATGTTATTTGTGTTTGTATACATGACATTTTATCCACTTGCCCAAAATAAAAAATGTCTTTAATTTCTCCAAAACCAGTTTGACTGTGATTTTCTATGTCATTTTCACACAAATATCACAAAATTTTGTCCGGATATGACTGGATCAAACAAGAAATATCCGGTTGAGTTGTGGCTAACTCAAGTCCAAATCTTGCTACAAACTCTGTGTTTCTGTTTTCTGGATATTATCAAAGGGATTTACAGTTTTGAATGAATTTCAGCAGGGAACATTTTGGTATGTGCTGCCAAATACCAATTAATTCCACTTGGATACAAAAAGAGGCACATTCGTGTTTTCTAGGGAGAAAACTAGAGCAAGCTCGGCAAAAAAAGGTGATATTTGTTTTTCTATACATGAGATTTTCAACAAAAGCGCACGAAAATGACTTTAATTTCTCCAAAAGCAGTTTGTGATTTTCTATGTCATTTTCACACAAATGTCAGAAAATGTTTTCCGGATATGATTGGATCCAAGAAGAAATATCTGGTTGTGTTGTGGCTAACTCAAGTCCAGATCCTGCTGCCGGCTTGTGGTTTGTATTTTCTGGATATTATCAATGGACTTTATGCTTAGGAAGGAATTTCAGCAGGGAACATTTTGGTATGTGCTGCCAAACATCAATAGTTCCACATGGAGACAAAACCTTTGCACATTCATGTTTTCTAAGGAGAAAGGTAGAGCACCCCCAGCACAAAATATGATATTTGTGTTTGTATACATGACATTTCCACCACTTGCCCAAAATCAAAAATGTCTTTAATTACTCCAAAACTAATTTGACTGTGATTTTCTATGTCATTTTCACACAAATGTCACAAATTGTTTTCCAGATATGATTGGATCCAAGAAGAAATATCCGGTTGTGTTGTGGCTAACTCAAGTCCAGATCCTGCTACTGCCATGTGTTTTATATTTTCTGAATATTATCAATGGACTTTATGCTTAGGAAGGATTTTCAGTAGGGAACATTTTGTTATGTGCTACCAAACACCAATTAGTTCCACATGGAGGCAAAACCTTTGCACATTCATGTTTTCTAGGGAGAAAGCTAGAGTAAGCCCGGCACAAAATATGATATTTGTGTTTGTATACATAATATTTTATCCTCTTGCCCAAGAAAATGACTTTAATTTCTCCAACACCATTGACTGTGATTTTCTATGTCATTTTCACACAAATGTCACAAAATTTTGACCGGATACACCTGGATCAAACAATAATATCCGGTTGTGAGTGGCTGACTCAACCCAAGATCTTGTTACAACCTCTGTGTTTGTGTTTTCTGGATATTATCAAAGGAATTTACAGTTTTGAATGAATTTCAGCAGGGAACATTTTGTTTTGTGCTGCCAAACACAAATTGGTCCACATGGAGACAAAACATCCGAACATTCATGTTTTCTAGGGAGTAAGGTAGAGGAAGTCCGGCAAAAAATGATATTTGTGTTTGTATACATGACATTTTATCCACTAGTCCAAAATAAAAAAAAAGTCTTTAATTTCTCCAAAAGCAGTTTGACTGTGATTTTCTATGTCATATTCACACAAATGTCAGAAAATTTTGTCCGGATACGACTGGATCCAAGAAGAAATATCCGGTTGTGTTGTGGCTAACTCAAGTCCAGATCCTGCTACCGCCTTGTGGTTTGTATTTTCTGGATATTATCAATGGACTTTATGCTTAGGAAGGAATTTCAGCAGGGAACATTTTGTTATGTGCTGCCAAACACCAATCAGTTCCACATGGAGACAAAACCTTGGCACATTCGTGTTTTCTAGGGAGAAAGCTAGAGCAAGCTCGGCAAAAAAAGGTGATATTTGTGTTTGTATACAAGAGATTTTCACGACTTGCCCAAGAAAATGACTTTAATTTCTCCAAAACCAGTTTGACTCTGATTTTCTATGTCATTTACACACAAATGTCACAAAATTTTGTCCGGATTCGACTGGATCAAACAAGAAATATCCGGTTGTGTTGTGGCTAACTCAAGCCCAGATCTTGCTACAACTTCTTTGTTTGTGTTTTCTGGATATTATCAAAGAATTTACAGTTTTGAATGAATTTCAGCAGGGAACATTTTGTTTTGTGCTGCCAAACACAAATTGGTTCCACATGGAGACAAAACCTCTGCACTTTCATGTTTTCTAGGGAGTAAGGTAGAGGAAGTCCGGCAAAAAATATGATATTTGTGTTTGTATACATGATAGTTTATCCACTTGCCCACATAAAAAGTCTTTAATTTCTCCAAAAGCAGTTTGACTGTGATTTTCTATGTCATTTTCACACAAATGTCACAAAATTTTGCCCGGATACGACTGGATCAAACAAGAAATAGCTGGTTGTGTTGTGGCTAACTCAAGCCCAGATCTTGCTACAACCTCTGTGTTTGTGTTTTCTGGATATTATCAAAGGGATTTACAGTTTTGAATGAATTTCAGCAGGGAACATTTTGTTTTGTGCTGCCAAACACAAATTGGTTCCACATGGAGACGAAACCTCTGCACATTCATGTTTTCTAGGGAGTAAGGTAGAGGAAGTCCTGCAAAAAATATGTTATTTGTGTTTGTATACATGACATTTTATCCACTTGCCCAAAATAAAAAATGTCTTTAATTTCTCCAAAACCAGTTTGACTGTGATTTTCTATGTCATTTTCACACAAATATCACAAAATTTTGTCCGGATATGACTGGGTCAAACAAGAAATATCCGGTTGAGTTGTGGCTAACTCAAGTCCAGATCTTGCTACAAACTCTGTGTTTCTGTTTTCTGGATATTATCAAAGGGATTTACAGTTTTGAATGAATTTCAGCAGGGAACATTTTGGTATGTGCTGCCAAATACCAATTAATTCCACTTGGAGACAAAAAGTGGCACATTCGTGTTTTCTAGGGAGAAAACTAGAGCAAGCTCGGCAAAAAAAGGTGATATCTGTTTTTCTATACATGAGATTTTCAACACTTGCGCACGAAAATGACTTTAATTTCTCCAAAAGCAGTTTGTGATTTTCTATGTCATTTTCACACAAATGTCAGAAAATGTTTTCCGGATATGATTGGATCCAAGAAGAAATATCTGGTTGTGTTGTGGCTAACTCAAGTCCAGATCCTGCTACCGCCTTGTGGTTTGTATTTTCTGGATATTATCAATGGACTTTATGCTTAAGAAGGAATTTCAGCAGGGAACATTTTGGTATGTGCTGCCAAACATCAATAGTTCCACATGGAGACAAAACCTTTGCACATTCATGTTTTCTAAGGAGAAAGGTAGAGCACCCCCGGCACAAAATATGATATTTGTGTTTGTATACATGACATTTCCTCCACTTGCCCAAAATCAAAAATGTCTTTAATTACTCCAAAACTAATTTGACTGTGATTTTCTATGTCATTTTCACACAAATGTCACAAATTGTTTTCCAGATATGATTGGATCCAAGAAGAAATATCCGGTTGTGTTGTGGCTAACTCAAGTCCAGATCCTGCTACTGCCATGTGTTTTATATTTTCTGAATATTATCAATGGACTTTATGCTTAGGAAGGATTTTCAGTAGGGAACATTTTGTTATGTGCTACCAAACACCAATTAGTTCCACATGGAGGCAAAACCTTTGCACATTCATGTTTTCTAGGGAGAAAGCTAGAGTAAGCCCGGCACAAAATATGATATTTGTGTTTGTATACATGAGATTTTATCCACTTGCCCAAGAAAATGACTTTAATTTCTCCAACACCATTGACTGTGCTTTTCTATGTCATTTTCACACAAATGTCACAAAATTTTGACCGGATACACCTGGATCAAACAATAATATCCGGTTGTGAGTGGCTGACTCAACCCAAGATCTTGTTACAACCTCTGTGTTTGTGTTTTCTGGATATTATCAAAGGAATTTACAGTTTTGAATGAATTTCAGCAGGGAACATTTTGTTTTGTGCTGCCAAACACAAATTGGTCCACATGGAGACAAAACATCCGAACATTCATGTTTTCTAGGGAGTAAGGTAGAGGAAGTCCGGCAAAAAATGATATTTGTGTTTGTATACATGACATTTTATCCACTAGTCCAAAATAAAAAAAAAGTCTTTAATTTCTCCAAAAGCAGTTTGACTGTGATTTTCTATGTCATATTCACACAAATGTCAGAAAATTTTGTCCGGATACGACTGGATCCAAGAAGAAATATCCGGTTGTGTTGTGGCTAACTCAAGTCCAGATCCTGCTACCGCCTTGTGGTTTGTATTTTCTGGATATTATCAATGGACTTTATGCTTAGGAAGGAATTTCAGCAGGGAACATTTTGTTATGTGCTGCCAAACACCAATCAGTTCCACATGGAGACAAAACCTTGGCACATTCGTGTTTTCTAGGGAGAAAGCTAGAGCAAGCTCGGCAAAAAAAGGTGATATTTGTGTTTGTATACAAGAGATTTTCACGACTTGCCCAAGAAAATGACTTTAATTTCTCCAAAACCAGTTTGACTCTGATTTTCTATGTCATTTACACACAAATGTCACAAAATTTTGTCCGGATTCGACTGGATCAAACAAGAAATATCCGGTTGTGTTGTGGCGAACTCAAGCCCAGATCTTGCTACAACTTCTTTGTTTGTGTTTTCTGGATATTATCAAAGAATTTACAGTTTTGAATGAATTTCAGCAGGGAACATTTTGTTTTGTGCTGCCAAACACAAATTGGTTCCACATGGAGACAAAACCTCTGCACTTTCATGTTTTCTAGGGAGTAAGGTAGAGGAAGTCCGGCAAAAAATATGATATTTGTGTTTGTATACATGATAGTTTATCCACTTGCCCACATAAAAAGTCTTTAATTTCTCCAAAAGCAGTTTGACTGTGATTTTCTATGTCATTTTCACACAAATGTCACAAAATTTTGCCCGGATACGACTGGATCAAACAAGAAATAGCTGGTTGTGTTGTGGCTAACTCAAGCCCAGATCTTGCTACAACCTCTGTGTTTGTGTTTTCTGGATATTATCAAAGGGATTTACAGTTTTGAATGAATTTCAGCAGGGAACATTTTGTTTTGTGCTGCCAAACACAAATTGGTTCCACATGGAGACGAAACCTCTGCACATTCATGTTTTCTAGGGAGTAAGGTAGAGGAAGTCCTGCAAAAAATATGTTATTTGTGTTTGTATACATGACATTTTATCCACTTGCCCAAAATAAAAAATGTCTTTAATTTCTCCAAAACCAGTTTGACTCTGATTTTCTATGTCATTTTCACACAAATATCACAAAATTTTGTCCGGATATGACTGGGTCAAACAAGAAATATCCGGTTGAGTTGTGGCTAACTCAAGTCCAGATCTTGCTACAAACTCTGTGTTTCTGTTTTCTGGATATTATCAAAGGGATTTACAGTTTTGAATGAATTTCAGCAGGGAACATTTTGGTATGTGCTGCCAAATACCAATTAATTCCACTTGGAGACAAAAAGTGGCACATTCGTGTTTTCTAGGGAGAAAACTAGAGCAAGCTCGGCAAAAAAAGGTGATATCTGTTTTTCTATACATGAGATTTTCAACACTTGCGCACGAAAATGACTTTAATTTCTCCAAAAGCAGTTTGTGATTTTCTATGTCATTTTCACACAAATGTCAGAAAATGTTTTCCGGATATGATTGGATCCAAGAAGAAATATCTGGTTGTGTTGTGGCTAACTCAAGTCCAGATCCTGCTACCGGCTTGTGGTTTGTATTTTCTGGATATTATCAATGGACTTTATGCTTAAGAAGGAATTTCAGCAGGGAACATTTTGGTATGTGCTGCCA
Organism: Lepus europaeus; assembly: GCF_033115175.1. NCBI lineage: Eukaryota > Metazoa > Chordata > Mammalia > Lagomorpha > Leporidae > Lepus > Lepus europaeus. The sequence continues at coordinate 489,937 of NW_026908999.1, read as the reverse complement.
AACATCAATAGTTCCACATGGAGACAAAACCTTTGCACATTCATGTTTTCTAAGGAGAAAGGTAGAGCACCCCCGGCACAAAATATGATATTTGTGTTTGTATACATGACATTTCCTCCACTTGCCCAAAATCAAAAATGTCTTTAATTACTCCAAAACTAATTTGACTGTGATTTTCTATGTCATTTTCACACAAATGTCACAAATTGTTTTCCGGATATGATTGGATCCAAGAAGAAATATCCGGTTGTGTTGTGGCTAACTCAAGTCCAGATCCTGCTACTGCCATGTGTTTTATATTTTCTGAATATTATCAATGGACTTTATGCTTAGGAAGGATTTTCAGTAGGGAACATTTTGTTATGTGCTACCAAACACCAATTAGTTCCACATGGAGGCAAAACCTTTGCACATTCATGTTTTCTAGGGAGAAAGCTAGAGTAAGCCCGGCACAAAATATGATATTTGTGTTTGTATACATGAGATTTTATCCACTTGCCCAAGAAAATGACTTTAATTTCTCCAACACCATTGACTGTGATTTTCTATGTCATTTTCACACAAATGTCACAAAATTTTGACCGGATACACCTGGATCAAACAATAATATCCGGTTGTGAGTGGCTGACTCAACCCAAGATCTTGTTACAACCTCTGTGTTTGTGTTTTCTGGATATTATCAAAGGGATTTACAGTTTTGAATGAATTTCAGCAGGGAACATTTTGTTTTGTGCTGCCAAACACAAATTGGTCCACATGGAGACAAAACATCCGAACATTCATGTTTTCTAGGGAGTAAGGTAGAGGAAGTCCGGCAAAAAATGATATTTGTGTTTGTATACATGACATTTTATCCACTAGTCCAAAATAAAAAAAAGTCTTTAATTTCTCCAAAAGCAGTTTGACTGTGATTTTCTATGTCATATTCACACAAATGTCAGAAAATTTTGTCCGGATACGACTGGATCCAAGAAGAAATATCCGGTTGTGTTGTGGCTAACTCAAGTCCAGATCCTGCTACCGCCTTGTGGTTTGTATTTTCTGGATATTATCAATGGACTTTATGCTTAGGAAGGAATTTCAGCAGGGAACATTTTGTTATGTGCTGCCAAACACCAATCAGTTCCACATGGAGACAAAACCTTGGCACATTCGTGTTTTCTAGGGAGAAAGCTAGAGCAAGCTCGGCAAAAAAAGGTGATATTTGTGTTTGTATACAAGAGATTTTCACGACTTGCCCAAGAAAATGACTTTAATTTCTCCAAAACCAGTTTGACTCTGATTTTCTATGTCATTTACACACAAATGTCACAAAATTTTGTCCGGATTCGACTGGATCCAAGAAGAAATATCCGGTTTTGTTGTGGCGAACTCAAGCCCAGATCTTGCTACAACTTCTTTGTTTGTGTTTTCTGGATATTATCAAAGAATTTACAGTTTTGAATGAATTTCAGCAGGGAACATTTTGTTTTGTGCTGCCAAACACAAATTGGTTCCACATGGAGACAAAACCTCTGCACTTTCATGTTTTCTAGGGAGTAAGGTAGAGGAAGTCCGGCAAAAAATATGATATTTGTGTTTGTATACATGATAGTTTATCCACTTGCCCACATAAAAAGTCTTTAATTTCTCCAAAAGCAGTTTGACTGTGATTTTCTATGTCATTTTCACACAAATGTCACAAAATTTTGCCCGGATACGACTGGATCAAACAAGAAATAGCTGGTTGTGTTGTGGCTAACTCAAGCCCAGATCTTGCTACAACCTCTGTGTTTGTGTTTTCTGGATATTATCAAAGGGATTTACAGTTTTGAATGAATTTCAGCAGGGAACATTTTGTTTTGTGCTGCCAAACACAAATTGGTTCCACATGGAGACGAAACCTCTGCACATTCATGTTTTCTAGGGAGTAAGGTAGAGGAAGTCCTGCAAAAAATATGTTATTTGTGTTTGTATACATGACATTTTATCCACTTGCCCAAAATAAAAAATGTCTTTAATTTCTCCAAAACCAGTTTGACTGTGATTTTCTATGTCATTTTCACACAAATATCACAAAATTTTGTCCGGATATGACTGGGTCAAACAAGAAATATCCGGTTGAGTTGTGGCTAACTCAAGTCCAGATCTTGCTACAAACTCTGTGTTTCTGTTTTCTGGATATTATCAAAGGGATTTACAGTTTTGAATGAATTTCAGCAGGGAACATTTTGGTATGTGCTGCCAAATACCAATTAATTCCACTTGGAGACAAAAAGTGGCACATTCGTGTTTTCTAGGGAGAAAACTAGAGCAAGCTCGGCAAAAAAAGGTGATATCTGTTTTTCTATACATGAGATTTTCAACACTTGCGCACGAAAATGACTTTAATTTCTCCAAAAGCAGTTTGTGATTTTCTATGTCATTTTCACACAAATGTCAGAAAATGTTTTCCGGATATGATTCGATCCAAGAAGAAATATCTGGTTGTGTTGTGGCTAACTCAAGTCCAGATCCTGCTACCGGCTTGTGGTTTGTATTTTCTGGATATTATCAATGGACTTTATGCTTAAGAAGGAATTTCAGCAGGGAACATTTTGGTATGTGCTGCCAAACATCAATAGTTCCACATGGAGACAAAACCTTTGCACATTCATGTTTTCTAGGGAGTAAGGTAGAGCACCCCCGGCACAAAATATGATATTTGTGTTTGTATACATGACATTTTATCCACTTGCCCAAAATCAAAAATGTCTTTAATTACTCCAAAACTAATTTGACTGTGATTTTCTATGTCATTTTCACACAAATGTCACAAATTGTTTTCCGGATATGATTGGATCCAAGAAGAAATATCCGGTTGTGTTGTGGCTAACTCAAGTCCAGATCCTGCTACTGCCATGTGTTTTATATTTTCTGAATATTATCAATGGACTTTATGCTTAGGAAGGATTTTCAGTAGGGAACATTTTGTTATGTGCTACCAAACACCAATTAGTTCCACATGGAGGCAAAACCTTTGCACATTCATGTTTTCTAGGGAGAAAGCTAGAGTAAGCCCGGCACAAAATATGATATTTGTGTTTGTATACATGAGATTTTATCCACTTGCCCAAGAAAATGACTTTAATTTCTCCAACACCATTGACTGATTTTCTATGTCATTTTCACACAAATGTCACAAAATTTTGACCGGATACACCTGGATCAAACAATAATATCCGGTTGTGAGTGGCTGACTCAACCCAAGATCTTGTTACAACCTCTGTGTTTGTGTTTTCTGGATATTATCAAAGGAATTTACAGTTTTGAATGAATTTCAGCAGGGAACATTTTGTTTTGTGCTGCCAAACACAAATTGGTCCACATGGAGACAAAACATCCGAACATTCATGTTTTCTAGGGAGTAAGGTAGAGGAAGTCCGGCAAAAAATGATATTTGTGTTTGTATACATGACATTTTATCCACTAGTCCAAAATAAAAAAAAAGTCTTTAATTTCTCCAAAAGCAGTTTGACTGTGATTTTCTATGTCATATTCACACAAATGTCAGAAAATTTTGTCCGGATACGACTGGATCCAAGAAGAAATATCCGGTTGTGTTGTGGCTAACTCAAGTCCAGATCCTGCTACCGCCTTGTGGTTTGTATTTTCTGGATATTATCAATGGACTTTATGCTTAGGAAGGAATTTCAGCAGGGAACATTTTGTTATGTGCTGCCAAACACCAATCAGTTCCACATGGAGACAAAACCTTGGCACATTCGTGTTTTCTAGGGAGAAAGCTAGAGCAAGCTCGGCAAAAAAAGGTGATATTTGTGTTTGTATACAAGAGATTTTCACGACTTGCCCAAGAAAATGACTTTAATTTCTCCAAAACCAGTTTGACTCTGATTTTCTATGTCATTTACACACAAATGTCACAAAATTTTGTCCGGATTCGACTGGATCCAAGAAGAAATATCCGGTTGTGTTGTGGCGAACTCAAGCCCAGATCTTGCTACAACTTCTTTGTTTGTGTTTTCTGGATATTATCAAAGAATTTACAGTTTTGAATGAATTTCAGCAGGGAACATTTTGTTTTGTGCTGCCAAACACAAATTGGTTCCACATGGAGACAAAACCTCTGCACTTTCATGTTTTCTAGGGAGTAAGGTAGAGGAAGTCCGGCAAAAAATATGATATTTGTGTTTGTATACATGATAGTTTATCCACTTGCCCACATAAAAAGTCTTTAATTTCTCCAAAAGCAGTTTGACTGTGATTTTCTATGTCATTTTCACACAAATGTCACAAAATTTTGACCGGATACGACTGGATCAAACAAGAAATAGCTGGTTGTGTTGTGGCTAACTCAAGCCCAGATCTTGCTACAACCTCTGTGTTTGTGTTTTCTGGATATTATCAAAGGGATTTACAGTTTTGAATGAATTTCAGCAGGGAACATTTTGTTTTGTGCTGCCAAACACAAATTGGTTCCACATGGAGACGAAACCTCTGCACATTCATGTTTTCTAGGGAGTAAGGTAGAGGAAGTCCTGCAAAAAATATGTTATTTGTGTTTGTATACATGACATTTTATCCACTTGCCCAAAATAAAAAATGTCTTTAATTTCTCCAAAACCAGTTTGACTGTGATTTTCTATGTCATTTTCACACAAATATCACAAAATTTTGTCCGGATATGACTGGGTCAAACAAGAAATATCCGGTTGAGTTGTGGCTAACTCAAGTCCAGATCTTGCTACAAACTCTGTGTTTCTGTTTTCTGGATATTATCAAAGGGATTTACAGTTTTGAATGAATTTCAGCAGGGAACATTTTGGTATGTGCTGCCAAATACCAATTAATTCCACTTGGATACAAAAAGTGGCACATTCGTGTTTTCTAGGGAGAAAACTAGAGCAAGCTCGGCAAAAAAAGGTGATATCTGTTTTTCTATACATGAGATTTTCAACACTTGCGCACGAAAATGACTTTAATTTCTCCAAAAGCAGTTTGTGATTTTCTATGTCATTTTCACACAAATGTCAGAAAATGTTTTCCGGATATGATTGGATCCAAGAAGAAATATCTGGTTGTGTTGTGGCTAACTCAAGTCCAGATCCTGCTACCGGCTTGTGGTTTGTATTTTCTGGATATTATAAATGGACTTTATGCTTAAGAAGGAATTTCAGCAGGGAACATTTTGGTATGTGCTGCCAAACATCAATAGTTCCACATGGAGACAAAACCTTTGCACATTCATGTTTTCTAAGGAGAAAGGTAGAGCACCCCCGGCACAAAATATGATATTTGTGTTTGTATACATGACATTTCCTCCACTTGCCCAAAATCAAAAATGTCTTTAATTACTCCAAAACTAATTTGACTGTGATTTTCTATGTCATTTTCACACAAATGTCACAAATTGTTTTCCGGATATGATTGGATCCAAGAAGAAATATCCGGTTGTGTTGTGGCTAACTCAAGTCCAGATCCTGCTACTGCCATGTGTTTTATATTTTCTGAATATTATCAATGGACTTTATGCTTAGGAAGGATTTTCAGTAGGGAACATTTTGTTATGTGCTACCAAACACCAATTAGTTCCACATGGAGGCAAAACCTTTGCACATTCATGTTTTCTAGGGAGAAAGCTAGAGTAAGCCCGGCACAAAATATGATATTTGTGTTTGTATACATGAGATTTTATCCACTTGCCCAAGAAAATGACTTTAATTTCTCCAACACCATTGACTGATTTTCTATGTCATTTTCACACAAATGTCACAAAATTTTGACCGGATACACCTGGATCAAACAATAATATCCGGTTGTGAGTGGCTGACTCAACCCAAGATCTTGTTACAACCTCTGTGTTTGTGTTTTCTGGATATTATCAAAGGAATTTACAGTTTTGAATGAATTTCAGCAGGGAACATTTTGTTTTGTGCTGCCAAACACAAATTGGTCCACATGGAGACAAAACATCCGAACATTCATGTTTTCTAGGGAGTAAGGTAGAGGAAGTCCGGCAAAAAATGATATTTGTGTTTGTATACATGACATTTTATCCACTAGTCCAAAATAAAAAAAAAGTCTTTAATTTCTCCAAAAGCAGTTTGACTGTGATTTTCTATGTCATATTCACACAAATGTCAGAAAATTTTGTCCGGATACGACTGGATCCAAGAAGAAATATCCGGTTGTGTTGTGGCTAACTCAAGTCCAGATCCTGCTACCGCCTTGTGGTTTGTATTTTCTGGATATTATCAATGGACTTTATGCTTAGGAAGGAATTTCAGCAGGGAACATTTTGTTATGTGCTGCCAAACACCAATCAGTTCCACATGGAGACAAAACCTTGGCACATTCGTGTTTTCTAGGGAGAAAGCTAGAGCAAGCTCGGCAAAAAAAGGTGATATTTGTGTTTGTATACAAGAGATTTTCACGACTTGCCCAAGAAAATGACTTTAATTTCTCCAAAACCAGTTTGACTCTGATTTTCTATGTCATTTACACACAAATGTCACAAAATTTTGTCCGGATTCGACTGGATCCAAGAAGAAATATCCGGTTGTGTTGTGGCGAACTCAAGCCCAGATCTTGCTACAACTTCTTTGTTTGTGTTTTCTGGATATTATCAAAGAATTTACAGTTTTGAATGAATTTCAGCAGGGAACATTTTGTTTTGTGCTGCCAAACACAAATTGGTTCCACATGGAGACAAAACCTCTGCACTTTCATGTTTTCTAGGGAGTAAGGTAGAGGAAGTCCGGCAAAAAATATGATATTTGTGTTTGTATACATGATAGTTTATCCACTTGCCCACATAAAAAGTCTTTAATTTCTCCAAAAGCAGTTTGACTGTGATTTTCTATGTCATTTTCACACAAATGTCACAAAATTTTGCCCGGATACGACTGGATCAAACAAGAAATAGCTGGTTGTGTTGTGGCTAACTCAAGCCCAGATCTTGCTACAACCTCTGTGTTTGTGTTTTCTGGATATTATCAAAGGGATTTACAGTTTTGAATGAATTTCAGCAGGGAACATTTTGTTTTGTGCTGCCAAACACAAATTGGTTCCACATGGAGACGAAACCTCTGCACATTCATGTTTTCTAGGGAGTAAGGTAGAGGAAGTCCTGCAAAAAATATGTTATTTGTGTTTGTATACATGACATTTTATCCACTTGCCCAAAATAAAAAATGTCTTTAATGTCTCCAAAACCAGTTTGACTCTGATTTTCTATGTCATTTTCACACAAATATCACAAAATTTTGTCCGGATATGACTGGGTCAAACAAGAAATATCCGGTTGAGTTGTGGCTAACTCAAGTCCAGATCTTGCTACAACCTCTGTGTTTGTGTTTTCTGGATATTATCAAAGGGATTTACAGTTTTGAATGAATTTCAGCAGGGAACATTTTGGTATGTGCTGCCAAATACCAATTAATTCCACTTGGATACAAAAAGTGGCACATTCGTGTTTTCTAGGGAGAAAACTAGAGCAAGCTCGGCAAAAAAAGGTGATATCTGTTTTTCTATACATGAGATTTTCAACACTTGCGCACGAAAATGACTTTAATTTCTCCAAAAGCAGTTTGTGATTTTCTATGTCATTTTCACACAAATGTCAGAAAATGTTTTCCGGATATGATTGGATCCAAGAAGAAATATCTGGTTGTGTTGTGGCTAACTCAAGTCCAGATCCTGCTACCGGCTTGTGGTTTGTATTTTCTGGATATTATAAATGGACTTTATGCTTAAGAAGGAATTTCAGCAGGGAACATTTTGGTATGTGCTGCCAAACATCAATAGTTCCACATGGAGACAAAACCTTTGCACATTCATGTTTTCTAAGGAGAAAGGTAGAGCACCCCCGGCACAAAATATGATATTTGTGTTTGTATACATGACATTTCCTCCACTTGCCCAAAATCAAAAATGTCTTTAATTACTCCAAAACTAATTTGACTGTGATTTTCTATGTCATTTTCACACAAATGTCACAAATTGTTTTCCGGATATGATTGGATCCAAGAAGAAATATCCGGTTGTGTTGTGGCTAACTCAAGTCCAGATCCTGCTACTGCCATGTGTTTTATATTTTCTGAATATTATCAATGGACTTTATGCTTAGGAAGGATTTTCAGTAGGGAACATTTTGTTATGTGCTACCAAACACCAATTAGTTCCACATGGAGGCAAAACCTTTGCACATTCATGTTTTCTAGGGAGAAAGCTAGAGTAAGCCCGGCACAAAATATGATATTTGTGTTTGTATACATGAGATTTTATCCACTTGCCCAAGAAAATGACTTTAATTTCTCCAACACCATTGACTGATTTTCTATGTCATTTTCACACAAATGTCACAAAATTTTGACCGGATACACCTGGATCAAACAATAATATCCGGTTGTGAGTGGCTGACTCAACCCAAGATCTTGTTACAACCTCTGTGTTTGTGTTTTCTGGATATTATCAAAGGAATTTACAGTTTTGAATGAATTTCAGCAGGGAACATTTTGTTTTGTGCTGCCAAACACAAATTGGTCCACATGGAGACAAAACATCCGAACATTCATGTTTTCTAGGGAGTAAGGTAGAGGAAGTCCGGCAAAAAATGATATTTGTGTTTGTATACATGACATTTTATCCACTAGTCCAAAATAAAAAATTGTCTTTAATTTCTCCAAAAGCAGTTTGACTGTGATTTTCTATGTCATTTTCACACAAATGTCAGAAAATTTTGTCCGGTTACGACTGGATCCAAGAAGAAATATCCGGTTGTGTTGTGGCTAACTCAAGTCCAGATCCTGCTACCGCCTTGTGGTTTGTATTTTCTGGATATTATCAATGGACTTTATGCTTAGGAAGGAATTTCAGCAGGGAACATTTTGGTATGTGCTGCCAAACACCAATCAGTTCCACATGGAGACAAAACCTTGGCACATTCGTGTTTTCTAGGGAGAAAGCTAGAGCAAGCTCGGCAAAAAAAGGTGATATTTGTGTTTGTATACAAGAGATTTTCACGACTTGCCCAAGAAAATGACTTTAATTTCTCCAAAACCAGTTTGACTCTGATTTTCTATGTCATTTACACACAAATGTCACAAAATTTTGTCCGGATTCGACTGGATCAAACAAGAAATATCCGGTTGTGTTGTGGCGAACTCAAGCCCAGATCTTGCTACAACTTCTTTGTTTGTGTTTTCTGGATATTATCAAAGAATTTACAGTTTTGAATGAATTTCAGCAGGGAACATTTTGTTTTGTGCTGCCAAACACAAATTGGTTCCACATGGAGACAAAACCTTGGCACATTCGTGTTTTCTAGGGAGAAAGCTAGAGCAAGCTCGGCAAAAAAAGGTGATATTTGTGTTTGTATACAAGAGATTTTCACGACTTGCCCAAGAAAATGACTTTAATTTCTCCAAAACCAGTTTGACTCTGATTTTCTATGTCATTTACACACAAATGTCACAAAATTTTGTCCGGATTCGACTGGATCCAAGAAGAAATATCCGGTTGTGTTGTGGCGAACTCAAGCCCAGATCTTGCTACAACTTCTTTGTTTGTGTTTTCTGGATATTATCAAAGAATTTACAGTTTTGAATGAATTTCAGCAGGGAACATTTTGTTTTGTGCTGCCAAACACAAATTGGTTCCACATGGAGACAAAACCTCTGCACTTTCATGTTTTCTAGGGAGTAAGGTAGAGGAAGTCCGGCAAAAAATATGATATTTGTGTTTGTATACATGATAGTTTATCCACTTGCCCACATAAAAAGTCTTTAATTTCTCCAAAAGCAGTTTGACTGTGATTTTCTATGTCATTTTCACACAAATGTCACAAAATTTTGCCCGGATACGACTGGATCAAACAAGAAATAGCTGGTTGTGTTGTGGCTAACTCAAGCCCAGATCTTGCTACAACCTCTGTGTTTGTGTTTTCTGGATATTATCAAAGGGATTTACAGTTTTGAATGAATTTCAGCAGGGAACATTTTGTTTTGTGCTGCCAAACACAAATTGGTTCCACATGGAGACGAAACCTCTGCACATTCATGTTTTCTAGGGAGTAAGGTAGAGGAAGTCCTGCAAAAAATATGTTATTTGTGTTTGTATACATGACATTTTATCCACTTGCCCAAAATAAAAAATGTCTTTAATTTCTCCAAAACCAGTTTGACTGTGATTTTCTATGTCATTTTCACACAAATATCACAAAATTTTGTCCGGATATGACTGGGTCAAACAAGAAATATCCGGTTGAGTTGTGGCTAACTCAAGTCCAGATCTTGCTACAAACTCTGTGTTTCTGTTTTCTGGATATTATCAAAGGGATTTACAGTTTTGAATGAATTTCAGCAGGGAACATTTTGGTATGTGCTGCCAAATACCAATTAATTCCACTTGGATACAAAAAGTGGCACATTCGTGTTTTCTAGGGAGAAAACTAGAGCAAGCTCGGCAAAAAAAGGTGATATCTGTTTTTCTATACATGAGATTTTCAACACTTGCGCACGAAAATGACTTTAATTTCTCCAAAAGCAGTTTGTGATTTTCTATGTCATTTTCACACAAATGTCAGAAAATGTTTTCCGGATATGATTGGATCCAAGAAGAAATATCTGGTTGTGTTGTGGCTAACTCAAGTCCAGATCCTGCTACCGGCTTGTGGTTTGTATTTTCTGGATATTATAAATGGACTTTATGCTTAAGAAGGAATTTCAGCAGGGAACATTTTGGTATGTGCTGCCAAACATCAATAGTTCCACATGGAGACAAAACCTTTGCACATTCATGTTTTCTAAGGAGAAAGGTAGAGCACCCCCGGCACAAAATATGATATTTGTGTTTGTATACATGACATTTCCTCCACTTGCCCAAAATCAAAAATGTCTTTAATTACTCCAAAACTAATTTGACTGTGATTTTCTATGTCATTTTCACACAAATGTCACAAATTGTTTTCCGGATATGATTGGATCCAAGAAGAAATATCCGGTTGTGTTGTGGCTAACTCAAGTCCAGATCCTGCTACTGCCATGTGTTTTATATTTTCTGAATATTATCAATGGACTTTATGCTTAGGAAGGATTTTCAGTAGGGAACATTTTGTTATGTGCTACCAAACACCAATTAGTTCCACATGGAGGCAAAACCTTTGCACATTCATGTTTTCTAGGGAGAAAGCTAGAGTAAGCCCGGCACAAAATATGATATTTGTGTTTGTATACATGAGATTTTATCCACTTGCCCAAGAAAATGACTTTAATTTCTCCAACACCATTGACTGATTTTCTATGTCATTTTCACACAAATGTCACAAAATTTTGACCGGATACACCTGGATCAAACAATAATATCCGGTTGTGAGTGGCTGACTCAACCCAAGATCTTGTTACAACCTCTGTGTTTGTGTTTTCTGGATATTATCAAAGGAATTTACAGTTTTGAATGAATTTCAGCAGGGAACATTTTGTTTTGTGCTGCCAAACACAAATTGGTCCACATGGAGACAAAACATCCGAACATTCATGTTTTCTAGGGAGTAAGGTAGAGGAAGTCCGGCAAAAAATGATATTTGTGTTTGTATACATGACATTTTATCCACTAGTCCAAAATAAAAAAAAAGTCTTTAATTTCTCCAAAAGCAGTTTGACTGTGATTTTCTATGTCATATTCACACAAATGTCAGAAAATTTTGTCCGGATACGACTGGATCCAAGAAGAAATATCCGGTTGTGTTGTGGCTAACTCAAGTCCAGATCCTGCTACCGCCTTGTGGTTTGTATTTTCTGGATATTATCAATGGACTTTATGCTTAGGAAGGAATTTCAGCAGGGAACATTTTGTTATGTGCTGCCAAACACCAATCAGTTCCACATGGAGACAAAACCTTGGCACATTCGTGTTTTCTAGGGAGAAAGCTAGAGCAAGCTCGGCAAAAAAAGGTGATATTTGTGTTTGTATACAAGAGATTTTCACGACTTGCCCAAGAAAATGACTTTAATTTCTCCAAAACCAGTTTGACTCTGATTTTCTATGTCATTTACACACAAATGTCACAAAATTTTGTCCGGATTCGACTGGATCCAAGAAGAAATATCCGGTTGTGTTGTGGCGAACTCAAGCCCAGATCTTGCTACAACTTCTTTGTTTGTGTTTTCTGGATATTATCAAAGAATTTACAGTTTTGAATGAATTTCAGCAGGGAACATTTTGTTTTGTGCTGCCAAACACAAATTGGTTCCACATGGAGACAAAACCTCTGCACTTTCATGTTTTCTAGGGAGTAAGGTAGAGGAAGTCCGGCAAAAAATATGATATTTGTGTTTGTATACATGATAGTTTATCCACTTGCCCACATAAAAAGTCTTTAATTTCTCCAAAAGCAGTTTGACTGTGATTTTCTATGTCATTTTCACACAAATGTCACAAAATTTTGCCCGGATACGACTGGATCAAACAAGAAATAGCTGGTTGTGTTGTGGCTAACTCAAGCCCAGATCTTGCTACAACCTCTGTGTTTGTGTTTTCTGGATATTATCAAAGGGATTTACAGTTTTGAATGAATTTCAGCAGGGAACATTTTGTTTTGTGCTGCCAAACACAAATTGGTTCCACATGGAGACGAAACCTCTGCACATTCATGTTTTCTAGGGAGTAAGGTAGAGGAAGTCCTGCAAAAAATATGTTATTTGTGTTTGTATACATGACATTTTATCCACTTGCCCAAAATAAAAAATGTCTTTAATTTCTCCAAAACCAGTTTGACTGTGATTTTCTATGTCATTTTCACACAAATATCACAAAATTTTGTCCGGATATGACTGGGTCAAACAAGAAATATCCGGTTGAGTTGTGGCTAACTCAAGTCCAGATCTTGCTACAAACTCTGTGTTTCTGTTTTCTGGATATTATCAAAGGGATTTACAGTTTTGAATGAATTTCAGCAGGGAACATTTTGGTATGTGCTGCCAAATACCAATTAATTCCACTTGGAGACAAAAAGTGGCACATTCGTGTTTTCTAGGGAGAAAACTAGAGCAAGCTCGGCAAAAAAAGGTGATATCTGTTTTTCTATACATGAGATTTTCAACACTTGCGCACGAAAATGACTTTAATTTCTCCAAAAGCAGTTTGTGATTTTCTATGTCATTTTCACACAAATGTCAGAAAATGTTTTCCGGATATGATTGGATCCAAGAAGAAATATCTGGTTGTGTTGTGGCTAACTCAAGTCCAGATCCTGCTACCGGCTTGTGGTTTGTATTTTCTGGATATTATAAATGGACTTTATGCTTAAGAAGGAATTTCAGCAGGGAACATTTTGGTATGTGCTGCCAAACATCAATAGTTCCACATGGAGACAAAACCTTTGCACATTCATGTTTTCTAAGGAGAAAGGTAGAGCACCCCCGGCACAAAATATGATATTTGTGTTTGTATACATGACATTTCCTCCACTTGCCCAAAATCAAAAATGTCTTTAATTACTCCAAAACTAATTTGACTGTGATTTTCTATGTCATTTTCACACAAATGTCACAAATTGTTTTCCGGATATGATTGGATCCAAGAAGAAATATCCGGTTGTGTTGTGGCTAACTCAAGTCCAGATCCTGTTACTGCCATGTGTTTTATATTTTCTGAATATTATCAATGGACTTTATGCTTAGGAAGGATTTTCAGTAGGGAACATTTTGTTATGTGCTACCAAACACCAATTAGTTCCACATGGAGGCAAAACCTTTGCACATTCATGTTTTCTAGGGAGAAAGCTAGAGTAAGCCCGGCACAAAATATGATATTTGTGTTTGTATACATGAGATTTTATCCACTTGCCCAAGAAAATGACTTTAATTTCTCCAACACCATTGACTGATTTTCTATGTCATTTTCACACAAATGTCACAAAATTTTGACCGGATACACCTGGATCAAACAATAATATCCGGTTGTGAGTGGCTGACTCAACCCAAGATCTTGTTACAACCTCTGTGTTTGTGTTTTCTGGATATTATCAAAGGAATTTACAGTTTTGAATGAATTTCAGCAGGGAACATTTTGTTTTGTGCTGCCAAACACAAATTGGTCCACATGGAGACAAAACATCCGAACATTCATGTTTTCTAGGGAGTAAGGTAGAGGAAGTCCGGCAAAAAATGATATTTGTGTTTGTATACATGACATTTTATCCACTAGTCCAAAATAAAAAAAAAAGTCTTTAATTTCTCCAAAAGCAGTTTGACTGTGATTTTCTATGTCATATTCACACAAATGTCAGAAAATTTTGTCCGGATACGACTGGATCCAAGAAGAAATATCCGGTTGTGTTGTGGCTAACTCAAGTCCAGATCCTGCTACCGCCTTGTGGTTTGTATTTTCTGGATATTATCAATGGACTTTATGCTTAGGAAGGAATTTCAGCAGGGAACATTTTGTTATGTGCTGCCAAACACCAATCAGTTCCATATGGAGACAAAACCTTGGCACATTCGTGTTTTCTAGGGAGAAAGCTAGAGCAAGCTCGGCAAAAAAAGGTGATATTTGTGTTTGTATACAAGAGATTTTCACGACTTGCCCAAGAAAATGACTTTAATTTCTCCAAAACCAGTTTGACTCTGATTTTATATGTCATTTACACACAAATGTCACAAAATTTTGTCCGGATTCGACTGGATCCAAGAAGAAATATCCGGTTGTGTTGTGGCGAACTCAAGCCCAGATCTTGCTACAACTTCTTTGTTTGTGTTTTCTGGATATTATCAAAGAATTTACAGTTTTGAATGAATTTCAGCAGGGAACATTTTGTTTTGTGCTGCCAAACACAAATTGGTTCCACATGGAGACAAAACCTCTGCACTTTCATGTTTTCTAGGGAGTAAGGTAGAGGAAGTCCGGCAAAAAATATGATATTTGTGTTTGTATACATGATAGTTTATCCACTTGCCCACATAAAAAGTCTTTAATTTCTCCAAAAGCAGTTTGACTGTGATTTTCTATGTCATTTTCACACAAATGTCACAAAATTTTGCCCGGATACGACTGGATCAAACAAGAAATAGCTGGTTGTGTTGTGGCTAACTCAAGCCCAGATCTTGCTACAACCTCTGTGTTTGTGTTTTCTGGATATTATCAAAGGGATTTACAGTTTTGAATGAATTTCAGCAGGGAACATTTTGTTTTGTGCTGCCAAACACAAATTGGTTCCACATGGAGACGAAACCTCTGCACATTCATGTTTTCTAGGGAGTAAGGTAGAGGAAGTCCTGCAAAAAATATGTTATTTGTGTTTGTATACATGACATTTTATCCACTTGCCCAAAATAAAAAATGTCTTTAATTTCTCCAAAACCAGTTTGACTGTGATTTTCTATGTCATTTTCACACAAATATCACAAAATTTTGTCCGGATATGACTGGGTCAAACAAGAAATATCCGGTTGAGTTGTGGCTAACTCAAGTCCAGATCTTGCTACAAACTCTGTGTTTCTGTTTTCTGGATATTATCAAAGGGATTTACAGTTTTGAATGAATTTCAGCAGGGAACATTTTGGTATGTGCTGCCAAATACCAATTAATTCCACTTGGATACAAAAAGTGGCACATTCGTGTTTTCTAGGGAGAAAACTAGAGCAAGCTCGGCAAAAAAAGGTGATATCTGTTTTTCTATACATGAGATTTTCAACACTTGCGCACGAAAATGACTTTAATTTCTCCAAAAGCAGTTTGTGATTTTCTATGTCATTTTCACACAAATGTCAGAAAATGTTTTCCGGATATGATTGGATCCAAGAAGAAATATCTGGTTGTGTTGTGGCTAACTCAAGTCCAGATCCTGCTACCGGCTTGTGGTTTGTATTTTCTGGATATTATAAATGGACTTTATGCTTAAGAAGGAATTTCAGCAGGGAACATTTTGGTATGTGCTGCCAAACATCAATAGTTCCACATGGAGACAAAACCTTTGCACATTCATGTTTTCTAAGGAGAAAGGTAGAGCACCCCCGGCACAAAATATGATATTTGTGTTTGTATACATGACATTTCCTCCACTTGCCCAAAATCAAAAATGTCTTTAATTACTCCAAAACTAATTTGACTGTGATTTTCTATGTCATTTTCACACAAATGTCACAAATTGTTTTCCGGATATGATTGGATCCAAGAAGAAATATCCGGTTGTGTTGTGGCTAACTCAAGTCCAGATCCTGTTACTGCCATGTGTTTTATATTTTCTGAATATTATCAATGGACTTTATGCTTAGGAAGGATTTTCAGTAGGGAACATTTTGTTATGTGCTACCAAACACCAATTAGTTCCACATGGAGGCAAAACCTTTGCACATTCATGTTTTCTAGGGAGAAAGCTAGAGTAAGCCCGGCACAAAATATGATATTTGTGTTTGTATACATGAGATTTTATCCACTTGCCCAAGAAAATGACTTTAATTTCTCCAACACCATTGACTGATTTTCTATGTCATTTTCACACAAATGTCACAAAATTTTGACCGGATACACCTGGATCAAACAATAATATCCGGTTGTGAGTGGCTGACTCAACCCAAGATCTTGTTACAACCTCTGTGTTTGTGTTTTCTGGATATTATCAAAGGAATTTACAGTTTTGAATGAATTTCAGCAGGGAACATTTTGTTTTGTGCTGCCAAACACAAATTGGTCCACATGGAGACAAAACATCCGAACATTCATGTTTTCTAGGGAGTAAGGTAGAGGAAGTCCGGCAAAAAATGATATTTGTGTTTGTATACATGACATTTTATCCACTAGTCCAAAATAAAAAAAAAGTCTTTAATTTCTCCAAAAGCAGTTTGACTGTGATTTTCTATGTCATATTCACACAAATGTCAGAAAATTTTGTCCGGATACGACTGGATCCAAGAAGAAATATCCGGTTGAGTTGTGGCTAACTCAAGTCCAGATCCTGCTACCGCCTTGTGGTTTGTATTTTCTGGATATTATCAATGGACTTTATGCTTAGGAAGGAATTTCAGCAGGGAACATTTTGTTATGTGCTGCCAAACACCAATCAGTTCCATATGGAGACAAAACCTTGGCACATTCGTGTTTTCTAGGGAGAAAGCTAGAGCAAGCTCGGCAAAAAAAGGTGATATTTGTGTTTGTATACAAGAGATTTTCACGACTTGCCCAAGAAAATGACTTTAATTTCTCCAAAACCAGTTTGACTCTGATTTTCTATGTCATTTACACACAAATGTCACAAAATTTTGTCCGGATTCGACTGGATCCAAGAAAAAATATCCGGTTGTGTTGTGGCGAACTCAAGCCCAGATCTTGCTACAACTTCTTTGTTTGTGTTTTCTGGATATTATCAAAGAATTTACAGTTTTGAATGAATTTCAGCAGGGAACATTTTGTTTTGTGCTGCCAAACACAAATTGGTTCCACATGGAGACAAAACCTCTGCACTTTCATGTTTTCTAGGGAGTAAGGTAGAGGAAATCCGGCAAAAAATATGATATTTGTGTTTGTATACATGATAGTTTATCCACTTGCCCACATAAAAAGTCTTTAATTTCTCCAAAAGCAGTTTGACTGTGATTTTCTATGTCATTTTCACACAAATGTCACAAAATTTTGCCCGGATACGACTGGATCAAACAAGAAATAGCTGGTTGTGTTGTGGCTAACTCAAGCCCAGATCTTGCTACAACCTCTGTGTTTGTGTTTTCTGGATATTATCAAAGGGATTTACAGTTTTGAATGAATTTCAGCAGGGAACATTTTGTTTTGTGCTGCCAAACACAAATTGGTTCCACATGGAGACGAAACCTCTGCACATTCATGTTTTCTAGGGAGTAAGGTAGAGGAAGTCCTGCAAAAAATATGTTATTTGTGTTTGTATACATGACATTTTATCCACTTGCCCAAAATAAAAAATGTCTTTAATTTCTCCAAAACCAGTTTGACTGTGATTTTCTATGTCATTTTCACACAAATATCACAAAATTTTGTCCGGATATGACTGGGTCAAACAAGAAATATCCGGTTGAGTTGTGGCTAACTCAAGTCCAGATCTTGCTACAAACTCTGTGTTTCTGTTTTCTGGATATTATCAAAGGGATTTACAGTTTTGAATGAATTTCAGCAGGGAACATTTTGGTATGTGCTGCCAAATACCAATTAATTCCACTTGGAGACAAAAAGTGGCACATTCGTGTTTTCTAGGGAGAAAACTAGAGCAAGCTCGGCAAAAAAAGGTGATATTTGTGTTTCTATACATGAGATTTTCAACACTTGCGCACGAAAATGACTTTAATTTCTCCAAAAGCAGTTTGTGATTTTCTATGTCATTTTCACACAAATGTCAGAAAATGTTTTCCGGATATGATTCGATCCAAGAAGAAATATCTGGTTGTGTTGTGGCTAACTCAAGTCCAGATCCTGCTACCGGCTTGTGGTTTGTATTTTCTGGATATTATCAATGGACTTTATGCTTAGGAAGGAATTTCAGCAGGGAACATTTTGTTATGTGCTGCCAAACATCAATAGTTCCACATGGAGACAAAACCTTTGCACATTCATGTTTTCTAAGGAGAAAGGTAGAGCACCCCCGGCACAAAATATGATATTTGTGTTTGTATACATGACATTTCCTCCACTTGCCCAAAATCAAAAATGTCTTTAATTACTCCAAAACTAATTTGACTGTGATTTTCTATGTCATTTTCACACAAATGTCACAAATTGTTTTCCGGATATGATTGATCCAAGAAGAAATATCCGGTTGTGTTGTGGCTAACTCAAGTCCAGATCCTGCTACTGCCATGTGTTTTATATTTTCTGAATATTATCAATGGACTTTATGCTTAGGAAGGATTTTCAGTAGGGAACATTTTGTTATGTGCTACCAAACACCAATTAGTTCCACATGGAGGCAAAACCTTTGCACATTCATGTTTTCTAGGGAGAAAGCTAGAGTAAGCCCGGCACAAAATATGATATTTGTGTTTGTATACATAATATTTTATCAACTTGCCCAAGAAAATGACTTTAATTTCTCCAACACCATTGACTGTGATTTTCTATGTCATTTTCACACAAATGTCACAAAATTTTGACCGGATACACCTGGATCAAACAATAATATCCGGTTGTGAGTGGCTGACCCAACCCAAGATCTTGTTACAACCTCTGTGTTTGTGTTTTCTGGATATTATCAAAGGAATTTACAGTTTTGAATGAATTTCAGCAGGGAACATTTTGTTTTGTGCTGCCAAACACAAATTGGTCCACATGGAGACAAAACATCCGAACATTCATGTTTTCTAGGGAGTAAGGTAGAGGAAGTCCGGCAAAAAATGATATTTGTGTTTGTATACATGACATTTTATCCACTAGTCCAAAATAAAAAAAAAGTCTTTAATTTCTCCAAAAGCAGTTTGACTGTGATTTTCTATGTCATATTCACACAAATGTCAGAAAATTTTGTCCGGATACGACTGGATCCAAGAAGAAATATCCGGTTGTGTTGTGGCTAACTCAAGTCCAGATCCTGCTACCGCCTTGTGGTTTGTATTTTCTGGATATTATCAATGGACTTTATGCTTAGGAAGGAATTTCAGCAGGGAACATTTTGTTATGTGCTGCCAAACACCAATCAGTTCCACATGGAGACAAAACCTTGGCACATTCGTGTTTTCTAGGGAGAAAGCTAGAGCAAGCTCGGCAAAAAAAGGTGATATTTGTGTTTGTATACAAGAGATTTTCACGACTTGCCCAAGAAAATGACTTTAATTTCTCCAAAACCAGTTTGACTCTGATTTTCTATGTCATTTACACACAAATGTCACAAAATTTTGTCCGGATTCGACTGGATCCAAGAAGAAATATCCGGTTGTGTTGTGGCGAACTCAAGCCCAGATCTTGCTACAACTTCTTTGTTTGTGTTTTCTGGATATTATCAAAGAATTTACAGTTTTGAATGAATTTCAGCAGGGAACATTTTGTTTTGTGCTGCTAAACACAAATTGGTTCCACATGGAGACAAAACCTTGGCACATTCGTGTTTTCTAGGGAGAAAGCTAGAGCAAGCTCGGCAAAAATGGTGATATTTGTGTTTGTATACAAGAGATTTTCACGACTTGCCCAAGAAAATGACTTTAATTTCTCCAAAACCAGTTTGACTCTGATTTTCTATGTCATTTACACACAAATGTCACAAAATTTTGTCCGGATTCGACTGGATCCAAGAAGAAATATCCGGTTGTGTTGTGGCGAACTCAAGCCCAGATCATGCTACAACTTCTTTGTTTGTGTTTTCTGGATATTATCAAAGAATTTACAGTTTTGAATGAATTTCAGCAGGGAACATTTTGTTTTGTGCTGCCAAACACAAATTGGTTCCACATGGAGACAAAACCTCTGCACTTTCATGTTTTCTAGGGAGTAAGGTAGAGGAAGTCCGGCAAAAAATATGATATTTGTGTTTGTATACATGATAGTTTATCCACTTGCCCACATAAAAAGTCTTTAATTTCTCCAAAAGCAGTTTGACTGTGATTTTCTATGTCATTTTCACACAAATGTCACAAAATTTTGCCCGGATACGACTGGATCAAACAAGAAATAGCTGGTTGTGTTGTGGCTAACTCAAGCCCAGATCTTGCTACAACCTCTGTGTTTGTGTTTTCTGGATATTATCAAAGGGATTTACAGTTTTGAATGAATTTCAGCAGGGAACATTTTGTTTTGTGCTGCCAAACACAAATTGGTTCCACATGGAGACGAAACCTCTGCACATTCATGTTTTCTAGGGAGTAAGGTAGAGGAAGTCCTGCAAAAAATATGTTATTTGTGTTTGTATACATGACATTTTATCCACTTGCCCAAAATAAAAAAAGTCTTTAATTTCTCCAAAACCAGTTTGACTGTGATTTTCTATGTCATTTTCACACAAATATCACAAAATTTTGTCCGGATATGACTGGGTCAAACAAGAAATATCCGGTTGAGTTGTGGCTAACTCAAGTCCAGATCTTGCTACAAACTCTGTGTTTCTGTTTTCTGGATATTATCAAAGGGATTTACAGTTTTGAATGAATTTCAGCAGGGAACATTTTGGTATGTGCTGCCAAATACCAATTAATTCCACTTGGAGACAAAAAGTGGCACATTCGTGTTTTCTAGGGAGAAAACTAGAGCAAGCTCGGCAAAAAAAGGTGATATTTGTGTTTCTATACATGAGATTTTCAACACTTGCGCACGAAAATGACTTTAATTTCTCCAAAACCAGTCTGACTGTGATTTTCTATGTTATTTTCACACAAATATCAGAAAATGTTTTCCGGATATGATTGGATCCAAGAAGAAATATCTGGTTGTGTTGTGGCTAACTCAAGTCCAGATCCTGCTACCGGCTTGTGGTTTGTATTTTCTGGATATTATCAATGGACTTTATGCTTAAGAAGGAATTTCAGCAGGGAACATTTTGGTATGTGCTGCCAAACATCAATAGTTCCACATGGAGACAAAACCTTTGCACATTCATGTTTTCTAAGGAGAAAGGTAGAGCACCCCCGGCACAAAATATGATATTTGTGTTTGTATACATGACATTTCCTCCACTTGCCCAAAATCAAAAATGTCTTTAATTACTCCAAAACTAATTTGACTGTGATTTTCTATGTCATTTTCACACAAATGTCACAAATTGTTTTCTGGATATGATTGGATCCAAGAAGAAATATCCGGTTGTGTTGTGGCTAACTCAAGTCCAGATCCTGCTACTGCCATGTGTTTTATATTTTCTGAATATTATCAAAGGACTTTATGCTTAGGAAGGATTTTCAGTAGGGAACATTTTGTTATGTGCTACCAAACACCAATTAGTTCCACATGGAGGCAAAACCTTTGCACATTCATGTTTTCTAGGGAGAAAGCTAGAGTAAGCCCGGCACAAAATATGATATTTGTGTTTGTATACATGAGATTTTATCCACTTGCCCAAGAAAATGACTTTAATTTCTCCAACACCATTGACTGTGATTTTCTATGTCATTTTCACACAAATGTCACAAAATTTTGACCGGATACACCTGGATCAAACAATAATATCCGGTTGTGAGTGGCTGACTCAACCCAAGATCTTGTTACAACCTCTGTGTTTGTGTTTTCTGGATATTATCAAAGGAATTTACAGTTTTGAATGAATTTCAGCAGGGAACATTTTGTTTTGTGCTGCCAAACACAAATTGGTCCACATGGAGACAAAACATCCGAACATTCATGTTTTCTAGGGAGTAAGGTAGAGGAAGTCCGGCAAAAAATGATATTTGTGTTTGTATACATGACATTTTATCCACTAGTCCAAAATAAAAAAAAAGTCTTTAATTTCTCCAAAAGCAGTTTGACTGTGATTTTCTATGTCATATTCACACAAATGTCAGAAAATTTTGTCCGGATACGACTGGATCCAAGAAGAAATATCCGGTTGTGTTGTGGCTAACTCAAGTCCAGATCCTGCTACCGCCTTGTGGTTTGTATTTTCTGGATATTATCAATGGACTTTATGCTTAGGAAGGAATTTCAGCAGGGAACATTTTGTTATGTGCTGCCAAACACCAATCAGTTCCACATGGAGACAAAACCTTGGCACATTCGTGTTTTCTAGGGAGAAAGCTAGAGCAAGCTCGGCAAAAAAAGGTGATATTTGTGTTTGTATACAAGAGATTTTCACGACTTGCCCAAGAAAATGACTTTAATTTCTCCAAAACCAGTTTGACTCTGATTTTCTATGTCATTTACACACAAATGTCACAAAATTTTGTCCGGATTCGACTGGATCAAACAAGAAATATCCGGTTGTGTTGTGGCGAACTCAAGCCCAGATCTTGCTACAACCTCTGTGTTTGTGTTTTGTGGATATTATCAAAGAATTTACAGTTTTGAATGAATTTCAGCAGGGAACATTTTGTTTTGTGCTGCCAAACACAATTGGTTCCACATGGAGAGAAAACCTCTGCACTTTCATGTTTTCTAGGGAGTAAGGTAGAGGAAGTCTGGCAAAAAATATGATATTTGTGTTTGTATACATGATAGTTTATCCACTTGCCCACATAAAAAGTCTTTAATTTCTCGAAAACCAGTTTGACTCTGATTTTCTATGTCATTTTGACACAAATGTCACAAAAGTTTTTCTGGATATGATTGGATCCAAGAAGAAATATCCGGTTGTCTTGTGGCTAACTCACGTCCAGATCCTGCTACATTCTTGTGGTTTTTATTTTGTGGATATTATCAATGGACTTTATGCTTAGGAAGGAGTTTTAGCAGGGAACATTTTGGTATGTGCTGCCAAACACCAATTAGTTCCACATGGAGACAAAACCTTGGCACATTCGTGTTTTCTAGGGAGAAAGCTAGAGCAAGCTCGGCAAAAAAAGGTGATATTTGTGTTTGTATACATGATATTTTCAACACTTGCCACGAAAATGATTTTAATTTCTCCAAAATCAGTCTGACTGTGATTTTCTATGTCATTTTCACACAAATGTCAGAAAATGTTTTCCGGATATGATTGGATCCAAGAAGAAATATCTGGTTGTGTTGTGGCTAACTCAAGTCCAGATGCTGCTATGCCTTGTGGTTTGTATTTTCTGGATATTATCAATGGACTTTATGCTTAGGAAGGAATTTCAGCAGGGAACATTTTGGTATGTGCTGTCAAACATCAATAGTTCCACATGGAGACAAAACCTTTGCACATTCATGTTTTCTAAGGAGAAAGCTAGAGCACCCCCGGCACAAAATATGATATTTGTGTTTGTATACATGACATTTCCTCCACTTGCCCAAAATCAAAAATGTCTTTAATTACTCCAAAACTAATTTGACTGTGATTTTCTATGTCATTTTCACACAAATGTCACAAATTGTTTTCCGGATATGATTGGATCCAAGAAGAAATATCCGGTTGTGTTGTGGCTAACTCAAGTTCAGATCCTGCTACTGCCATGTGTTTTATATTTTCTGAATATTATCAATGGACTTTATGCTTAGGAAGGATTTTCAGTAGGGAACATTTTGTTATGTGCTACCAAACACCAATTAGTTCCACATGGAGGCAAAACCTTTGCACATTCATGTTTTCTAGGGAGAAAGATAGAGTAAGCCCGGCACAAAATATGATATTTGTGTTTGTATACATGAGATTTTATCCACTTGCCCAAGAAAATGACTTTAATATCTCCAACACCATTGACTGTGATTTTCTATGTCATTTTCACACAAATGTCACAAAATTTTGACCGGATACACCTGGATCAAACAATAATATCTGGTTGTGTGTGGCTGACTCAACCCAAGATCTTGTTACAACCTCTGTGTTTGTGTTTTCTGGATATTATCAAAGGAATTTACAGTTTTGAATGAATTTCAGCAGGGAACATTTTGTTTTGTGCTGCCAAACACAAATTGGTCCACATGGAGACAAAACATCTCAACATTCATGTTTTCTGGGGAGTAAGGTAGAGGAAGTCCGGCAAAAAATATGATATTTGTGTTTGTATACATGACATTTTATCCACTAGTCCAAAATAAAAAAAAAATGTCTTTAATTTCTCCAAAAGCAGTTTGACTGTGATTTTCTATGTCATTTTCACACAAATATCAGAAAATTTTGTCCGGATACGACTGGATCCAAGAAGAAATATCCGGTTGTGTTGTGGCTAACTCAAGTCCAGATCCTGCTACCGCCTTGTGGTTTGTATTTTCTGGATATTATCAATGGACTTTATGCTTAGGAAGGAATTTCAGCAGGGAACATTTTGTTATGTGCTGCCAAACACCAATCAGTTCCACATGGAGACAAAACCTTGGCACATTCGTGTTTTCTAGGGAGAAAGCTAGAGCAAGCTCGGCAAAAAAAGGTGATATTTGTGTTTGTATACAAGAGATTTTCACGACTTGCCCAAGAAAATGACTTTAATTTCTCCAAAACCAGTTTGACTCTGATTTTCTATGTCATTTACACACAAATGTCACAAAATTTTGTCCAGATTCGACTGGATCAAACAAGAAATATCCGGTTGTGTTGTGGTGAATTCAAGCCCAGATCTTGCTACAACTTCTTTGTTTGTGTTTTCTGGATATTATCAAAGGGATTTACAGTTTTGAATGAATTTCAGCAGGGAACATTTTGTTTTGTGCTGCCAAACACAAATTGGTTCCACATGGAGACGAAACCTCTGCACATTCATGTTTTCTAGGGAGTAAGGTAGAGGAAGTCCTGCAAAAAATATGTTATTTGTGTTTGTATACATGACAGTTTATCCCTTGAGCACATAAAAAGACTTTAATTTCTCCAAAAGCAGTTTGACTCTGATTTTCTATGTCATTTTCACACAAATGTCACCAAATGTTTTCCGGATACGATTGGATCCAAGAAGAAATATCCGGTTGTGTTGTGGCTAACTCACGTCCAGATCCTGCTACCGCCTTGTGGTTTGTATTTTCTGGATATTATCAATGGACTTTATGCTCAGGAAGGAATTTCAGCAGGGAACATTTTGGTATGTGCTGCCAAACACCAATTAGTTCCACATGGAGGCAAAACCTTTGCACATTCGTGTTTTCTTGGGAGATAGCTAGAGCAATCACTGCAAAAAGGGGTGATATTTGTGTTTGTATACATAATATTTTATCCACTTGCCCAAGAAAGTGACTTTAATTTTCCAAAACCAGTTTGACTGTGATTTTCTATGTCATTTTCACACAAATGTCACAAAATTTTGCCCGGATACGACTGGATCAAACAAGAAATAGCTGGTTGTGTTGTGGCTAACTCAAGCCCAGATCTTGCTACAACCTCTGTGTTTGTGTTTTCTGGATATTATCAAAGGGATTTACAGTTTTGAATGAATTTCAGCAGGGAACATTTTGTTTTGTGCTGCCAAACACAAATTGGTTCCACATGGAGACAAAACCTCTGCACATTCATGTTTTCTAGGGAGTAAGGTAGAGGAAGTCCTGCAAAAAATATGTTATTTGTGTTTGTATACATGACAGTTTATCCCTTGAGCACATAAAAAGACTTTAATTTCTCCAAAAGCAGTTTGACTGTGATTTTCTATGTCATTTTCACACAAATATCACAAAATTTTGTCCGGATACGATTGGATCCAAGAAGAAATATCCGGTTGTGTTGTGGCTAACTCACGTCCAGATCCTGCTACCGCCTTGTGGTTTGTATTTTGTGGATATTATCAATGGACTTTATGCTCAGGAAGGAATTTCAGCAGGGAACATTTTGGTATGTGCTGCCAAACACCAATTAGTTCCACATGGAGGCAAAACCTTGGCACATTCGTGTTTTCTAGGGAGAAACCTAGAGCAATCACTGCAAAAAGGGGTGATATTTGTGTTTGTATACATAATATTTTATCCACTTGCCCAAGAAAATGACTTTAATTTTCCAAAACCAGTTTGACTGTGATTTTCTATGTCATTTTCACACAAATGTCACAAAATTTTGCCCGGATACGACTGGATCAAACAAGAAATAGCTGGTTGTGTTGTGGCTAACTCAAGCCCAGATCTTGCTACAACCTCTGTGTTTGTGTTTTCTGGATATTATCAAAGGGATTTACAGTTTTGAATGAATTTCAGCAGGGAACATTTTGGTATGTGCTGCCAAATACCAATTAATTCCACTTGGAGACAAAAAATGGCACATTCGTGTTTTCTAGGGAGAAAACTAGAGCAAGCTCTGCAAAAAAAGGTGATATTTGTGTTTCTATACATGAGATTTTCAACACTTGAGCACGAAAATGACTTTAATTTCTCCAAAAGCATTCTGACTGTGATTTTCTATGTTATTTTCACACAAATGTCAGAAAATGTTTTCCGGATATGATTGGATCCAAGAAGAAATATCTGGTTGTGTTGTGGCTAACTCAAGTCCAGATCCTGCTACCGCCTTGTGGTTTGTATTTTCTGGATATTATCAATGGACTTTATGCTTAAGAAGGAATTTCAGCAGGGAACATTTTGGTATGTGCTGCCAAACATCAATAGTTCCACATGGAGACAAAACCTTTGCACATTCATGTTTTCTAAGGAGAAAGGTAGAGCACCCCTGGCACAGAATATGATATTTGTGTTTGTATACATGACATTTCCTCCACTTGCCCAAAATCAAAAATGTCTTTAATTACTCCAAAACTAATTTGACTGTGATTTTCTATGTCATTTTCACACAAATGTCACAAATTGTTTTCCGGATATGATTGGATCCAAGAAGAAATATCCGGTTGTGTTGTGGCTAACTCAAGTCCAGATCCTGCTACTGCCATGTGTTTTATATTTTCTGAATATTATCAATGGACTTTATGCTTAGGAAGGATTTTCAGTAGGGAACATTTTGTTATGTGCTACCAAACACCAATTAGTTCCACATGGAGGCAAAACCTTTGCACATTCATGTTTTCTAGGGAGAAAACTAGAGTAAGCCCAGCACAAAATATGATATTTGTGTTTGTATACATGAGATTTTATCCACTTGCCCAAGAAAATGACTTTAATTTCTCCAACACCATTGACTGTGCTTTTCTATGTCATTTTCACACAAATGTCACAAAATTTTGACCGGATACACCTGGATCAAACAATAATATCCGGTTGTGAGTGGCTGACTCAACCCAAGATCTTGTTACAACCTCTGTGTTTGTGTTTTCTGGATATTATCAAAGGAATTTACAGTTTTGAATGAATTTCAGCAGGGAACATTTTGTTTTGTGCTGCCAAACACCAATTAGTTCCAAATGGAGACAAAACATCTGAACATTCATGTTTTCTAGGGAGAAAGCTAGAGGAAGTCCGGCAAAAAATGATATTTGTGTTTGTATACATGACATTTTATCCACTAGTCCAAAATAAAAAAATGACTTTAATTTCTCCAACACCATTGACTGTGATTTTCTATGTCATTTTCACACAAATGTCACAAAATTTTGACCGGATACACCTGGATCAAACAATAATATCTGGTTGTGAGTTGCTGACTCAACCCAAGATCTTGTTACAACCTCTGCGTTTGTGTTTTCTGGATATTATCAAAGGAATTTACAGTTTTGAATGAATTTCAGCAGGGAACATTTTGTTTTGTGCTGCCAAACACAAATTGGTCCACATGGAGACAAAACATCTCAACATTCATGTTTTCTAGGGAGTAAGGTAGAGGAAGTCCTGCAAAAAATATGTTATTTGTGTTTGTATACATGAGATTTTATCCACTTGCCCAAAATAAAGAATGTCTTTAATTTCTCCAAAACCAGTTTGACTGTGATTTTCTATGTCATTTTCACACAAATATCACAAAATTTTGTCCGGATACGACTGGATCCAAGAAGAAATATCCGGTTGTGTTGTGGCTAACTCAAGTCCAGATCCTGCTACCGCCTTGTGGTTTGTATTTTCTGGATATTATCAATGGACTTTATGCTTAGGAAGGAATTTCAGCAGGGAACATTTTGGTATGTCCTGCCAAACACAAATTGGTTCCACATGGAGACGAAACCTCTGCACATTCATGTTTTCTAGGGAGTAAGGTAGAGGAAGTCCTGCAAAAAATATGTTATTTGTGTTTGTATACATGACATTTTATCCACTTGCCCAAAATAAAAAATGTCTTTAATTTCTCCAAAACCAGTTTGACTGTGATTTTCTATGTCATTTTCACACAAATATCACAAAATTTTGTCCGGATATGACTGGATCAAACAAGAAATATCCAGTTGAGTTGTGGCTAACTCAAGTCCAGATCCTGCTACCGCCTTGTGGTTTGTATTTTCTGGATATTATCAATGGACTTTATGCTTAAGAAGGAATTTCAGCAGGGAACATTTTGGTATGTGCTGCCAAACACCAATCAGTTCCACATGGTGACAAAACCTTGGCACATTCGTGTTTTCTAGGGAGAAAGCTAGAGCAAGCTCGGCAAAAAAAGGTGATATTTGTGTTTGTATACAAGAGATTTTCACGACTTGCCCAAGAAAATGACTTTAATTTCTCCAAAACCAGTTTGACTCTGATTTTCTATGTCATATACACACAAATGTCACAAAATTTTCTTCGGATTCGACTGGATCAAACAAGAAATCTCCGGTTGTGTTGTGGCGAACTCAAGCCCAGATCTTGCTACAACTTCTGTGTTTGTGTTTTCTGGATATTATCAAAGAATTTACAGTTTTGAATGAATTTCAGCAGGGATCATTTTGTTTTGTGCTGCCAAACACAAATTGGCCCACATGGAGACAAAACCTCTGCACTTTCATATTTTCTAGGGAGTAAGGTAGAGGAAGTCCGGCAAAAAATATGATATTTGTGTTAGTATACATGATAGTTTATCCACTTGCCCACATAAAAAGTCTTTAATTTCTCCAAAAGCAGTTTGACTCTGATTTTCTATGTCATTTTGACACAAATGTCACAAATGATTTTCCGGATATGATTGGATCCAAGAAGAAATATCCGGTTGTGTTGTCGGTTACTCATGTCCAGATCCTGCTACCGCATTGTGGTTTTATTTTCTGGATATTATCAATGGACTTTATGCTTAGGAAGGAATTTCAGCAGGGAACATTTTGGTATGTGCTGCCAAACACCAATTAGTTCCACATGGAGACAAAACCTTGGCACATTCGTGTTTTCTAGCTAGAAAGCTAGAGCAAGCTCGGCTTAAAAAGGTGATATTTGTGTTTGTATACATGAGATTTTCACCTCTTGCCAAGAAAATGATTTTAATTTCTCCAACACCAGTTTGACTGTGATTTTCTATGTCATTTTCACACAAATGTCACAAAATTTTGTCCGGATTCGACTGGATCAAACAAGAAATCTCCGGTTTTGTTGTGGCGAACTCAAGCCCAGATCTTGCTACACCTTCTTTGTTTGTGTTTTCTGGATATTATCAAAGAATTTACAGGTTTGAATGAATTTCAGCAGGGAACATTTTGTTTTGTGCTGCCAAACACAAATTGGTTCCACATGCAGACACAACCTCTGCACTTTCATGTTTTCTAGGGAGTAAGGTAGAGGAAATCCGGGAAAAATATGATATTTGTGTTAGTATACATGATAGTTTATCCACTTGCCCACATAAAAAGGCTTTAATTTCTCCAAAAGCAGTTTGACTGTGATTTTCTATGTCATTTTCACACAAATGTCACAAATGATTTTCCGGATATGATTGGATTCAAGAAGAAATATCTGGTTGTGTTGTGGCTAACTCACGTCCAGATCCTGCTACCGACTTGTGGTTTTTATTTTGTGGATATTATCAATGGACTTTATGCTTAGGAAGGAATTTCAGCAGGGAACATTTTGGTATGTGCTGCCAAACACCAATTAGTTCCACATGGAGACAAAACCTTGGCACATTCGTGTTTTCTAGGGAGAAAGCTAGGGCAAGCTCAGCAAAAAAAGGTGATATTTGTGTTTGTATACATGAGATTTTGACCACTTGCCAAAGAAAATGACTTTAATTTCTCCAAAACCAGTTTGACTGTGATTTTCTATGTCATTTTCAAAAAATTTTGTCCGGATACTACTGGATCAAACAAGATATATCCGGTTGTGTTGTGGCTAACTCAACCCGTGATCTTGCTACAACCTCTGTGTTTGTGTTTCTGGATATTATAAGGAATTTACAGTTTTGAATGAATTTCAGCAGGGAACATTTTGTTTTGTGCTGCCAAACACAAATGGGTTCCACATGGAGAAAAAACCTCTGCACAATTGTGTTTTCTAGGGAGTAAGTTAGAGGAAGTCTGGCAAAAAAAAAGATATTTGTGTGTGTATACATGAGAGTTTATCGACTTGCCCACAAAAAAATGTTTAACATCTCCAAAACCCGTTTGACTGTGATTTTCTATGTCATTTTCACACAAATGTCACAAAATGTTGAGCGGTTATGACTCGATCAAACAAGAAATATCCGGTTGTGTTGTGGCTAACTCAAGTCCAGATCCTGGTACCGCCTTGTGGTTGTATTTTCTGGATATTATCAACGGACTTTATGCTTAGGAAGGAATTTCAGCAGGGAACATTTTGGTATGTGCTGCCAAACACCAATTAGTTCCACATGGAGACAAAACCTAGGCACATTCGTGTTTTCTAGGGAGAAAGCTAGAGCAAACTCGGCAAAAAAAAAGGTGATATTTGAGTTTGTATACATGAGATTTTCACCACTTGCCAAGAAAATGATTTTAATTTCTCCAACACCAGTTTGACTATGATTTTCTATGTCATTTACACACAAATGTCACAAAATTTTGTCCGGATTCCACTGGATCAAACAAGAAATATCCGGTTGTGTTGTGGCGAACTCAAGCCCAGATCTTGCTACAACTTCTGTGTTTGTGTTTTCTGGATATTATCAAAGAATTTACAGTTTTGAATGAATTTCAGCAGGGAACATTTTGTTTTGTGCTGCCAAACACAAATTGGCCCACATGGAGACAAAACCTCTGCACTTTCATGTTTTCTAGCGAGTAAGGTAGAGGAAATTCGGCAAAAAATATGATATTTGTGTTAGTATACATGATAGTTTATCCACTTGCCCACATAAAAAGTCTTTAATTTCTCCAAAAGCAGTTTGACTCTGATTTTCTATGTCATTTTCACACAAATGTCACAAAAGGTTTTATGGATATGATTGGTTCCAAGAAGAAATATCCGGTTGTGTTGTGGCTAACTCACGTCCAGATCCTGCTCCCGCCTTGTGGTTTGTATTTTCTGGATATTATCAGTGGACTTTATGCTTAGGAAGGAATTTCAGCAGGGAACATTTTGGTATGTGCTGCCAAACACCAATTAGTTCCACATGGAGACAAAACCTTGGCACATTCGTGTTTTCTAGCTAGAAAGCTAGAGCAAGCTCGGCTTATAAAGGTGATATTTGTGTTTGTATACATGAGATTTTCACCACTTACCAAGAAAATTATTTTAATTTATCCAACACCAGTTTGACTATGATTTTCTATGACATTTTCACACAAATGTCACAAAATTTTGTCCGGAGTCCACTGGATCACACAAGAAATATCTGGCTGTGTTGTGGCGAACTCAAGCCCAGATCTTGCTACAACTTCTGTGTTTGTGTTTTCTGGATATTATCAAAGAATTTACAGTTTTGAATGAATTTCAGCAGGGAACATTTTGTTTAGTGCTGCCAAACACAAATTGGTTCCACATGCAGACAAAACCTCTGCACATTCATGTTTTCTAGGGAGTAAGGTAGAGGAAGTCCAGCAAAAAATATGATATTTGTGTTTGTATACATGACAGTATATCCACTTGCCCACAAAAAAAAATGACTTCAATTTCTCCAAAAGCAGTTTGACTCTGATTTTCTATGTCATTTTGACACAAATGTCACAAATGATTTTCCGGATATGATTGGATCCAATAAGAAATTTCCGGTCGTGTTGTGGCTTACTCATGTCCAGATCCTGCTACCGCATTGTGGTTTGTATTTTCTGGATATTATCAATGGACTTTATGCTTAGGAAGGAATTTCAGCAGGGAACATTTTGGTATGTGCTGCCAAACACCAATTAGTTCCACATGGAGACAAAACATTGGCACATTCGTGTTTTCTAGCTAGAAAGCTAGAGCAAGCTCGGCTTAAAAAGGTGATATTTGTGTTTGTATACATGAGATTTTCACCTCTTGCCAAGAAAATGATTTTAATTTCTCCAAAACCAGTTTGACTGTGATTTTCTATGTCATTTTCACACAAATGTCACAAAATTTTGTCCGGATTCGACTGGATCAAACAAGAAATCTCCGGTTGTGTTGTGGCGAACTCAAGCCCAGATCTTGCTACTACTTCTTTGTTTGAGTTTTCTGGATATTTTCAAGGAATTTACAGGTTTGAATCAATTTCAGCAGGGAACATTTTGTTTTGTGCTGCCAAACACAAATTGGTTCCACATGCAGACAAAACCTCTGCACTTTCATGTTTTCTAGGGAGTAAGGTAGAGGAAATCTGGGAAAAATATGATATTTGTGTTAGTATACATGATAGTTTATCCACTTGCCCACATAAAAAGGCTTTAATTTCTCCAAAAGCAGTTTGACTGTGATTTTCTATGTCATTTTGACACAAATGTCACAAATGATTTTCCAGATATGATTGGATTCAAGAAGAAATATCCGGTTGTTTTGTGGCTAACTCACGTCCAGATCCTGCTACCGACTTGTGGTTTTTATTTTGTGGATATTATCAATGGACTTTATGCTTAGGAAGGAATTTCAGCAGGGAACATTTTGGTATGTGCTGCCAAACACCAATTAGTTCCACATGGAGACAAAACCTTGGCACATTCGTGTTTTCTAGGGAGAAAGCTAGGGCAAGCTCAGCAAAAAAAGGTGATATTTGTGTTTGTATACATGAGATTTTGACCACTTGCCCAAGAAAATGACTTTAATTTCTCCAAAACCAGTTTGACTGTGATTTTCTATGTCATTTTCAAAAAATTTTGTCCGGATACGACTGGATCAAACAAGAAATATCCGGTTGTGTTGTGGCTAACTCAACCCGAGATCTTGCTACAACCTCTGTGTTTGTGTTTCTGGATATTATAAGGAATTTACAGTTTTGAATGAATTTCAGCAGGGAACATTTTGTTTTGTGCTGCCAAACACAAATGGGTTCCACATGGAGAAAAAACCTCTGCACAATTGTGTTTTCTAGGGAGTAAGTTAGAGGAAGTCTGGCAAAAAAAAAGATATTTGTGTTTGTATACATGAGAGTTTATCGACTTGCCCACAAAAAAATGTTTAACATCTCCAAAACCCGTTTGACTGTGATTTTCTATGTCATTTTCACACAAATGTCACAAAATGTTGTGCGGTTATGACTCGATCAAACAAGAAATATCCGGTTGTGTTGTGGCTAACTCAAGTCCAGATCCTGGTACCGCCTTGTGGTTGTATTTTCTGGATATTATCAACGGACTTTATGCTTAGGAAGGAATTTCAGCAGGGAACATTTTGGTATGTGCTGCCAAACACCAATTAGTTCCACATGGAGACAAAACCTAGGCACATTCGTGTTTTCTAGGGAGAAAGCTAGAGCAAGCTCGGCAAAAAAAAGGTGATATTTGAGTTTGTATACATGAGATTTTCACCACTTGCCAAGAAAATGATTTTAATTTCTCCAACACCAGTTTGACTATGATTTTCTATGTCATTTACGGACAAATGTCACAAAATTTTGTCCGGATTCCACTGGATCAAACAAGAAATATCTGGCTGTGTTGTGGCGAACTCAAGCCCAGATCTTGCTACAACTTCTGTGTTTGTGTTTTCTGGATATTATCAAAGGAATTTACAGTTTTGAATGAATTTCAGCAGGGAACATTTTGTTTTGTGCTGCCAAACACAAATTGGTCCACATGGAGACAAAACATCTGAACATTCATGTTTTCTAGGGAGTAAGGTAGAGGAAGTCCGGCAAAAAATATGATATTTGTGTTTGTATACATGACATTTTATCCACTAGTCCAAAATAAAAAAATGACTTTAATTTCTCCAAAAGCAGTTTGACTGTGATTTTCTATGTCATTTTCACACAAATGTCAGAAAATTTTGTCCGGATACGACTGGATCCAAGAAGAAATATCCGGTTGTGTTGTGGCTCACTCAAGTCCAGATCCTGCTACCGCCTTGTGGTTTGTATTTTCTGGATATTATCAATGGACTTTATGCTTAGGAAGGAATTTCAGCAGGGAACATTTTGGTATGTGCTGCCAAACACCAATCAGTTCCACATGGAGACAAAACCTTGGCACATTCGTGTTTTCTAGGGAGAAAGCTAGAGCAAGCTCGGCAAAAAAAGGTGATATTTGTGTTTGTATACAAGAGATTTTCACGACTTGCCCAAGAAAATGACTTTAATTTCTCCAAAACCAGTTTGACTCTGATTTTCTATGTCATTTACACACAAATGTCACAAAATTTTGTCCGGATTCGACTGGATCAAACAAGAAATCTCCGGTTGTGTTGTGGCGAACTCAAGCCCAGATCTTGCTACACCTTCTTTGTTTGTGTTTTCTGGATATTATCAAAGAATTTACAGTTTTGAATGAATTTCAGCAGGGAACATTTTGTTTTGTGCTGCCAAACACAAATTGGTTCCACATGGAGACAAAACCTCTGCACTTTCATGTTTTCTAGGGATTAAGGTAGAGGAAATCCGGCAAAAAATATGATATTTGTGTTAGTATACATGATAGTTTATCCACTTGCCCACATAAAAAGTCTTTAATTTCTCCAAAAGCAGTTTGACTGTGATTTTCTATGTCATTTTCACACAAATGTCACAAAATTTTGCCCAGATACGACTGGATCAAACAAGAAATAGCTGGTTGTGTTTGGCTAACTCAAGTCCAGATCCTGCTACCGCCTTGTGGTTTGTATTTTCTGGATATTATCAATGGACTTTATGCTTAGGAAGGAATTTCAGCAGGGAACATTTTGTTATGTGCTGCCAATCACATATTAGTTCCACATGGAGACAAAACCTTGGCACATTCGTGTTTTCTAGGGAGAAAGCTAGAGCAAGCTCGGCAAAAAAAGGTGATATTTGTGTTTGTATACAAGAGATTTTCACGACTTGCCCAAGAAAATGACTTTAATTTCTCCAAAACCAGTTTGACTGTGATTTTCTATGTCATTTACACACAAATGTCACAAAATTTTCTCCGGATTCGACTGGATCAAACAAGAAATATCCGGCTGTGTTGTGGTGAACTCAACCCCAGATCTTGCTACAACTTCTTTGTTTGTGTTTTCTGGATATTATCAAAGAATTTACAGTTTTGAATGAATTTCAGCAGGGAACATTTTGTTTTGTGCTGCCAAACACAAATTGGTTCCACATGGAGACAAAACCTTGGCACATTCGTGTTTTCTAGGGAGAAAGCTAGAGCAAGCTCGGCAAAAAAAGGTGATATTTGTGTTTGTAT
Organism: Lepus europaeus; assembly: GCF_033115175.1. Taxonomy (NCBI): domain Eukaryota; kingdom Metazoa; phylum Chordata; class Mammalia; order Lagomorpha; family Leporidae; genus Lepus; species Lepus europaeus. The sequence goes on along the minus strand of NW_026908999.1, from coordinate 453,938 downwards.
ATAAGAGATTTTCACGACTTGCCCAAGAAAATGACTTTAATTTCTCCAAAACCAGTTTGACTCTGATTTTCTATGTCATTTTCAAAAAATTTTGTCCGGATTCGACTGGATCAAACAAGAAATATCCGGTTGTGTTGTGGCTAACTCAACCCGAGATCTTGCTACAACCTCTGTGTTTGTGTTTCTGGATATTATAAGGAATTTACAGTTTTGAATGAATTTCAGCAGGGAACATTTTGTTTTGTGCTGCCAAACACAAATGGGTTCCACATGGAGAAAAAACCTCTGCACAATTGTGTTTTCTAGGGGGTAAGTTAGAGGAAGTCTGGCAAAAAAAAAGATATTTGTGTTTGTATACATGAGAGTTTATCGACTTGCCCACAAAAAAATGTTTAACATCTCCAAAACCCGTTTGACTGTGATTTTCTATGTCATTTTCACACAAATGTCACAAAATGTTGTGCGGTTACGACTCGATCAAACAAGAAATATCCGGTTGTGTTGTGGCTAACTCAAGTCCAGATCCTGGTACCGCCTTGTGGTTGTATTTTCTGGATATTATCAACGGACTTTATGCTTAGGAAGGAATTTCAGCAGGGAACATTTTGGTATGTGCTGCCAAACACCAATTAGTTCCACATGGAGACAAAACCTATGCACATTCGTGTTTTCTAGGGAGAAAGCTAGAGCAAGCTCGGCAAAAAAAAGGTGATATTTGAGTTTGTATACATGAGATTTTCACCACTTGCCAAGAAAATGATTTTAATTTCTCCAACACCAGTTTGACTATGATTTTCTATGTCATTTACACACAAATGTCACAAAATTTTGTCCGGATTCCACTGGATCAAACAAGAAATATCTGGCTGTGTTGTGGCGAACTCAAGCCCAGATCTTGCTACAACTTCTGTGTTTGTGTTTTCTGGATATTATCAAAGGAATTTACAGTTTTGAATGAATTTCAGCAGGGAACATTTTGTTTTGTGCTGCCAAACACAAATTGGTCCACATGGAGACAAAACCTCTGCACTTTCATGTTTTCTAGGGAGTAAGGTAGAGGAAGTCCGGCAAAAAATATGATATTTGTGTTTGTATACATGACATTTTATCCACTAGTCCAAAATAAAAAAAATGTCTTTAATTTCTCCAAAAGCAGTTTGACTGTGATTTTCTATGTCATTTTCACACAAATGTCAGAAAATTTTGTCCGGATACGACTGGATCCAAGAAGAAATATCCGGTTGTGTTGTGGTGAACTCAACCCCAGATCTTGCTACAACTTCTTTGTTTCTATTTTCTGGATATTATCAATGGACTTTATGCTTAGGAAGGAATTTCAGCAGGGAACATTTTGGTATGTGCTGCCAAACACCAATCAGTTCCACATGGAGACAAAACCTTGGCACATTCGTGTTTTCTAGGGAGAAAGCTAGAGCAAGCTCGGCAAAAAAAGGTGATATTTGTGTTTGTATACAAGAGATTTTCACGACTTGCACAAGAAAATGACTTTAATTTCTCCAAAACCAGTATGACTGTGATTTTCTATGTCATTTTCACACAAATGTCACAAAATTTTGTCCGGATATGACTGGGTCAAACAAGAAATATCCGGTTGTGTTGTGGCTAACTCAAGTCCAGATCCTGCTACCGCCTTGTGGTTTGTATTTTGTGGATATTATCAATGGACTTTATGCTTAGGAAGGAATTTCAGCAGGGAACATTTTGGTATGTGCTGCCAAACACCAATCAGTTCCACATGGAGAGAAAACCTTGGCACATTCGTGTTTTCTAGGGAGAAAGCTAGAGCAAGCTCAGCAAAAAAAGCTGATATTTGTGTTTGTATACATGAGATTTTGACCACTTGCCCAAGAAAATGACTTTAATTTCTCCAAAACCAGTTTGACTCTGATTTTCTATGTCATTTTCACACAAACGTCACAAAATTTTGTCCGAATACGACTGGATCAAACAAGAATTATCCGGTTGTGTTGTGGCTAACTCAAGCCCAGATCTTGCTACAACCTCTGTGTTTGTGTTTTCTGGATATTATCAAAGGAATTTACAGTTTTGAAAGAATTTCAGCAGGGAACATTTTGTTTTGTGCTGCCAAACACAAATTGGTTCCACATGGAGACAAAACCTCTGCTCAATTGTGTTTTCTAGGGAATAAGGCAGAAGAAATCCGGCAAAAAATGTGATATTTGTGTTAGTATACATGACAGTTTATCCACTTGCCCACAAAAAAACACTTTAATTTCTCCAAAACCAGTATGACTGTGATTTTCTATGTCATTTTCACACAAATGTCACAAAATGTTTTCCGGATATGATTGGATCCAAGAAGAAATATCAGGTTGTGTTGTGGCTAACTCACGTCCAGATCCTGCTACCGTCTTGTGGTTTTTATTTTGTGGATATTATCAATGGACTTTATGCTTAGGAAGGAATTTCAGCAGGGGACATTTTGGTATGTGCTGCCAAACGCCAATTAGTTCCACGTGGAGACAAAACCTTGGCACATTCGTGTTTTCTAGGGAGAAAGCTAGAGCAAGCTCAGCAAAAAAAGCTGATATTTGTGTTTGTATACATGAGATTTTGACCACTTGCCCAAGAAAATGCCTTTAATTTCTCCAAAACCAGTTTGACTGTGATTTTCTATGTCATTTTCAAACAATTTTGTCCGGATACGACTGGATCAAACAAGAAATATCCGGTTGTGTTGTGGCTAACTCAAGCCCAGATCTTGCTACAACCTCTGTGTTTGTGTTTTCTGGATATTATCAAAAGAATTTACATTTTTGAATGAATTTAAGCAGGGAACATTTTGTTTTGTGCTGCCAAACACAAATTGGTTCCACATGGAGACAAAACCTCTGCACAATTGTGTTTTCTAGGGAATTAGGCAGAAGAAATCCGGCAAAAAATGTGATATTTGTGTTAGTATACATGACAGTCTATCCACTTGCCCACAAAAAAAATGACTTTAATTTCTCCAAAACCAGTTTGACTGTGATTTTCTATGTCATTTTCATACAAATGTCACAAAATGTTTCCGGATATGATTGGATCCAAGAAGAAATATCCCGTTGTGTTGTGGCTAACTCAGGTCCAGATCCTGCTACCGCCTTGTGGTTTGTATTTTCTGGATATTATCAATGGACTTTATGCTTAGGAAGGAATTTCAGCAGGGAACATTTAGTTATGTGCTGCCAAACGCCAATTAGTTCCACATGAAGGCAAAACCTTTGCACATTAATGTTTTCGAGGGAGTAAGGTAGAGGAAGTCTTGCAAAAAATATGATATGTGTGTTTGTATACATGACAGTTTATCCACTTGCCCACAAAAAAACTCTTTAATTTCTCCCAAACCTGGTTGACTCTGATTTTCTATGTCATTTTCACACAAATGTCACAAAATTTTGTCCGGATAAGATTGGATCAAACAAGAAATATCCGGTTGTGTTGTGGCGAACTCAAGCCCAGATCTTGCTACAACTTCTTTGTTTGTGTTTTCTGGATATTATCAAAGAATTTACAGTTTTGAATGAATTTCAGCAGGGAACATTTTGTTTTGTGCTGCCAAACACAAATTGGTTCCACATGGCAACAATACCTCTGCACTTTCATGTTTTCTAGGGAGTAAGGTAGAGGAAGTCTGGCAAAAAATATGATATTTGTGTTTGTATACATGATAGTTTATCCACTTGCCCACAGAAAAAGTCTTTAATTTCTCCAAAAGCAGTTTGACTCTGATGTTCTATGTCATTTTGACACAAATGTCACAAACGGTTTTCTGGATATGATTGGATTCAAGAAGAAATATCCGGTTGTGTTGTGGCTAACTCACGTCCAGATCCTGCTACCGTCTTGTGGTTTTTATTTTGTGGATATTATCAATGGACTTTATGCTTAGGAAGGAATTTCAGCAGGGAACATTTTGGTATGTGCTGCCAAACACCAATTAGTTCCACATGGAGACAAAACATTGGCACATTCGTGTTTTCTAGCTAGAAAGCTAGGGCAAGCTCAGCAAAAAAGGGTGATATTTGTGTTTGTATACATGAGATTTTAACCACTTGCCCAAGAAAATGACTTTAATTTCTCCATAACCAGTTTGACTCTGATTTTCTATGTCATTTTCACACAAATGTTACAAAATTTTGTCCGGATTCGACTGGATCAAACAAGAAATATCCGGTTGTGTTGTGGCGAACTCAACCCCAGATCTTGCTAGAAACTCTGTGTTTGTGTTTTCTGGATATTATCAAAAGAATTTACAGTTTTGAATGAATTTCAGCAGGGAACATTTTGTTTTGTGCTGCCAAACACAAATTGGTTCCACATGGAGACAAAACCTCTGCTCAATTGTGTTTTCTAGGGAATAAGGCAGAAGAAATCCGGCAAAAAATATGATATTTGTGTTAGTATACATGACAGTTTATCCACTTGCCCACAAAAAAAATGACTTTAATATCTCCAAAACCAGTATGACTGTGATTTTCTATGTCATTTTCACACAAATGTCACAAAATGTTTTCCGGATATGATTGGATCCAAGAAGATATATCCGGTTGTGTTGTGGCTAACTCAAGTCCAGATCCTGCTACCGCCTTGTGGTTTGTATTTTCTGGATATTATCAATGGACTTTGTGCTTAGGAAGGAATTTCAGCAGGGAACATTTTGGTATGTGCTGCCAAACGCCAATTAGTTCCACATGGAGACAAAACCTTGGCACATTCGTGTTTTCAAGCTAGAAAGCTAGAGCAAGCTCGGCAAAAAAGGTGATATATGTGTTTTTATACATGAGATTTTCACCACTTGCCAAGAAAATGATTTTAATTTCTCCAAAACCAGTTTGACTCTGATTTTCTATGTCATTTACACACAAATGTCACAAAATTTTGTCCGGATTCCACTGGATCAAACAAGAAATATCCGGTTGTGTTGTGGCGAACTCAAGCCCAGATCTTGCTACAACTTCTGTATTTGTGTTTTCTGGATATTATCAAAGAATTTACAGTTTTGAATGAATTTCAGCAGGGAACATTTTGTTTTGTGCTGCCAAACACAAATTGGTTCCACATGGGAAAAAACCTCTGCACATTCATGTTTTCTAGCGAGTAAGGTATAGGAAGTCTGGCAAAAAATATGATATTTGTGTTTGTATACATGACAGTTTATCCACTTGCCCACAAAAAAAAATGACTTTAATTACTCCAAAACCAGTCTGACTGTGATTTTCTATGTCAATTTCAAACAAATGTCACAAAATATTTTCCGGATATGATTGGATCCAAGAAGAAATATCCGGTTGTGTTGTGGCTTACTCACGTCCAGATCCTGCTGCCGCCTTGTGGTTTGTATTTTCTGGATATTATCAATGGACTTTATGCTTAGGAAGGAATTTCAGCAGGGAACATTTTGGTATGTGCTGCCAAACACCAATCAGTTCCACATGGAGAGAAAACCTTGGCACATTCGTGTTTTCTAGGGAGAAAGCTAGAGCAAGCTCAGCAAAAAAAGCTGATATTTGTGTTTGTATACATGAGATTTTGACCACTTGCCCAAGAAAATGACTTTAATTTCTCCAAAACCAGTTTGACTCTGATTTTCTATGTCATTTTCACACAAACGTCACAAAATTTTGTCCGAATACGACTGGATCAAACAAGAATTATCCGGTTGTGTTGTGGCTAACTCAAGCCCAGATCTTGCTACAACCTCTGTGTTTGTGTTTTCTGGATATTATCAAAGGAATTTACAGTTTTGAAAGAATTTCAGCAGGGAACATTTTGTTTTGTGCTGCCAAACACAAATTGGTTCCACATGGAGACAAAACCTCTGCTCAATTGTGTTTTCTAGGGAATAAGGCAGAAGAAATCCGGCAAAAAATGTGATATTTGTGTTAGTATACATGACAGTTTATCCACTTGCCCACAAAAAAACACTTTAATTTCTCCAAAACCAGTATGACTGTGATTTTCTATGTCATTTTCACACAAATGTCACAAAATGTTTTCCGGATATGATTGGATCCAAGAAGAAATATCAGGTTGTGTTGTGGCTAACTCACGTCCAGATCCTGCTACCGTCTTGTGGTTTTTATTTTGTGGATATTATCAATGGACTTTATGCTTAGGAAGGAATTTCAGCAGGGGACATTTTGGTATGTGCTGCCAAACGCCAATTAGTTCCACGTGGAGACAAAACCTTGGCACATTCGTGTTTTCTAGGGAGAAAGCTAGAGCAAGCTCAGCAAAAAAAGCTGATATTTGTGTTTGTATACATGAGATTTTGACCACTTGCCCAAGAAAATGCCTTTAATTTCTCCAAAACCAGTTTGACTGTGATTTTCTATGTCATTTTCAAACAATTTTGTCCGGATACGACTGGATCAAACAAGAAATATCCGGTTGTGTTGTGGCTAACTCAAGCCCAGATCTTGCTACAACCTCTGTGTTTGTGTTTTCTGGATATTATCAAAAGAATTTACATTTTTGAATGAATTTAAGCAGGGAACATTTTGTTTTGTGCTGCCAAACACAAATTGGTTCCACATGGAGACAAAACCTCTGCACAATTGTGTTTTCTAGGGAATTAGGCAGAAGAAATCCGGCAAAAAATGTGATATTTGTGTTAGTATACATGACAGTCTATCCACTTGCCCACAAAAAAAATGACTTTAATTTCTCCAAAACCAGTTTGACTGTGATTTTCTATGTCATTTTCATACAAATGTCACAAAATGTTTCCGGATATGATTGGATCCAAGAAGAAATATCCCGTTGTGTTGTGGCTAACTCAGGTCCAGATCCTGCTACCGCCTTGTGGTTTGTATTTTCTGGATATTATCAATGGACTTTATGCTTAGGAAGGAATTTCAGCAGGGAACATTTAGTTATGTGCTGCCAAACGCCAATTAGTTCCACATGAAGGCAAAACCTTTGCACATTAATGTTTTCGAGGGAGTAAGGTAGAGGAAGTCTTGCAAAAAATATGATATGTGTGTTTGTATACATGACAGTTTATCCACTTGCCCACAAAAAAACTCTTTAATTTCTCCCAAACCTGGTTGACTCTGATTTTCTATGTCATTTTCACACAAATGTCACAAAATTTTGTCCGGATAAGATTGGATCAAACAAGAAATATCCGGTTGTGTTGTGGCGAACTCAAGCCCAGATCTTGCTACAACTTCTTTGTTTGTGTTTTCTGGATATTATCAAAGAATTTACAGTGTTGAATGAATTTCAGCAGGGAACATTTTGTTTTGTGCTGCCAAACACAAATTGGTTCCACATGGCAACAATACCTCTGCACTTTCATGTTTTCTAGGGAGTAAGGTAGAGGAAGTCTGGCAAAAAATATGATATTTGTGTTTGTATACATGATAGTTTATCCACTTGCCCACAGAAAAAGTCTTTAATTTCTCCAAAAGCAGTTTGACTCTGATGTTCTATGTCATTTTGACACAAATGTCACAAACGGTTTTCTGGATATGATTGGATTCAAGAAGAAATATCCGGTTGTGTTGTGGCTAACTCACGTCCAGATCCTGCTACCGTCTTGTGGTTTTTATTTTGTGGATATTATCAATGGACTTTATGCTTAGGAAGGAATTTCAGCAGGGAACATTTTGGTATGTGCTGCCAAACACCAATTAGTTCCACATGGAGCCAAAACATTGGCACATTCGTGTTTTCTAGCTAGAAAGCTAGGGCAAGCTCAGCAAAAAAGGGTGATATTTGTGTTTGTATACATGAGATTTTAACCACTTGCCCAAGAAAATGACTTTAATTTCTCCATAACCAGTTTGACTCTGATTTTCTATGTCATTTTCACACAAATGTCACAAAATTTTGTCCGGATTCGACTGGATCAAACAAGAAATATCCGGTTGTGTTGTGGCGAACTCAACCCCAGATCTTGCTAGAAACTCTGTGTTTGTGTTTTCTGGATATTATCAAAAGAATTTACAGTTTTGAATGAATTTCAGCAGGGAACATTTTGTTTTGTGCTGCCAAACACAAATTGGTTCCACATGGAGACAAAAACTCTGGTCAATTGTGTTTTCTAGGGAATAAGGCAGAAGAAATCCGGCAAAAAATATGATATTTGTGTTAGTATACATGACAGTTTATCCACTTGCCCACAAAAAAAATGACTTTAATATCTCCAAAACCAGTATGACTGTGATTTTCTATGTCATTTTCACACAAATGTCACAAAATGTTTTCCGGATATGATTGGATCCAAGAAGATATATCCGGTTGTGTTGTGGCTAACTCAAGTCCAGATCCTGCTACCGCCTTGTGGTTTGTATTTTCTGGATATTATCAATGGACTTTGTGCTTAGGAAGGAATTTCAGCAGGGAACATTTTGGTATGTGCTGCCAAACGCCAATTAGTTCCACATGGAGACAAAACCTTGGCACATTCGTGTTTTCAAGCTAGAAAGCTAGAGCAAGCTCGGCAAAAAAGGTGATATATGTGTTTTTATACATGAGATTTTCACCACTTGCCATGAAAATGATTTTAATTTCTCCAACACCAGTTTGACTCTGATTTTCTATGTCATTTACACACAAATGTCACAAAATTTTGTCCGGATTCCACTGGATCAAACAAGAAATATCCGGTTGTGTTGTGGCGAACTCAAGCCCAGATCTTGCTACAACTTCTGTATTTGTGTTTTCTGGATATTATCAAAGAATTTACAGTTTTGAATGAATTTCAGCAGGGAACATTTTGTTTTGTGCTGCCAAACACAAATTGGTTCCACATGGGAAAAAACCTCTGCACATTCATGTTTTCTAGCGAGTAAGGTATAGGAAGTCTGGCAAAAAATATGATATTTGTGTTTGTATACATGACAGTTTATCCACTTGCCCACAAAAAAAAATGACTTTAATTACTCCAAAACCAGTCTGACTGTGATTTTCTATGTCAATTTCAAACAAATGTCACAAAATATTTTCCGGATATGATTGGATCCAAGAAGAAATATCCGGTTGTGTTGTGGCTTACTCACGTCCAGATCCTGCTGCCGCCTTGTGGTTTGTATTTTCTGGATATTATCAATGGACTTTATGCTTAGGAAGGAATTTCAGCAGGGAACATTTTGGTATGTGCTGCCAAACACCAATTAGTTCCAGATGGAGACAAAACCTTGGCACATTCATGTTTTCTAGCTAGAAAGCTAGAGCAAGCTCAGCAAAAAAAGGTGATATTTGTGTTTGTATACATGAGATTTTCACCACTTGCCAAGAAAATGATTTTCATTTCTCCAACACCAGTTTGACTATGATTTTCTATGTCATTTTCACACAAATGTCACAAAATTTTGTCCGGATTCCACTGGATCAAACAAGAAATCTCCGGTTGTGTTGTGGCGAACTCAAGCCCAGATCTTGCCACAACCTCTGTGTTTGTGTTTTCTGGATATTATCAAAGAATTTACAGTTTTGAATGAATTTCAGCAGGGAACATTTTCTTTTGTGCTGCCAAACACAAATTGGTCCACATGGCGACAAAACCTCTGCACTTTCATGTTTTCTAGGGAGTAAGGTAGAGGAAGTCCGGCAAAAAATATGATATTTGTGTTAGTATACATGATAGTTTATCCACTTGCCCACATAAAAAGTCTTTAATTTCTCCAAAAGCAGTTTGACTCTGATTTTCTATGTCATTTTGACACAAATGTCACAAACGGTTTTCTGGATATGATTGGATTCAAGAAGAAATATCAGGTTGTGTTGTGGCTAACTCACGTCCAGATCCTGCTACATTCTTGTAGTTTTTATTTTGTGGATATTATCAATGGACTTTATGCTTAGGAAGGAATTTCAGCAGGGGCATTTTGGTATGTGCTGCCAAACGCCAATTAGTTCCACGTGGAGACAAAACCTTGGCACATTCGTGTTTTCTAGGGAGAAAGCTAGAGCAAGCTCAGCAAAAAAAGGTGATATTTGTGTTTGTATACATGAGATTTTGACCACTTGCCCAAGAAAATGCCTTTAATTTCTCCATAACCAGTTTGACTGTGATTTTCTATGTCATTTTCAAACAATTTTGTCCAGATACGACTGGATCAAACAAGAAATCTCCTGTTGTGTTGTGGCTAACTCAACCCCAGATCTTGCTGCAACCTCTGTGTTTGTGTTTTCTGGATATTATCAAAAGAATTTACATTTTTGCATGAATTTCAGCAGGGAACATTTTGTTTTGTGCTGCCAAACACAAATTGGTTCCACATGGAGACAAAACCTCTGCACAATTGTGTTTTCTAGGGAATTAGGCAGAAGAAATCCGGCAAAAAATGTGATATTTGTGTTAGTATACATGACAGTTTATCCACTTGCCCACAAAAAAAATGACTTTAATTTCTCCAAAACCAGTCTGACTGTGATTTTCTATGTCATTTTCACACAAATGTCACAAAATGTTTCCGGATATGATTGGATCCAAGAAGAAATATCCGGTTGTGTTGTGGCTAACTCAGGTCCAGATCCTGCTACCGCCTTGTGGTTTGTATTTTCTGGATATTATCAATGGACTTTGTGCTTAGGAAGGAATTTCAGCAGGGAACATTTTGGTATGTGCTGCCAAACACCAATGAGTTCCACATGGAGACAAAACCTTAGCACATTCGTGTTTTCTAGCTAGAAAGCTAGAGCAAGCTCGGCAAAAAAAGGTGATATTTGTGTTTGTATACATGAGATTTTCACCACTTGCCAAGAAAATGATTTTAATTTCTCCAACACCAGTTTGACTATGATTTTCTATGTCATTTTCACACAAATGTCACAAAATTTTGTCTGATTACGACTGGATCAAACAAGAAATCTCCTGTTGTGTTGTGGCGAACTCAAGCCCAGATCTTGCTACAACTTCTGTGTTTGTGTTTTCTGGATATTTTCAAAGAATTTACAGGTTTGAAGGAATTTCAGCAGGGAACATTTTGTTTGTGCTGCCAAACACAAATTGGTTCCACATTGAGAACAAACCTCTGCACTTTTATGTTTCTAGGGAGTAAGGCAGAAGAAGTCCGGGAAAAATATGATATTTGTGTTAGTATACATGATAGTTTATCCACTTGCCCACATAAAAAGGCTTTAATTTCTCCAAAAGCAGTTTGACTCTGATTTTCTATGTCATTTTGACACAAATGTCACAAATGATTTTCCGGATATGATTGGATTCAAGAAGAAATATCCGGTTGTGTTGTGGCTAACTCACGTCCAGATCCTGCTACTACCTTGTGGTTGTATTTTCTGGATATTATCAATGGACTTTATGCTTAGGAAGGAATTTCAGCAGGGAAAATTTTGGTATGTGCTGCCAAACACCAATGAGTTCCACATGGAGACAAAACCTTGGCACATTCGTGTTTTCTAGGCAGAAAGCTATAGCAAGCTCGGGAAAAAAAGGTGATATTTGTGTTTGTATACATGAGATTTTCACCACTTGCCCAAGAAAATGACTTTAATTTCTCCAACACCAGTTTGACTGTGATTTTCTATGTCATTTTCACACAAATGTCACAAAATTTTGTCCGGATATGACTGGATCAAACAAGAAATATCCGGTTGTGTTGTGGCGAACTCAAGCCCAGAAATTGCTACAACTTCTGTGTTTGTGTTTTCTGGATATTATCAAAGAATTTACAGGTTTGAATGAATTTCAGCAGGGAACATTTTGTTTTGTGCTGCCAAACACAAATTGGTTCCACATGCAGACAAAACCTCTGCACATTCATGTTTTCTAGGGAGTAAGGTAGAGGAAGTCCGGCAAAAAATATGATATTTGTGTTTGTATACATGATAGTTTATCCACTTGCCCACATAAAAAGTCTTTAATTTCTCCAAAAGCAGTTTGACTCTGATTTTCTATGTCATTTTGACACAAATGTCACAAACGGTTTTCTGGATATGATTGGATTCAAGAAGAAATATCCGGTTGTGTTGTGGCTAACTCACGTCCAGATCCTGCTACCGTCTTGTGGTTTTTATTTTGTGGATATTATCAATGGACTTTATGCTTAGGAAGGAATTTCAGCAGGGAACATTTTGGTATGTGCTGCCAAACACCAATTAGTTCCACATGGAGCCAAAACATTGGCACATTCGTGTTTTCTAGGGAGAAAGCTAGAGCAAGCTCAGCAAAAAAAGCTGATATTTGTGTTTGTATACATGAGATTTTAACCACTTGCCCAAGAAAATGACTTTAATTTCTCCATAACCAGTTTGACTGTGATTTTCTATGTCATTTACAGACAAATGTCACAAAATTTTGTCCGGATTCGACTGGATCAAACAAGAAATATCCGGTTGTGTTGTGGCTAACTCAAGCCCAGATCTTGCTACAACCTCTGTGTTTGTGTTTTCTGGATATTATCAAAAGAATTTACAGTTTTGAATGAATTTCAGCAGGGAACATTTTGTTTTGTGCTGCCAAACACAAATTGGTTCCACATGGAGACAAAACCTCTGCTCAATTGTGTTTTCTAGGGAATAAGGCAGAAGAAATCCGGCAAAAAATATGATATTTGTGTTAGTATACATGACAGTTTATCCACTTGCCCACAAAAAAAATGACTTTAATTTCTCCAAAACCAGTATGACTGTGATTTTCTATGTCATTTTCACACAAATGTCACAAAATGTTTTCCGGATATGATTGGATCCAAGAAGAAATATCCGGTTGTGTTGTGGCTAACTCAAGTCCAGATCCTGCTACCGCCTTGTGGTTTGTATTTTCTGGATATTATCAATGGACTTTATGCTTAGGAAGGAATTTCAGCAGGGAACATTTTGTTTTGTGCTGCCAAACACCAATGAGTTCCACATGGAGACAAAACCTTGGCACATTCGTGTTTTCAAGCTAGAAAGCTAGAGCAAGCTCGGCAAAAAAGGTGATATATGTGTTTTTATACATGAGATTTTCACCACTTGCCAAGAAAATGATTTTAATTTCTCCAACACCAGTTTGACTATGATTTTCTATGTCATTTTCACACAAATGTCACAAAATTTTGTCCGGATTCCACTGGATCAAACAAGAAATCTCCGGTTGTGTTGTGGCGAACTCAAGCCCAGATCTTGCTACAACTTCTGTATTTGTGTTTTCTGGATATTATCAAAGAATTTACAGTTTTGAATGAATTTCAGCAGGGAACATTTTGTTTTGTGCTGCCAAACACAAATTGGTTCCACATGGGACAAAACATTTGCACATTCATGTTTTCTAGCGAGTAAGGTATAGGAAGTCCGGCAAAAAATATGATATTTGTGTTTGTATACATGACAGTTTATCCACTTGCCCACAAAAAAAAAGACTTTAATTTCTCCAAAACCAGTCTGACTGTGATTTTCTATGTCATTTTCACACAAATGTCACAAAATGTTTTCCGGATATGATTGGATCCAAGAAGAAATATCCGCTTGTGTTGTGGCTTACTCACGTCCAGATCCTGCTACCGCCTTGTGGTTTGTATTTTCTGGATATTATCAATGGACTTTATGCTTAGGAAGGAATTTCAGCAGGGAACATTTTGGTATGTGCTGCCAAACACCAATTAGTTCCAGATGGAGACAAAACCTTGGCACATTCATGTTTTCTAGCTAGAAAGCTAGAGCAAGCTCGGCAAAAAAAGGTGATATTTGTGTTTGTATACATGAGATTTTCACCACTTGCCAAGAAAATGATTTTAATTTCTCCAACACCAGTTTGACTATGATTTTCTATGTCATTTTCACACAAATGTCACAAAATTTTGTCCGGATTCCACTGGATCAAACAAGAAATCTCCGGTTGTGTTGTGGCGAACTCAAGCCCAGATCTTGCTACAACTTCTGTGTTTGTGTTTTCTGGATATTATCAAAGAATTTACAGTTTTGAATGAATTTCAGCAGGGAACATTTTCTTTTGTGCTGCCAAACACAAATTGGTCCACATGGCGACAAAACCTCTGCACTTTCATGTTTTCTAGGGAGTAAGGTAGAGGAAGTCCGGCAAAAAATATGATATTTGTGTTTGTATACATGATAGTTTATCCACTTGCCCACATAAAAAGTCTTTAGTTTCTCCAAAAGCAGTTTGACTCTGATTTTCTATGTCATTTTGACACATATGTCAAAAATGATTTTCTAGATATGATTGGATTCAAGAAGAAATATCCGGTTGTGTTGTGGCTAACTCACGTCCAGATCCTGCTACATTCTTGTGGTTTTTATTTTGTGGATATTATCAATGGACTTTATGCTTAGGAAGGAATTTCAGCAGGGACATTTTGGTATGTGCTGCCAAACGCCAATTAGTTCCACGTGGAGACAAAACCTTGGCACATTCGTGTTTTCTAGGGAGAAAGCTAGAGCAAGCTCAGCAAAAAAAGCTGATATTTGTGTTTGTATACATGAGATTTTCACCACTTGCCCAAAAAAATGACTTTAATTTCTCCAAAAGCAGTTTGACTGTGATTTTCTATGTCATTTTCACACAAATGTCACAAAATTTTGCCCGGATACGACTGGATCACACAAGAAATATCCGGTTGTGTTGTGGCTAACTCAAGCCCAGATCTTGCCACAACCTCTGTGTTTGTGTTTTCTGGATATTATCAAAGGAGTTTACAGTTTTGAATGAATTTCATCAGGGAACATTTTGTTTTGTGCTGCCAAACACAAATTGGTTCCACATGGAGACAAAACCTCTGCACTTTCATGTTTTCTAGGGAGTAAGGTAGAGGAAGTCTGGCAAAAAATATGATATTTGTGTTTGTATACATGATAGTTTATCCACTTGCCCACATAAAAAGTCTTTAATTTCTCCAAAAGTAGGTTGACTCTGATTTTCTATGTCATTTTGACACAAATGTCACAAACGGTTTTCTGGATATGATTGGATTCATGAAGAAATATCAGGTTGTGTTGTGGCTAACTCACGTCCAGATCCTGCTACCGACTTGTGGTTTTTATTTTGTGGATATTATCAATGGACTTTATGCTTAGGAAGGAATTTCAGCAGGGGACATTTTGGTATGTGCTGCCAAACGCCAATTAGTTCCACGTGGAGACAAAACCTTGGCACATTCGTGTTTTCTAGGGAGAAAGCTAGAGCAAGCTCAGCAAAAAAAGCTGATATTTGTGTTTGTATACATGAGATTTTGACCACTTGCCCAAGAAAATGCCTTTAATTTCTCCAAAACCAGTTTGACTGTGATTTTCTATGTCATTTTCAAACAATTTTGTCCAGATACGACTGGATCAAACAAGAAATATCCGGTTGTGTTGTGGCTAACTCAACCCCAGATCTTGCTGCAACCTCTGTGTTTGTGTTTTCTGGATATTATCAAAAGAATTTACATTTTTGCATGAATTTCAGCAGGGAACATTTTGTTTTGTGCTGCCAAACACAAATTGGTTCCACATGGAGACAAAACCTCTGCACAATTGTGTTTTCTAGGGAATTAGGCAGAAGAAATCCGGCAAAAAATGTGATATTTGTGTTAGTATACATGACAGTTTATCCACTTGCCCACAAAAAAAATGACTTTAATTTCTCCAAAACCAGTCTGACTGTGATTTTCTATGTCATTTTCACACAAATGTCACAAAATGTTTCCAGATATGATTGGATCCAAGAAGAAATATCCCGTTGTGTTGTGGCTACCAGATCCAGATCCTGCTACCACCTTGTGGTTTGTATTTTCTGGATATTATCAATGGACTTTATGCTTAGGAAGGAATTTCAGCAGGGAACATTTTGGTATGTGCTGCCAAACACCAATGAGTTCCACATGGAGACAAAACCTTGGCACATTCGTGTTTTCTAGCTAGAAAGCTAGAGCAAGCTCGGCAAAAAAAGGTGATATTTGTGTTTGTATACATGAGATTTTCACCACTTGCCAAGAAAATGACTTTAATTTCTCCAACACCAGTTTGACTATGATTTTCTATGTCATTTTCACACAACTGTCACAAAATTTTGTCTGTTTACGACTGAATCAAACAAGAAATATCCGGCTGTGTTGTGGCGAACTCAACCCCAGATCTTGCTACAACTTCTGTGTTTGTGTTTTCTGGATATTTTCAAAGAATTTACAGGTTTGAATGAATTTCAGCAGGGAACATTTTGTTTGTGCTGCCAAACACAAATTGGTTCCACTTTGCGACCAAACCTCTGCACTTTTATGTTTCTAGGGAGTAAGGCAGAAGAAGTCCGGGAAAAATATGATATTTGTGTTAGTATACATGATAGTTTATCCACTTGCCCACATAAAAAGGCTTTAATTTCTCCAAAAGCAGTTTGACTCTGATTTTCTATGTCATTTTGACACAAATGTCACATATGATTTTCCGGGTATGATTGGATTCAAGAAGAAATATCCGGTTGTGTTGTGGCTAACTCACGTCCAGATCCTGCTACTACCTTGTTGTTTGTATTTTCTAGATATTATCAATGGACTTTATGCTTAGGAAGGAATTTCAGCAGGGAACATTTTGTTTTGTGCTGCCAAACACCGATTAGTTCCACATGGAGACAAAACCTTGGCACATTCGTGTTTTCTAGGCAGAAAGCTATAGCAAGCTCGGCAAAAAAAGGTGATATTTGTGTTTGTATACATGAGATTTTCACCACTTGCCCAAGAAAATGACTTTAATTTCTCCAAAAGCAGTTTGACTGTGATTTTCTATGTCATTTTCACACAAATGTCACAAAATTTTGTCCGGATATGACTGGATCAAACAAGAAATCTCCGGTTGTGTTGTGGCGAACTCAAGCCCAGAAATTGCTACAACTTCTGTGTTTGTGTTTTCTGGATATTATCAAAGAATTTACAGTTTTGAATGAATTTCATCAGGGAACATTTTGTTTTGTGCTGCCAAACACAATTTGGTTCCACATGCAGACAAAACCTCTGCACATTCATGTTTTCTAGGGAGTAAGGTAGAGGAAGTCCGGCAAAAAATATGATATTTGTGTTTGTATACATGATAGTTTATCCACTTGCCCACATAAAAAGTCTTTAATTTCTCCAAAAGTAGTTTGACTCTGATTTTCTATGTCATTTTCACACAAATGTCACAAACGGTTTTCTGGATATGATTGGATTCAAGAAGAAATATCAGGTTGTGTTGTGGCTAACTCACGTCCAGATCCTGCTACATTCTTGTGGTTTTTATTTTGTGGATATTATCAATGGACTTTATGCTTAGGAAGGAATTTCAGCAGGGGACATTTTGGTATGTGCTGCCAAACGCCAATTAGTTCCACGTGGAGACAAAACCTTGGCACATTCGTGTTTTCTAGGGAGAAAGCTAGAGCAAGCTCAGCAAAAAAAGCTGATATTTGTGTTTGTATACATGAGATTTTGACCACTTGCCCAAGAAAATGCCTTTAATTTCTCCAAAACCAGTTTGACTGTGATTTTCTATGTCATTTTCAAACAATTTTGTCCAGATACGACTGGATCAAACAAGAAATATCCGGTTGTGTTGTGGCTAACTCACGTCCAGATCCTGCTACCACCTTGTGGTTTGTATTTTGTGGATATTATCAATGGACTTTATGCTTAGGAAGGAATTTCAGCAGGGAACATTTTGGTATGTGCTGCCAAACACCAATGAGTTCCACTTGGAGACAAAACCTTGGCACATTCGTGTTTCCTAGCTAGAAAGCTAGAGCAAGCTCGGCTTAAAAAGGTGATATTTGTGTTTGTATACATGAGATTTTCACCACTTGCCAAGAAAATGATTTTAATTTCTCCAACACCAGTTTGACTATGATTTTCTATGTCATTTTCACACAAATGTCACAAAATTTTGTCTGATTACGACTGGATCAAACAAGAAATATCCGGTTGTGTTGTGGCTAACTCAATCCCACATCTTGCTACAACTTCTGTGTTTGTGTTTTCTGGATATTATCAAAGAATTTACAGTTTTGAATGAATTTCAGCAGGGAACATTTTGTTTTGTGCTGCCAAACACAAATTGGTTCCACATGGGACAAAACCTCTGCATATTCATGTTTTCTAGGGAGTAAGGTATAGGAAGTCCGGCAAAAAATATGATATTTGTGTTTGTATACATGACAGTTTATCCACTTGCCCACAAAAAAAATGACTTTAATTTCTCCAAAACCAGTCTGACTGTGATTTTCTATGTCATTTTCACACAAATGTCACAAAATATTTTCCGGATATGATTGGATCCAAGAAGAAATATCCGGTTGTGTTGTGGCTAACTCACGTCCAGATCCTGCTACCACCTTGTGGTTTGTATTTTGTGGATATTATCAATGGACATTATGCTTAGGAAGGAATTTCAGCAGGGAACATTTTGGTATGTGCTGCCAAACACCAATGAGTTCCACTTGGAGACAAAACCTTGGCACATTCGTGTTTCCTAGCTAGAAAGCTAGAGCAAGCTCGGCAAAAAGGTGATATTTGTGTTTGTATACATGAGATTTTCACCACTTGCCAAGAAAATGATTTTAATTTCTCCAACACCAGTTTGACTATGATTTTCTATGTCATTTTCACACAAATGTCACAAAATTTTGTCCGGATTCGACTGGATCAAACAAGAAATCTCCGGTTGTGTTGTGGCGAACTCAAGCCCAGATCTTGCTACAACTTCTTTGTTTGTGTTTTCTGGGTATTATCAAAGAATTTACAGGTTTGAATGAATTTCAGCAGGGAACATTTTGTTTTGTGCTGCCAAACACAAATTGGTTCCACATGGCGACAAAACTTCTGCACTTTCATGTTTTCTAGGGAGTAAGGTAGATGAAGTCCAGCAAAAAATATGATATTTGTGTTAGTATACATGATAGTTTATCCACTTGCCCACATAAAAAGTCTTTAATTTCTCCAAAAGCAGTTTGACTCTGATTTTCTATGTCATTTTGACACAAATGTCACAAACGGTTTTCTGGATATGATTGGTTTCAAGAAGAAATATCCGGTTGTGTTGTGGCTAACTCAGGTCCAGATCCTGCTACTGTCTTGTGGTTTTTATTTTGTGGATATTATCAATGGACTTTATGCTTAGGAAGGAATTTCAGCAGGGAACATTTTGGTATGTGCTGCCAAACAACAATGAGTTTCACATGGAGACAAAACCTTGGAACATTCGTGTTTTCTAGGGAGAAAGCTAGAGCAAGCTCAGCAAAAAAAGCTGATATTTGTGTTTGTATACATGAGATTTTCACCACTTGCCCAAGAAAATGACTTTAATTTCTCCAAAAGCAGTTTGACTGTGATTTTCTATGTCATTTTCACACAAATGTCACAAAATTTTGCCCGGATACGACTGGATCACACAAGAAATATCCGGTTGTGTTGTGGCTAACTCAAGCCCAGATCATGCCACAACCTCTGTGTTTGTGTTTTCTGGATATTATCAAAGGAATTTACAGTTTTGAATGAATTTCATCAGGGAACATTTTGTTTTGTGCTGCCAAACACAAATTGGTTCCACATGGAGACAAAACCTCTGGACTTTCATGTTTTCTAGGGAGTAAGGTAGAGGAAGTCCGGCAAAAAATATGATATTTGTGTTTGTATACATGATAGTTTATCCACTTGCCCACATAAAAAGTCTTTAATTTCTCCAAAAGTAGTTTGACTCTGATTTTCTATGTCATTTTGACACAAATGTCACAAACGGTTTTCTGGATATGATTGGATTCAAGAAGAAATATCCGGTTGTGTTGTGGCTAACTCAGGTCCAGATCCTGCTACATTCTTGTGGTTTTTATTTTGTGGATATTATCAATGGACTTTATGCTTAGGAAGGAATTTCATCAGGGAACATTTTGGTATGTGCTGCCAAACACCAATTAGTTCCACATGGAGCCAAAACATTGGCACATTTGTGTTTTCTAGGGAGAAAGCTAGGGCAAGCTCAGCAAAAAAAGGTGATATTTGTGTTTGTATACAAGAGATTTTCACGACTTGACCACGAAAATGCCTTTAATTTCTCCAACACCAGTTTGACTATGATTTTCTATGTCATTTTCACACAAATGTCACAAAATTTTGTCTGATTACGACTGGATCAAACAAGAAATCTCCCGTTGTGTTGTGGCGAACTCAACCCCAGATCTTGCTACAACTTCTGTGTTTGTGTTTTCTGGATATTATCAAAGAATTTACAGTTTTGAATGAATTTCAGCAGGGAACATTTTGTTTTGTGCTGCCAAACACAAATTGGTTCCACATGGGACAAAACCTCTGAATATTCATGTTTTCTAGGAAGTAAAGTATAGGAAGTCTGGCAAAAAATATGATATTTGTGTTTGTATACATGACAGTTTATCCACTTGCCCACAAAAAAAATGACTTTAATTTCTCCAAAACCAGTCTGACTGTGATTTTCTATGTCATTTTCACACAAATGTCACAAATGATTTTCCGGATATGATTGGATCCAAGAAGAAATATCCGGTTGTGTTGTGGCTAACTCACGTCCAGATCCTGCTACCACCTTGTGGTTTGTATTTTGTGGATATTATCAATGGACTTTATGCTTAGGAAGGAATTTCAGCAGGGAACATTTTGGTATGTGCTGCCAAACACCAATGAGTTCCACTTGGAGACAAAACCTTGGCACATTCGTGTTTTCTAGCTAGAAAGCTAGAGCAAGCTCGGCAAAAAGGTGATATTTGTGTTTGTATACATGAGATTTTCACCACTTGCCAAGAAAATGATTTTAATTTCTCCAACACCAGTTTGACTGTGATTTTCTATGTCATTTTCACACAAATGTCACAAAATTTTGTCCGGATTCGACTGGATCAAAAAACAAATCTCCGGTTGTGTTGTGGCGAACTCAAGCCCAGATCTTGCTACAACTTCTTTGTTTGTGTTTTCTGGATATTATCAAAGAATTTACAGGTTTGAATGAATTTCAGCAGGGAACATTTTGTTTTGTGCTGCCAAGCACAAATTGGTTCCACATGGCGACAAAACCTCTGCACTTTCATGTTTTCTAGGTTGTAAGGTAGAGGAAGTCTAGCAAAAAATATGATATTTGTGTTAGTATACATGATAGTTTATCCACTTGCCCACATAAAAAGTCTTTAATTTCTCCAAAAGCAGTTTGACTCTGATTTTCTATGTCATTTTGACACATATGTCACAAATGATTTTCTGGATATGATTGGATTCAAGAAGAAATATCCGGTTGTGTTGTGGCTAACTCACGTCCAGATCCTGCTACCATCTTGTGGTTTTTATTTTGTGGATATTATCAATGGACTTTATGCTTAGGAAGGAATGTCAGCAGGGAACATTTTGGTATGTGCTGCCAAACAACAATGAGTTTCACATGGAGACAAAACCTTGGAACATTCGTGTTTTCTAGCAAGAAAGCTATAGCAAGCTCGGCAAAAAAAGGTGATATTTGTGTTTTTATACATGAGATTTTCACCACTTGCCCAAGAAAATGACTTTAATTTCTCCAAAAGCAGTTTGACTGTGATTTTCTATGTCATTTTCACACAAATGTCACAAAATTTTGCCCGGATACGACTGGATCACACAAGAAATCTCCGGTTGTGTTGTGGCTAACTCAAGCCCAGATCTTGCCACAACCTCTGTGTTTGTGTTTTCTGGATATTATCAAAGGAATTTACAGTTTTGAATGAATTTCAGCAGGGAACATTTTGTTTTGTGCTGCCAAACACAAATTGGTTCCACATGGAGACAAAACCTAAGACTTTCATGTTTTCTAGGGAGTAAGGTAGAGGAAGTCCGGCAAGAAATATGATATTTGTGTTTGTATACATGATAGTTTATCCACTTGCCCACATAAAAAGTCTTTAATTTCTCCAAAAGTAGTTTGACTCTGATTTTCTATGTCATTTTGACACAAATGTCACAAACGGTTTTCTGGATATGATTGGATTCAAGAAGAAATATCAGGTTGTGTTGTGGCTAACTCACGTCCAGATCCTGCTACCGTCTTGTGGTTTTTATTTTGTGGATATTATCAATGGACTTTATGCTTAGGAAGGAATTTCAGCAGGGGACATTTTGGTATGTGCTGCCAAACGCCAATTAGTTCCACGTGGAGACAAAACCTTGGCACATTCGTGTTTTCTAGGGAGAAAGCTAGAGCAAGCTCAGCAAAAAAAGCTGATATTTGTGTTTGTATACATGAGATTTTGACCACTTGCCCAAGAAAATGCCTTTAAATACTCCAAAACCAGTTTGACTGTGATTTTCTATGTCATTTTCAAACAATTTTGTCCGGATACGACTGGATCAAACAAGAAATATCCGGTTGTGTTGTGGCTAACTCAAGCCCAGATCTTGCTACAACCTCTGTGTTTGTGTTTTCTGGATATTATCAAAGGAATTTACAGTTTTGAATGAATTTCAGCAGGGAACATTTTGTTTTGTGCTGCCAAACACAAATTGGTTCCACATGGAGACAAAACCTCTGCTCAATTGTGTTTTCTAGGGAATAAGGCAGAAGAAATCCGGCAAAAAATGTGATATTTGTGTTAGTATACATGACAGTTTATCCACTTGCCCACAAAAAAAATGACTTTAATTTCTCCAAAACCAGTCTGACTGTGATTTTCTATGTCATTTTCACACAAATGTCACAAAATGTTTCCAGATATGATTGGATCCAAGAAGAAATATCCCGTTGTGTTGTGGCTAACTCAGGTCCAGATCCTGCTACCGCCTTGTGGTTTGTATTTTCTGGATATTATCAATGGACTTTATGCTTAGGAAGGAATTTCAGCAGGGAACATTTTGGTATGTGCTGCCAAATGCCAATTAGTTCCACATGGAGACCAAACCTTGGCACATTCGTGTTTTCTAGCTAGAAAGCTAGAGCAAGCTCGGCAAAAAAAGGTGATATTTGTGTTTGTATACATGAGATTTTCACCACTTGCCAAGAAAATGATTTTAATTTCTCCAACACCAGTTTGACTATGATTTTCTATGTCATTTTCACACAAATGTCACAAAATTTTGTCCGGATTCGACTGGATCAAACAAGAAATCTCCGGTTGTGTTGTGGCGAACTCAAGCCCAGATCTTGCTACAACTTCTTTGTTTGTGTTTTCTGGGTATTATCAAAGAATTTACAGGTTTGAATGAATTTCAGCAGGGAACATTTTGTTTTGTGCTGCCAAACACAAATTGGTTCCACATGGCGACAAAACCTCTGCACTTTCATGTTTTCTAGGGAGTAAGGTTGATGAAGTCCAGCAAAAAATATGATATTTGTGTTAGTATACATGATAGTTTATCCACTTGCCCACATAAAAAGTCTTTAATTTCTCCAAAAGCAGTTTGACTCTGATTTTCTATGTCATTTTGACACATATGTCACAAATGATTTTCTGGATATGATTGGTTTCAAGAAGAGATATCCGGTTGTGTTGTGGCTAACTCAGGTCCAGATCCTGCTACTGTCTTGTGGTTTTTATTTTGTGGATATTATCAATGGACTTTATGCTTAGGAAGGAATTTCAGCAGGGAACATTTTGGTATGTGCTGCCAAACAACAATGAGTTTCACATGGAGACAAAACCTTGGAACATTCGTGTTTTCTAGGGAGAAAGCTAGAGCAAGCTCAGCAAAAAAAGCTGATATTTGTGTTTGTATACATGAGATTTTCACCACTTGCCCAAGAAAATGACTTTAATTTCTCCAAAAGCAGTTTGACTGTGATTTTCTATGTCATTTTCACACAAATGTCACAAAATTTTGCCCGGATACGACTGGATCACACAAGAAATATCCGGTTGTGTTGTGGCTAACTCAAGCCCAGATCTTGCCACAACCTCTGTGTTTGTGTTTTCTGGATATTATCAAAGGAATTTACAGTTTTGAATGAATTTCAGCAGGGAACATTTTGTTTAGTGCTGCCAAACACAAATTGGTTCCACATGGAGACAAAACCTCTGGACTTTCATGTTTTCTAGGGAGTAAGGTAGAGGAAGTCCGGCAAAAAATATGATATTTGTGTTTGTATACATGATAGTTTATCCACTTGCCCACATAAAAAGTCTTTAATTTCTCCAAAAGTAGTTTGACTCTGATTTTCTATGTCATTTTGACACAAATGTCACAAACGGTTTTCTGGATATGATTGGATTCAAGAAGAAATATCCGGTTGTGTTGTGGCTAACTCAGGTCCAGATCCTGCTACATTCTTGTGGTTTTTATTTTGTGGATATTATCAATGGACTTTATGCTTAGGAAGGAATTTCATCAGGGAACATTTTGGTATGTGCTGCCAAACACCAATTAGTTCCACATGGAGCCAAAACATTGGCTCATTTGTGTTTTCTAGGGAGAAAGCTAGGGCAAGCTCAGCAAAAAAAGGTGATATTTGTGTTTGTATACAAGAGATTTTCACGACTTGCCCAAGAAAATGCCTTTAATTTCTCCAACACCAGTTTGACTATGATTTTCTATGTCATTTTCACACAAATGTCACAAAATTTTGTCTGATTACGACTGGATCAAACAAGAAATCTCCCGTTGTGTTGTGGCGAACTCAACCCCAGATCTTGCTACAACTTCTGTGTTTGTGTTTTCTGGATATTATCAAAGAATTTACAGTTTTGAATGAATTTCAGCAGGGAACATTTTGTTTTGTGCTGCCAAACACAAATTGGTTCCACATGGGACAAAACCTCTGAATATTCATGTTTTCTAGGAAGTAAAGTATAGGAAGTCTGGCAAAAAATATGATATTTGTGTTTGTATACATGACAGTTTATCCACTTGCCCACAAAAAAAATGACTTTAATTTCTCCAAAACCAGTCTGACTGTGATTTTCTATGTCATTTTCACACAAATGTCACAAATGATTTTCCGGATATGATTGGATCCAAGAAGAAATATCCGGTTGTGTTGTGGCTAACTCACGTCCAGATCCTGCTACCACATTGTGATTTGTATTTTGTGGATATTATCAATGGACTTTATGCTTAGGAAGGAATTTCAGCAGGGAACATTTTGGTATGTGCTGCCAAACACCAATGAGTTCCACTTGGAGACAAAACCTTGGCACATTCGTGTTTTCTAGCTAGAAAGCTAGAGCAAGCTCGGCAAAAAGGTGATATTTGTGTTTGTATACATGAGATTTTCACCACTTGCCAAGAAAATGATTTTAATTTCTCCAACACCAGTTTGACTATGATTTTCTATGTCATTTTCACACAAATGTCACAAAATTTTGTCCGGATTCGACTGGATCAAAAAAGAAATCTCCGGTTGTGTTGTGGCGAACTCAAGCCCAGATCTTGCTACAACTTCTTTGTTTGTGTTTTCTGGATATTATCAAAGAATTTACAGGTTTGAATGAATTTCAGCAGGGAACATTTTGTTTTGTGCTGCCAAGCACAAATTGGTTCCACATGGCGACAAAACCTCTGCACTTTCATGTTTTCTAGGTTGTAAGGTAGAGGAAGTCTAGCAAAAAATATGATATTTGTGTTAGTATACATGATAGTTTATCCACTTGCCCACATAAAAAGTCTTTAATTTCTCCAAAAGCAGTTTGACTCTGATTTTCTATGTCATTTTGACACATATGTCACAAATGATTTTCTGGATATGATTGGATTCAAGAAGAAATATCCGGTTGTGTTGTGGCTAACTCACGTCCAGATCCTGCTACCGTCTTGTGGTTTTTATTTTGTGGATATTATCAATGGACTTTATGCTTAGGAAGGAATGTCAGCAGGGAACATTTTGGTATGTGCTGCCAAACAACAATGAGTTTCACATGGAGACAAAACCTTGGAACATTCGTGTTTTCTAGCAAGAAAGCTATAGCAAGCTCGGCAAAAAAAGGTGATATTTGTGTTTTTATACATGAGATTTTCACCACTTGCCCAAGAAAATGACTTTAATTTCTCCAAAAGCAGTTTGACTGTGATTTTCTATGTCATTTTCACACAAATGTCACAAAATTTTGCCCGGATACGACTGGATCACACAAGAAATCTCCGGTTGTGTTGTGGCTAACTCAAGCCCAGATCTTGCCACAACCTCTGTGTTTGTGTTTTCTGGATATTATCAAAGGAATTTACAGTTTTGAATGAATTTCAGCAGGGAACATTTTGTTTTGTGCTGCCAAACACAAATTGGTTCCACATGGAGACAAAACCTAAGACTTTCATGTTTTCTAGGGAGTAAGGTAGAGGAAGTCCGGCAAAAAATATGATATTTGTGTTTGTATACATGATAGTTTATCCACTTGCCCACATAAAAAGTCTTTAATTTCTCCAAAAGTAGTTTGACTCTGATTTTCTATGTCATTTTGACACAAATGTCACAAACGGTTTTCTGGATATGATTGGATTCAAGAAGAAATATCAGGTTGTGTTGTGGCTAACTCACGTCCAGATCCTGCTACCGTCTTGTGGTTTTTATTTTGTGGATATTATCAATGGACTTTATGCTTAGGAAGGAATTTCAGCAGGGGACATTTTGGTATGTGCTGCCAAACGCCAATTAGTTCCACGTGGAGACAAAACCTTGGCACATTCGTGTTTTCTAGGGAGAAAGCTAGAGCAAGCTCAGCAAAAAAAGCTGATATTTGTGTTTGTATACATGAGATTTTGACCACTTGCCCAAGAAAATGCCTTTAAATACTCCAAAACCAGTTTGACTGTGATTTTCTATGTCATTTTCAAACAATTTTGTCCGGATACGACTGGATCAAACAAGAAATATCCGGTTGTGTTGTGGCTAACTCAAGCCCAGATCTTGCTACAACCTCTGTGTTTGTGTTTTCTGGATATTATCAAAAGAATTTACAGTTTTGAATGAATTTCAGCAGGGAACATTTTGTTTTGTGCTGCCAAACACAAATTGGTTCCACATGGAGACAAAACCTCTGCTCAATTGTGTTTTCTAGGGAATAAGGCAGAAGAAATCCGGCAAAAAATGTGATATTTGTGTTAGTATACATGACAGTTTATCCACTTGCCCACAAAAAAAATGACTTTAATTTCTCCAAAACCAGTCTGACTGTGATTTTCTATGTCATTTTCACACAAATGTCACAAAATGTTTCCAGATATGATTGGATCCAAGAAGAAATATCCCGTTGTGTTGTGGCTAACTCAGGTCCAGATCCTGCTACCGCCTTGTGGTTTGTATTTTCTGGATATTATCAATGGACTTTATGCTTAGGAAGGAATTTCAGCAGGGAACATTTTGGTATGTGCTGCCAAATGCCAATTAGTTCCACATGGAGACAAAACCTTGGCACATTCGTGTTTTCTAGCTAGAAAGCTAGAGCAAGCTCGGCAAAAAAAGGTGATATTTGTGTTTGTATACATGAGATTTTCACCACTTGCCAAGAAAATGATTTTAATTTCTCCAACACCAGTTTGACTATGATTTTCTATGTCATTTTCACACAAATGTCACAAAATTTTGTCTGATTACGACTGGATCAAACAAGAAATATCCGGCTGTGTTCTGGCGAACTCAAGCCCAGATCTTGCTACAACTTCTTTGTTTGTGTTTTCTGGATATTTTCAAAGAATTTACAGGTTTGAATGAATTTCAGCAGGGAACATTTTGTTTTGTGCTGCCAAACACAAATTGGTCCACATGGCGACAAAACCTCTGCACTTTCATGTTTTCTAGGGAGTAAGGTAGAGGAAGTCTGGCAAAAAATATGATATTTGTGTTAGTATACATGATAGTTTATCCACTTGCCCACATAAAAAGTCTTTAATTTCTCCAAAAGCAGTTTGACTCTGATTTTCTATGTCCTTTTGACACATATGTCACAAATGATTTTCTGGATATGATTGGATTCAAGAAGAAATATCCGGTTGTGTTGTGGCTAACTCACGTCCAGATCCTGCTACCGTCTTGTGGTTTTTATTTTGTGGATATTATCAATGGACTTTATGCTTAGGAAGGAATTTCAGCAGGGAACATTTTGTTTTGTGCTGCCAAACACCAATGAGTTCCACATGGAGACAAAACCTTGGCACATTCGTGTTTTCTAGGGAGAAAGCTATAGCAAGCTCGGCAAAAGAAGGTGATATTTGTGTTTGTATACAAGAGATTTTCACGACTTGCCCAAGAAAATGACTTTAATTTCTCCAAAAGCAGTTTGACTGTGATTTTCTATGTCATTTTCACACAAATGTCACAAAATTTTGCCCGGATACGACTGGATCACAAAAGAAATATCCGGTTGTGTTGTGGCTAACTCAAGCCCAGATCTTGCCACAACCTCTGTGTTTGTGTTTTCTGGATATTATCAAAGGAATTTACAGTTTTGAATGAATTTCAGCAGGGAACATTTTGTTTTGTGCTGCCAAACACAAATTGGTTCCACATGGAGACAAAACCTCTGCTCAATTGTGTTTTCTAGGGAATAAGGCAGAAGAAATCTGGCAAAAAATGTGATATTTGTGTTAGTATACATGACAGTTTATCCACTTGCCCACAAAAAAAATGACTTTAATTTCTCCAAAACCAGTATGACTGTGATTTTCTATGTCATTTTCACACAAATGTCACAAAATGTTTTCCGGATATGATTGTATCCAAGAAGAAATATCCCGTTGTGTTGTGGCTAACTCAAGTCCAGATCCTGCTACCGCCTGTGGTTTGTATTTTCTGGATATTATCAATGGACTTTATGCTTAGGAAGGAATTTCAGCAGGGAACTTTTGGTATGTGCTGCCAAACGCCAATTAGTTCCACATGGAGACAAAACCTTGGCACATTCGTGTTTTCTAGCTAGAAAGCTAGAGCAAGCTCGGCAAAAAAAGGTGATATTTGTGTTTGTATACATGAGATTTTCACCACTTGCCAAGAAAATGATTTTAATTTCTCCAACACCAGTTTGACTATGATTTTCTATGTCATTTTCACACAAATGTCACAAAATTTTGTCTGATTACGACTGGATCAAACAAGAAATATCCGGCTGTGTTGTGGCGAACTCAAGCCCAGATCTTGCTACAACTTCTGTGTTTGTGTTTTCTGGATATTTTCAAAGAATTTACAGTTTTGAATGAATTTCAGCAGGGAACATTTTGTTTGTGCTACCAAACACAAATTGGTTCCACATTGCGACCAAACCTCTGCACTTTTTTGTTTCTAGGGAGTAAGGTAGAAGAAGTCCGGGAAAAATATGATATTTGTGTTAGTATACATGATAGTTTATCCACTTGCCCACATAAAAAGGCTTTAATTTCTCCAAAAGCAGTTTGACTCTGATTTTCTATGTCATTTTCACACAAATGTCACAAAATTTTGCCCGGATACGACTGGATCACACAAGAAATATCCGGTTGTGTTGTGGCTAACTCAAGCCCAGATCTTGCCACAACCTCTGTGTTTGTGTTTTCTGGATATTATCAAAGGAATTTACAGTTTTGAATGAATTTCAGCAGGGAACATTTTGTTTTGTGCTGCCAAACACAAATTGGTTCCACATGGAGACAAAACCTCTGCACTTTCATGTTTTCTAGGGAGTAAGGTAGAGGAAGTCCGGCAAAAAATATGATATTTGTGTTTGTATACATGATAGTTTATCCACTTGCCCACATAAAAAGTCTTTAATTTCCCCAAAAGTAGTTTGACTCTGATTTTCTATGTCATTTTGACACAAATGTCACAAACGGTTTTCTGGATATGATTGGATTCAAGAAGAAATATCAGGTTGTGTTGTGGCTAACTCACGTCCAGATCCTGCTACCGTCTTGTGGTTTTTATTTTGTGGATATTATCAATGGACTTTATGCTTAGGAAGGAATTTCAGCAGGGAACATTTTGGTATGTGCTGCCAAACACCAATTAGTTCCACATGGAGCCAAAACCTTGGCACATTCGTGTTTTCTAGGGAGAAAGCTAGGGCAAGCTCAGCAAAAAAAGGTGATATTTGTGTTTGTATACATGAGATTTTAACCACTTGCCCAAGAAAATGACTTTAATTTCTCCATAACCAGTTTGACTGTGATTTTCTATGTCATTTACAGACAAATCACAAAATATTGTCCGGATTCGACTGGATCAAACAAGAAATATCCGGTTGTGTTGTGGCTAACTCAAGCCCAGATCTTGCTACAATCTCTGTGTTTGTGTTTTCTGGATATTATCAAAAGAATTTACAGTTTTGAATGAATTTCAGCAGGGAACATTTTGTTTTGTGCTGCCAAACACAAATTGGTTCCACATGGGACAAAACCTCTGAATATTCATGTTTTCTAGGAAGTAAGGTATAGGAAGTCTGGCAAAAAATATGATATTTGTGTTTGTATACATGACAGTTTATCCACTTGCCCACAAAAAAAAATGACTTTAATTTCTCCAAAACCAGTTTGACTGTGATTTTCTATGTCATTTTCACACAAATGTCACAAAATATTTTCCGGATATGATTGGATTCAAGAAGAAATATCCGGTTGTGTTGTGGCTAACTCACGTCCAGATCCTGCTACCACCTTGTGGTTTGTATTTTGTGGATATTATCAATGGACTTTATGCTTAGGAAGGAATTTCAGCAGGGAACATTTTGGTATGTGCTGCCAAACACCAATGAGTTCCACTTGGAGACAAAACCTTGGCACATTCGTGTTTTCTAGCTAGAAAGCTAGAGGAAGCTCAGCAAAAAGGTGATATTTGTGTTTGTATACATGAGATTTTCACGACTTGCCCAAGAAAATGACTTTAATTTCTCCAAAAGCAGTTTGACTGTGATTTTCTATGTCATTTTCACACAAATGTCACAAAATTTTGCCCGGATACGACTGGATCACAAAAGAAATATCCGGTTGTGTTGTGGCTAACTCAAGCCCAGATCTTGCCACAACCTCTGTGTTTGTGTTTTCTGGATATTATCAAAGGAATTTACAGTTTTGAATGAATTTCAGCAGGGAACATTTTGTTTTGTGCTGCCAAACACAAATTGGTTCCACATGGAGACAAAACCTCTGGACTTTCATGTTTTCTAGGGAGTAAGGTAGAGGAAGTCCAGCAAAAAATATGATATTTGTGTTTGTATACATGATAGTTTATCCACTTGCCCACATAAAAAGTCTTTAATTTCCCCAAAAGTAGTTTGACTCTGATTTTCTATGTCATTTTGACACAAATGTCACAAACGGTTTTCTGGATATGATTGGATTCAAGAAGAAATATCCGGTTGTGTTGTGGCTAACTCACGTCCAGATCCTGCTACCGTCTTGTGGTTTTTATTTTGTGGATATTATCAATGGACTTTATGCTTAGGAAGGAATTTCAGCAGGGGACATTTTGGTATGTGCTGCCAAACGCCAATTAGTTCCACGTGGAGACAAAACCTTGGCACATTCGTGTTTTCTAGGGAGAAAGCTAGAGCAAGCTCAGCAAAAAAAGCTGATATTTGTGTTTGTATACATGAGATTTTGACCAATTGCCCAAGAAAATGCCTTTAATTTCTCCAAAACCAGTTTGACTGTGATTTTCTATGTCATTTTCAAACAATTTTGTCCGGATACGACTGGATCACACAAGAAATATCCGTTGTGTTGTGGCTAACTCAAGCCCAGATCTTGCCACAACCTCTGTGTTTGTGTTTTCTGGATATTATCAAAGGAATTTACAGTTTTGAATGAATTTCAGCAGGGAACATTTTGTTTTGTGCTGCCAAACACAAATTGGTTCCACATGGAGACAAAACCTCTGCTCAATTGTGTTTTCTAGGGAATAAGGCAGAAGAAATCCGGCAAAAAATGTGATATTTGTGTTAGTATACATGACAGTTTATCCACTTGCCCACAAAAAAAATGACTTTAATTTCTCCAAAACCAGTCTGACTGTGATTTTCTATGTCATTTTCACACAAATGTCACAAAATGTTTTCCGGATATGATTGGATCCAAGAAGAAATATCCGGTTGTGTTGTGGCTAACTCAAGTCCAGATCCTGCTACCGCCTTGTGGTTTGTATTTTCTGGATATTATCAATGGACTTTATGCTTAGGAAGGAATTTCAGCAGGGAACTTTTGGTATGTGCTGCCAAACGCCAATTAGTTCCACATGGAGACAAAACCTTGGCACATTCGTGTTTTCTAGCTAGAAAGCTAGAGCAAGCTCGGCAAAAAAAGGTGATATTTGTGTTTGTATACATGAGATTTTCACCACTTGCCAAGAAAATGATTTTAATTTCACCAACACCAGTTTGACTATGATTTTCTATGTCATTTTCACACAAATGTCACAAAATTTTGTCTGATTACAACTGGATCAAACAAGAAATATCTGGCTGTGTTGTGGCGAACTCAAGCCCAGATCTTGCTACAACTTCTGTGTTTGTGTTTTCTGGATATTTTCAAAGAATTTACAGTTTTGAATGAATTTCAGCAGGGAACATTTTGTTTGTGCTACCAAACACAAATTGGTTCCACATTGCGACCAAACCTCTGCACTTTTTTGTTTCTAGGGAGTAAGGTAGAAGAAGTCCGGGAAAAATATGATATTTGTGTTAGTATACATGATAGTTTATCCACTTGCCCACATAAAAAGGCTTTAATTTCTCCAAAAGCAGTTTGACTCTGATTTTCTATGTCATTTTGACACAAATGTCACAAATGATTTTCCGGATATGATTAGATTCAAGAAGA
The DNA here is from genome assembly GCF_033115175.1 of Lepus europaeus. Taxonomy (NCBI): domain Eukaryota; kingdom Metazoa; phylum Chordata; class Mammalia; order Lagomorpha; family Leporidae; genus Lepus; species Lepus europaeus. The sequence continues at coordinate 421,308 of NW_026908999.1, read as the reverse complement.
AATATCCGGTTGTGTTGTGGCTAACTCACGTCCAGATCCTGCTACTACCTTGTGGTTTGTATATTCTGGATATTATCAATGGACTTTATGCTTAGGAAGGAATTTCAGCAGGGAACATTTTGGTATGTGCTGCCAAACACCAATGAGTTCCACATGGAGACAAAACCTTGGCACATTCGTGTTTTCTAGGGAGAAAGCTAGGGCAAGCTCAGCAAAAAAAGGTGATATTTGTGTTTGTATACATGAGATTTTCACCACTTGCCCAAGAAAATGACTTTAATTTCTCCAAAAGCAGTTTGACTGTGATTTTCTATGTCATTTTCACACAAATGTCACAAAATTTTGTCCGGATTCGACTGGATCAAACAAGAAATCTCCGGTTGTGTTGTGGCGAACTCAACCCCAGATCTTGCTACAACTTCTGTGTTTGTGTTTTCTGGATATTATCAAAGAATTTACAGTTTTGAATGAATTTCAGCAGGGAACATTTTGTTTTGTGCTGCCAAACACAAATTGGTTCCACATGGGACAAAACCTCTGAATATTCATGTTTTCTAGGAAGTAAGGTATAGGAAGTCTGGCAAAAAATATGATATTTGTGTTTGTATACATGACAGTTTATCCACTTGCCCACAAAAAAAAATGACTTTAATTTCTCCAAAACCAGTCTGACTGTGATTTTCTATGTCATTTTCACACAAATGTCACAAAATATTTTCCGGATATGATTGGATTCAAGAAGAAATATCCGGTTGTGTTGTGGCTAACTCACGTCCAGATCCTGCCACCACCTTGTGGTTTGTATTTTGTGGATATTATCAATGGACTTTATGCTTAGGAAGGAATTTCAGCAGGGAACATTTTGGTATGTGCTGCCAAACACCAATGAGTTCCACTTGGAGACAAAACCTTGGCACATTCGTGTTTTCTAGCTAGAAAGCTAGAGCAAGCTCGGCAAAAAAAGGTGATATTTGTGTTTGTATACATGAGATTTTCACCACTTGCCAAGAAAATGATTTTAATTTCTCCAACACCAGTTTGACTATGATTTTCTATGTCATTTTCACACAAATGTCACAAAATTTTGTCCGGATTCGACTGGATCAAAAAAGAAATCTCCGGTTGTGTTGTGGCGAACTCAAGCCCAGATCTTGCTACAACTTCTTTGTTTGTGTTTTCTGGATATTTTCAAAGAATTTACAGGTTTGAATGAATTTCAGCAGGGAACATTTTGTTTTGTGCTGCCAAGCACAAATTGGTTCCACATGGCGACAAAACCTCTGCACTTTCATGTTTTCTAGGTTGTAAGGTAGAGGAAGTCTAGCAAAAAATATGATATTTGTGTTAGTATACATGATAGTTTATCCACTTGCCCACATAAAAAGTCTTTAATTTCTCCAAAAGCAGTTTGACTCTGATTTTCTATGTCATTTTGACACATATGTCACAAATGATTTTCTGGATATGATTGGATTCAAGAAGAAATATCCGGTTGTGTTGTGGCTAACTCACGTCCAGATCCTGCTACCGTCTTGTGGTTTTTATTTTGTGGATATTATCAATGGACTTTATGCTTAGGAAGGAATGTCAGCAGGGAACATTTTGGTATGTGCTGCCAAACAACAATGAGTTTCACATGGAGACAAAACCTTGGAACATTCGTGTTTTCTAGGGAGAAAGCTATAGCAAGCTCGACAAAAAAAGGTGATATTTGTGTTTGTATACATGAGATTTTCACCACTTGCCCAAGAAAATGACTTTAATTTCTCCAAAAGCAGTTTGACTGTGATTTTCTATGTCATTTTCACACAAATGTCACAAAATTTTGCCCGGATACGACTGGATCACACAAGAAATATCCGGTTGTGTTGTGGCTAACTCAAGCCCAGATCTTGCCACAACCTCTGTGTTTGTGTTTTCTGGATATTATCAAAGGAATTTACAGTTTTGAATGAATTTCAGCAGGGAACATTTTGTTTTGTGCTGCCAAACACAAATTGGTTCCACATGGAGACAAAACCTCTGGACTTTCATGTTTTCTAGGGAGTAAGGTAGAGGAAGTCCGGCAAAAAATATGATATTTGTGTTTGTATACATGATAGTTTATCCACTTGCCCACATAAAAAGTCTTTAATTTCCCCAAAAGTAGTTTGACTCTGATTTTCTATGTCATTTTGACACAAATGTCACAAACGGTTTTCTGGATATGATTGGATTCAAGAAGAAATATCAGGTTGTGTTGTGGCTAACTCAGGTCCAGATCCTGCTACCGTCTTGTGGTTTTTATTTTGTGGATATTATCAATGGACTTTATGCTTAGGAAGGAATTTCAGCAGGGGACATTTTGGTATGTGCTGCCAAACGCCAATTAGTTCCACGTGGAGACAAAACCTTGGCACATTCGTGTTTTCTAGGGAGAAAGCTAGAGCAAGCTCGGCAAAAAAAGCTGATATTTGTGTTTGTATACATGAGATTTTGACCACTTGCCCAAGAAAATGCCTTTAAATACTCCAAAACCAGTTTGACTGTGATTTTCTATGTCATTTTCAAACAATTTTGTCCGGATACGACTGGATCAAACAAGAAATATCCGGTTGTGTTGTGGCTAACTCAAACCCAGATCTTGCTACATCCTCTGTGTTTGTGTTTTCTGGATATTATCAAAAGAATTTACAGTTTTGAATGAATTTCAGCAGGGAACATTTTGTTTTGTGCTGCCAAACACAAATTGGTTCCACATGGCAACAAAACCTCTGCACTTTCATGTTTTCTAGGGAATAAGGTAGAAGAAATCCGGCAAAAAATGTGATATTTGTGTTAGTATACATGACAGTTTATCCACTTGCCCACAAAAAAAATGACTTTAATTTCTCCAAAACCAGTCTGACTGTGATTTTCTATGTCATTTTCACACAAATGTCACAAAATGTTTCCAGATATGATTGGATCCAAGAAGAAATATCCCGTTGTGTTGTGGCTAACTCAAGTCCAGATCCTGCTACCGCCTTGTGGTTTGTATTTTCTGGATATTATCAATGGACTTTATGCTTAGGAAGGAATTTCAGCAGGGAACATTTTGGTATGTGCTGCCAAATGCCAATTAGTTCCACATGGAGACAAAACCTTGGCACATTCGTGTTTTCTAGCTAGAAAGCTAGAGCAAGCTCGGCAAAAAAAGGTGATATTTGTGTTTGTATACATGAGATTTTCACCACTTGCCAAGAAAATGATTTTAATTTCTCCAACACCAGTTTGACTATGATTTTCTATGTCATTTTCACACAAATGTCACAAAATTTTGTCTGATTACGACTGGATCAAACAGAAATATCCGGCTGTGTTGTGGCGAACTCAAGCCCAGATCTTGCTACAACTTCTGTGTTTGTGTTTTCTGGATATTTCCAAAGAATTTACAGTTTTGAATGAATTTCAGCAGGGAACATTTTGTTTTGTGCTGCCAAACACAAATTGGTTCCACATGGCGACAAAACCTCTGCACTTTCATGTTTTCTAGGGAGTAAGGTAGAGGAAGTCTGGCAAGAAATATGATATTTGTGTTAGTATACATGATAGTTTATCCACTTGCCCACATAAAAAGGCTTTAATTTCTCCAAAAGCAGTTTGACTCTGATTTTCTATGTCCTTTTGACACATATGTCACAAATGATTTTCTGGATATGATTGGATTCAAGAAGAAATATCCGGTTGTGTTGTGGCTAACTCACGTCCAGATCCTGCTACCGTCTTGTGGTTTTTATTTTGTGGATATTATCAATGGACTTTATGCTTAGGAAGGAATTTCAGCAGGGAACATTTTGTTTTGTGCTGCCAAACACCAATGAGTTCCACATGGAGACAAAACCTTGGCACATTCGTGTTTTCTAGGGAGAAAGCTATAGCAAGCTCAGCAAAAAAAGGTGATATTTGTGTTTGTATACAAGAGATTTTCACGACTTGCCCAAGAAAATGACTTTAATTTCTCCAAAAGCAGTTTGACTGTGATTTTCTATGTCATTTTCACACAAATGTCACAAAATTTTGTCCGGATTCGACTGGATCAAACAAGAAATATCCGGTTGTGTTTTGGCGAACTCAAGCCCAGATCTTGCCACAACCTCTGTGTTTGTGTTTTCTGGATATTATCAAAGGAATTTACAGTTTTGAATGAATTTCAGCAGGGAACATTTTGTTTTGTGCTGCCAAACACAAATTGGTTCCACATGGAGACAAAACCTCTGCACTTTCATGTTTTCTAGGGAGTAAGGTAGAGGAAGTCCGGCAAAAAATATGATATTTGTGTTTGTATACATGATAGTTTATCCACTTGCCCACATAAAAAGTCTTTAATTTCCCCAAAAGTAGTTTGACTCTGATTTTCTATGTCATTTTGACACAAATGTCACAAACGGTTTTCTGGATATGATTGGATTCAAGAAGAAATATCCGGTTGTGTTGTGGCTAACTCACGTCCAGATCCTGCTACCGTCTTGTGGTTTTTATTTTGTGGATATTATCAATGGACTTTATGCTTAGGAAGGAATTTCAGCAGGGGACATTTTGGTATGTGCTGCCAAATGCCAATTAGTTCCACGTGGAGACAAAATCTTGGCACATTCGTGTTTTCTAGGGAGAAAGCTAGAGCAAACTCAGCAAAAAAAGCTGATATTTGTGTTTGTATACATGAGATTTTGACCACTTGCCCAAGAAAATGCCTTTAATTTCTCCAAAACCAGTTTGACTGTGATTTTCTATGTCATTTTCAAACAATTTTGTCCGGATACGACTGGATCACACAAGAAATATCCGTTGTGTTGTGGCTAACTCAAGCCCAGATCTTGCCACAACCTCTTTGTTTGTGTTTTCTGGATATTATCAAAGGAATTTACAGTTTTGAATGAATTTCAGCAGGGAACATTTTGTTTTGTGCTGCCAAACACAAATTGGTTCCACATGGAGACAAAACCTCTGCTCAATTGTGTTTTCTAGGGAATAAGGCAGAAGAAATCCGGCAAAAAATGTGATATTTGTGTTAGTATACATGACAGTTTATCCACTTGCCCACAAAAAAAAATGACTTTAATTTCTCCAAAACCAGTCTGACTGTGATTTTCTATGTCATTTTCACACAAATGTCACAAAATGTTTTCCGGATATGATTGTATCCAAGAAGAAATATCCCGTTGTGTTGTGGCTAACTAAAGTCCAGATCCTGCTACCGCCTTGTGGTTTGTATTTTCTGGATATTATCAATGGACTTTATGCTTAGGAAGGAATTTCAGCAGGGAACTTTTGGTATGTGCTGCCAAACGCCAATTAGTTCCACATGGAGACAAAACCTTGGCACATTCGTGTTTTCTAGGGAGAAAGCTAGAGCAAGCTCAGCAAAAAAAGGTGATATTTGTGTTTGTATACATGAGATTTTCACCACTTGCCAAGAAAATGATTTTAATTTCTCCAACACCAGTTTGACTATGATTTTCTATGTCATTTTCACACAAATGTCACAAAATTTTGTCTGATTACGACTGGATCAAACAAGAAATATCCGGCTGTGTTGTGGCGAACTCAAGCCCAGATCTTGCTACAACTTCTGTGTTTGTGTTTTCTGGATATTTTCAAAAAATTTACAGTTTTGAATGAATTTCAGCAGGGAACATTTTGTTTGTGCTGCCAAACACAAATTGGTTCCACATTGCGACCAAACCTCTGCACTTTTATGTTTCTAGGGAGTAAGGTAGAAGAAGTCCGGGAAAAATATGATATTTGTGTTAGTATACATGATAGTTTATCCACTTGCCCACATAAAAAGGCTTTAATTTCTCCAAAAGCAGTTTGACTCTGATTTTCTATGTCATTTTGACACAAATGTCACAAATGATTTTCCGGATATGATTGGATTCAAGAAGAAATATCCGGTTGTGTTGTGGCTAACTCACGTCCAGATCCTGCTACTACCTTGTGGTTTGTATATTCTGGATATTATCAATGGACTTTATGCTTAGGAAGGAATTTCAGCAGGGAACATTTTGGTATGTGCTGCCAAACACCAATGAGTTCCACATGGAGCCAAAACATTGGCACATTCGTGTTTTCTAGGGAGAAAGCTAGGGCAAGCTCAGCAAAAAAAGGTGATATTTGTGTTTGTATACATGATATTTTAACCACTTGCCCAAGAAAATGACTTTAATTTCTCCATAACCAGTTTGACTGTGATTTTCTATGTCATTTACAGACAAATCACAAAATTTTGTCGGGATTCGACTGGATCAAACAAGAAATATCCGGTTGTGTTGTGGCTAACTCAAGCCCAGATCTTGCTACAACCTCTGTGTTTGTGTTTTCTGGATATTATCAAAAGAATTTACAGTTTTGAATGAATTTCAGCAGGGAACATTTTGTTTTGTGCTGCCAAACACAAATTGGTTCCACATGGAGACAAAACCTCTGCTCAATTGTGTTTTCTAGGGAATAAGGCAGAAGAAATCCGGCAAAAAATGTGATATTTGTGTTAGTATACATGACAGTTTATCCACTTGCCCACAAAAAAAATGACTTTAATTTCTCCAAAACCAGTCTGACTGTGATTTTCTATGTCATTTTCACACAAATGTCACAAAATGTTTCCAGATATGATTGGATCCAAGAAGAAATATCAGGTTGTGTTGTGGCTAACTCAGGTCCAGATCCTGCTACCGCCTTGTGGTTTGTATTTTCTGGATATTATCAATGGACTTTATGCTTAGGAAGGAATTTCAGCAGGGAACATTTTGGTATGTGCTGCCAAATGCCAATTAGTTCCACATGGAGACAAAACCTTGGCACATTCGTGTTTTCTAGCTAGAAAGCTAGAGCAAGCTCGGCAAAAAAAGGTGATATTTGTGTTTGTATACATGAGATTTTCACCACTTGCCAAGAAAATGATTTTAATTTCTCCAACACCAGTTTGACTATGATTTTCTATGTCATTTTCACACAAATGTCACAAAATTTTGTCCGGATTCGACTGGATCAAACAAGAAATCTCCGGTTGTGTTGTGGCGAACTCAAGCCCAGATCTTGCTACAACTTCTGTGTTTGTGTTTTCTGGATATTATCAAAGAATTTACAGTTTTGAATGAATTTCAGCAGGGAACATTTTGTTTTGTGCTGCCAAACACAAATTGGTTCCACATGGAGACAAAACCTCTGCTCAATTGTGTTCTCTAGGGAATAAGGCAGAAGAAATCCGGCAAAAAATGTGATATTTGTGTTAGTATACATGACAGTTTATCCACTTGCCCACAAAAAAAATGACTTTAATTTCTCCAAAACCAGTCTGACTGTGATTTTCTATGTCATTTTCACACAAATGTCACAAAATGTTTCCAGATATGATTGGATCCAAGAAGAAATATCCGGTTGTGTTGTGGCTAACTCAAGTCCAGATCCTGCTACCGCCTTGTGGTTTGTATTTTCTGGATATTATCAATGGACTTTATGCTTAGGAAGGAATTTCAGCAGGGAACATTTTGGTATGTGCTGCCAAATGCCAATTAGTTCCACATGGAGACAAAACCTTGGCACATTCGTGTTTTCTAGCTAGAAAGCTAGAGCAAGCTCGGCAAAAAAAGGTGATATTTGTGTTTGTATACATGAGATTTTCACCACTTGCCAAGAAAATGATTTTAATTTCTCCAACACCAGTTTGACTATGATTTTCTATGTCATTTTCACACAAATGTCACAAAATTTTGTCTGATTACGACTGGATCAAACAGAAATATCCGGCTGTGTTGTGGCGAACTCAAGCCCAGATCTTGCTACAACTTCTGTGTTTGTGTTTTCTGGATATTTTCAAAGAATTTACAGTTTTGAATGAATTTCAGCAGGGAACATTTTGTTTTGTGCTGCCAAACACAAATTGGTCCACATGGCGACAAAACCTCTGCACTTTCATGTTTTCTAGGGAGTAAGGTAGAGGAAGTCCGGGAAAAATATGATATTTGTGTTAGTATACATGATAGTTTATCCACTTGCCCACATAAAAAGGCTTTAATTTCTCCAAAAGCAGTTTGACTCTGATTTTCTATGTCCTTTTGACACATATGTCACAAATGATTTTCTGGATATGATTGGATTCAAGAAGAAATATCCGGTTGTGTTGTGGCTAACTCACGTCCAGATCCTGCTACCGTCTTGTGGTTTGTATTTTGTGGATATTATCAATGGACTTTATGCTTAGGAAGGAATTTCAGCAGGGAACATTTTGTTTTGTGCTGCCAAACACCAATGAGTTCCACATGGAGACAAAACCTTGGCACATTCGTGTTTTCTAGGGAGAAAGCTATAGCAAGCTCGGCAAAAAAAGGTGATATTTGTGTTTGTATACAAGAGATTTTCACGACTTGCCCAAGAAAATGACTTTAATTTCTCCAAAAGCAGTTTGACTGTGATTTTCTATGTCATTTTCACACAAATGTCACAAAATTTTGCCCGGATACGACTGGATCACACAAGAAATATCCGGTTGTGTTGTGGCTAACTCAAGCCCAGATCTTGCCACAACCTCTGTGTTTGTGTTTTCTGGATATTATCAAAGGAATTTACAGTTTTGAATGAATTTCAGCAGGGAACATTTTGTTTTGTGCTGCCAAACACAAATTGGTTCCACATGGAGACAAAACCTCTGCACTTTCATGTTTTCTAGGGAGTAAGGTAGAGGAAGTCCGGCAAAAAATATGATATTTGTGTTTGTATACATGATAGTTTATCCACTTGCCCACATAAAAAGTCTTTAATTTCCCCAAAAGTAGTTTGACTCTGATTTTCTATGTCATTTTGACACAAATGTCACAAACGGTTTTCTGGATATGATTGGATTCAAGAAGAAATATCAGGTTGTGTTGTGGCTAACTCACGTCCAGATCCTGCTACCGTCTTGTGGTTTTTATTTTGTGGATATTATCAATGGACTTTATGCTTAGGAAGGAATTTCAGCAGGGGACATTTTGGTATGTGCTGCCAAATGCCAATTAGTTCCACGTGGAGACAAAATCTTGGCACATTCGTGTTTTCTAGGGAGAAAGCTAGAGCAAGCTCAGCAAAAAAAGCTGATATTTGTGTTTGTATACATGAGATTTTGACCACTTGCCCAAGAAAATGCCTTTAATTTCTCCAAAACCAGTTTGACTGTGATTTTCTATGTCATTTTCAAACAATTTTGTCCGGATACGACTGGATCACACAAGAAATATCCGTTGTGTTGTGGCTAACTCAAGCCCAGATCTTGCCACAACCTCTTTGTTTGTGTTTTCTGGATATTATCAAAGGAATTTACAGTTTTGAATGAATTTCAGCAGGGAACATTTTGTTTTGTGCTGCCAAACACAAATTGGTTCCACATGGAGACAAAACCTCTGCTCAATTGTGTTTTCTAGGGAATAAGGCAGAAGAAATCCGGCAAAAAATGTGATATTTGTGTTAGTATACATGACAGTTTATCCACTTGCCCACAAAAAAAATGACTTTAATTTCTCCAAAACCAGTCTGACTGTGATTTTCTATGTCATTTTCACACAAATGTCACAAAATTTTGTCCGGATATGACTGGATCAAACAAGAAATATCCGGTTGTGTTGTGGCGAACTCAAGCCCAGATCTTGCTACAACTTCTGTGTTTGTGTTTTCTGGATATTATCAAAGAATTTACAGTTTTGAATGAATTTCAGCAGGGAACATTTTGTTTTGTGCTGCCAAACACAAATTGGTTCCACATGGAGACAAAACTTCTGCACATTCATGTTTTCTAGGGAGCAAGGTATAGGAAGTCCGGCAAAAAATATGATATTTGTGTTTGTATACATGACAGTTTATCCACTTGCCCACAAAAAAAATGACTTTAATTTCTCCAAAACCAGTCTGACTGTGATTTTCTATGTCCTTTTGACACATATGTCACAAATGATTTTCTGGATATGATTGGATTCAAGAAGAAATATCAGGTTGTGTTGTGGCTAACTCACGTCCAGATCCTGCTACCGTCTTGTGGTTTTTATTTTGTGGATATTATCAATGGACTTTATGCTTAGGAAGGAATTTCAGCAGGGAACATTTTGTTTTGTGCTGCCAAACACCAATTAGTTCCACAAGGAGACAAAACCTTGGCACATTCGTGTTTTCTAGGGAGAAAGCTAGAGCAAGCTCAGCAAAAAAAGGTGATATTTGTGTTTGTATACATGAGATTTTCACCACTTGCCCAAAAAATGACTTTAATTTCTCCAAAACCAGTTTGACTGTGATTTTCTATGTCATTTTCACACAAATGTCACAAAATGTTTCCGGATATGATTGGATCCAAGAAGAAATATCCCGTTGTGTTTTGGCTAACTCAGGTCCAGATCCTGCTACCGCCTTGTTGTTTGTATTTTCTGGATATTATCAATGGACTTTATGCTTAGGAAGGAATTTCAGCAGGGAACATTTTGGTATGTGCTGCCAAATGCCAATTAGTTCCACATGGAGACAAAACCTTGGCACATTCGTGTTTTCTAGCTAGAAAGCTAGAGCAAGCTCGGCAAAAAAAGGTGATATTTGTGTTTGTATACATGAGATTTTCACCACTTGCCAAGAAAATGATTTTAATTTCTCCAACACCAGTTTGACTATGATTTTCTATGTCATTTTCACACAAATGTCACAAAATTTTCTCTGATTATGACTGGATCAAACAAGAAATATCTGGCTGTGTTGTGGTGAACTCAAGCCCAGATCTTGCTATAACTTCTGTGTTTGTGTTTTCTGGATATTTTCAAAGAATTTACAGGTATGAATGAATTTCAGCAGGGAACATTTTGTTTGTGCTGCCAAACACAAATTGGTTCCACATTGCGACCAAACCTCTGCACTTTTATGTTTCTAGGGAGTAAGGTAGAGGAAGTCCGAAAAAAATGTGATATTTGTGTTAGTATACATGATAGTTTATCCACTTGCCCACATAAAAAGGTTTTAATTTCTCCAAAAGCAGTTTGACTCTGATTTTCTATGTCATTTTGACACAAATATCACAAACGGTTTTCTGGATATGATTGGATTCAAGAAGAAATATCCGGTTGTGTTGTGGCTAACTCACGTCCAGATCCTGCTACTACCTTGTGGTTTGTATTTTCTGGATATTATCAATGGACTTTATGCTTAGGAAGGAATTTCAGCAGGGAACATTTTGGTATGTGCTGCCAAACGCCAATTAGTTCCACGTGGAGACAAAACCTTGGCACATTCAAGTTTTCTAGCTAGAAAGCTAGAGCAAGCTCGGCAAAAAAAGGTGATATTTGTGTTTGTATACATGAGATTTTCACGACTTGCCCAAGAAAATGACTTTAATTTCTCCAAAAGCAGTTTGACTGTGATTTTCTATGTCATTTTCACACAAATGTCACAAAATTTTGTCTGATTACGACTGGATCAAACAATAAATCTCCGGTTGTGTTGTGGCGAACTCAAGCCCAGATCTTGCTATAACTTCTGTGTTTGTGTTTTCTGGATATTTTCAAAGAATTTACAGGTTTGAATGAATTTCAGCAGGGAACATTTTGTTTGTGCTGCCAAACACAAATTGGTTCCACATGGAGACAAAACCTCTGCACTTTTATGTTTCTAGGGAGTAAGGTAGAGGAAGTCCGGGAAAAATATGATATTTGTGTTAGTATACATGATAGTTTATCCACTTGCCCACATAAAAAGGCTTTAATTTCTCCAAAAGCAATTTGACTCTGATTTTCTATGTCATTTTGACACAAATGTTACAAATGATTTTCCGGATATGATTGGATTCAAGAAGAAATATCCGGTTGTGTTGTGGCTAACTCACGTCCAGATCCTGCTACTACCTTGTGGTTTGTATTTTCTGGATATTATCAATGGACTTTATGCTTAGGAAGGAATTTCAGCAGGGAACATTTTGTTTTGTGCTGCCAAACACCAATGAGTTCCACATGGAGACAAAACCTTGGCACATTCGTGTTTTCTAGGGAGAAAGCTATAGCAAGCTCGGCAAAAAAAGGTGATATTTGTGTTTGTATACATGAGATTTTCACGACTTGCCCAAGAAAATGACTTTAATTTCTCCAAAAGCAGTTTGACTGTGATTTTCTATGTCATTTTCACACAAATGTCACAAAATTTTGTCCGGATATGACTGGATCAAACAAGAAATCTCCGGTTGTGTTGTGGCGAACTCAAGCCCAGATCTTGCTACAACTTCTGTGTTTGTGTTTTCTGGATATTATCAAAGAATTTACAGTTTTGAATGAATTTCAGCAGGGAACATTTTGTTTTGTGCTGCCAAACACAAATTGGTTCCACATGGCAACAAAACCTCTGCACTTTCATGTTTTCTACGGAGTAAGGTAGAGGAAGTCCGGCAAAAAATATGATATTTGTGTTTGTATACATGATAGTTTATCCAGTTGCCCACATAAAAAGTCTTTAATTTCTCCAAAAGCAGTTTGACTCTGATTTTCTATGTCATTTTGACACAAATGTCACAAACGGTTTTCTGGATATGATTGGATTCAAGAAGAAATATCAGGTTGTGTTGTGGCTAACTCACGTCCAGATCCTGCTACCGCCTTGTGGTTTGTATTTTCTGGATATTATCAATGGACTTTATGCTTAGGAAGGAATTTCAGCAGGGGACATTTTGGTATGTGCTGCCAAACGCCAATTAGTTCCACGTGGAGACAAAACCTTGGCACATTCGTGTTTTCTAGGGAGAAAGCTAGAGCAAGCTCAGCAAAAAAAGCTGATATTTGTGTTTGTATACATGAGATTTTGACCACTTGCCCAAGAAAATGCCTTTAATTTCTCCAAAACCAGTTTGACTGTGATTTTCTATGTCATTTTCAAACAATTTTGTCCGGATACGACTGGATCAAACAAGAAATATCCGGTTGTGTTGTGGCTAACTCAAGCCCAGATCTTGCTACAACTTCTGTGATTGTGTTTTCTGGATATTATCAAAGAATTTACAGTATTGAATGAATTTCAGCAGGGAACATTTTGTTTTGTGCTGCCAAACACAAATTGGTTCCACATGGAGACAAAACCTCTGCACTTTCATGTTTTCTAGGGAGTAAGGTAGAGGAAGTCCGAAAAAAATATGATATTTGTGTTTGTATACATGATACTTTATCCACTTGCCCACATAAAAAGTCTTTAATTTCTCCAAAAGCAGTTTGACTCTGATTTTCTATGTCATTTTGACACAAATGTCACAAACGGTTTTCTGGATATGATTGGATTCAAGAAGAAATATCCGGTTGTGTTGTGGCTAACTCACGTCCAGATCCTGCTACCGTCTTGTGGTTTTTATTTTGTGGATATTATCAATGGACTTTATGCTTAGGAAGGAATTTCAGCAGGGAACATTTTGGTATGTGCTGCCAAACACCAATTAGTTCCACATGGAGCCAAAACATTGGCACATTCGTGTTTTCTAGCTAGAAAGCTAGGGCAAGCTCAGCAAAAAAAGGTGATATTTGTGTTTGTGTACATGAGATTTTAACCACTTGCCCAAGAAAATGCCTTTAATTTCTCCATAACCAGTTTGACTCTGATTTTCTATGTCATTTTCACACAAATGCCACAAAATTTTGTCCGGATTCGACTGGATCAAACAAGAAATATCCGGTTGTGTTGTGGCTAACTCAACCCCAGATCTTGCTACAACCTCTGTGTTTGTGTTTTCTGGATATTATCAAAAGAATTTACAGTTTTGAATGAATTTCAGCAGGGAACATTTTGTTTTGTGCTGCCAAACACAAGTTGGTTCCTCATGGAGACAAAACCTCTGCTCAATTGTGTTTTCTAGGGAATAAGGCAGAAGAAATCCGGCAAAAAATGTGATATTTGTGTTAGTATACATGACAGTTTATCCACTTGCCCACAAAAAAAATGACTTTAATTTCTCCAAAACCAGTCTGACTGTGATTTTCTATGTCATTTTCACACAAATGTCACAAAATGTTTTCCGGATATGATTGGATCCAAGAAGAAATATCCCGTTGTGTTGTGGCTAACTCAAGTCCAGATCCTGCTACCGCCTTGTGGTTTGTATTTTCTGGATATTATCAATGGACTTTATGCTTAGGAAGGAATTTCAGCAGGGAACATTTTGGTATGTGCTGCCAAATGCCAATTAGTTCCACATGGACAAAAAACCTTGGCACATTCGTGTTTTCTAGGGAGAAAGCTAGAGCAAGCTCGGAAAAAAAGGTGATATTTGTGTTTGTATACATGAGATTTTCACCCCTTGCCCAAGAAAATGATTTTAATTTCTCCAACACCAGTTTGACTATGATTTTATATGTCATTTTCACACAAATGTCACAAAATTTTGTCCGGATATGACTGGATCAAACAAGAAATCTCCGGTTGTGTTGTGGCTAACTCAAGCCCAGATCTTGCTACAACTTCTGTGTTTGTGTTTTCTGGATATTATCAAAGAATTTACAGTTTTGAATGAATTTCAGCAGGGAACATTTTGTTTTGTGCTGCCAAACACAAATTGGTTCCACATGGAGACAAAACCTCTGCACATTCATGTTTTCTAGGGAGTAAGGTAGAGGAAGTCCGGCAAACAATATGATATTTGTGTTTGTATACATGATACTTTATCCACTTGCCCACATAAAAAGTCTTTAATTTCTCCAAAACCAGTCTGACTGTGATTTTCTATGTCCTTTTGACACATATGTCACAAATGATTTTCTGGATATGATTGGATTCAAGAAGAAATATCCGGTTGTGTTGTGGCTAACTCACGTCCAGATCCTGCTACTACCTTGTGGTTTGTATTTTCTGGATATTATCAATGGACTTTATGCTTAGGAAGGAATTTCAGCAGGGAACATTTTGTTTTGTGCTGCCAAACACCAATGAGTTCCACATGGAGACAAAACCTTGGCACATTCGTGTTTTCTAGGGAGAAAGCTATAGCAAGCTCGGCAAAAAAAGGTGATATTTGTGTTTGTATACATGAGATTTTCACGACTTGCCCAAGAAAATGACTTTAATTTCTCCAAAAGCAGTTTGACTGTGATTTTCTATGTCATTTTCACACAAATGTCACAAAATTTTGTCCGGATATGACTGGATCAAACAAGAAATCTCCGGTTGTGTTGTGGCGAACTCAAGCCCAGATCTTGCTACAACTTCTGTGTTTGTGTTTTCTGGATATTATCAAAGAATTTACAGTTTTGAATGAATTTCAGCAGGGAACATTTTGTTTTGTGCTGCCAAACACAAATTGGTTCCACATGGCAACAAAACCTCTGCACTTTCATGTTTTCTACGGAGTAAGGTAGAG
Source organism: Lepus europaeus (assembly GCF_033115175.1). Taxonomy (NCBI): domain Eukaryota; kingdom Metazoa; phylum Chordata; class Mammalia; order Lagomorpha; family Leporidae; genus Lepus; species Lepus europaeus. The sequence continues at coordinate 405,965 of NW_026908999.1, read as the reverse complement.
GAAGTCCGGCAAAAAATATGATATTTGTGTTTGTATACATGATAGTTTATCCAGTTGCCCACATAAAAAGTCTTTAATTTCTCCAAAAGCAGTTTGACTCTGATTTTCTATGTCATTTTGACACAAATGTCACAAACGGTTTTCTGGATATGATTGGATTCAAGAAGAAATATCCGGTTGTGTTGTGGCTAACTCACGTCCAGATCCTGCTACCGTCTTGTGGTTTTTATTTTGTGGATATTATCAATGGACTTTATTCTTAGGATGGAATTTCAGCAGGGAACATTTTGGTATGTGCTGCCAAACACCAATTAGTTCCACATGGAGCCAAAACATTGGCACATTCGTGTTTTCTAGCTAGAAAGCTAGGGCAAGCTCAGCAAAAAAAGGTGATATTTGTGTTTGTGTACATGAGATTTTAACCACTTGCCCAAGAAAATGCCTTTAATTTCTCCATAACCAGTTTGACTATGATTTTCTATGTCATTTTCACACAAATGCCACAAAATTTTGTCCGGATTCGACTGGATCAAACAAGAAATATCCGGTTGTGTTGTGGCTAACTCAACCCCAGATCTTGCTACAACCTCTGTGATTGTGTTTTCTGGATATTATCAAAAGATATTACAGTTTTGAATGAATTTCAGCAGGGAACATTTTGTTTTGTGCTGCCAAACACAAGTTGGTTCCTCATGGAGACAAAACCTCTGCTCAATTGTGTTTTCTAGGGAATAAGGCAGAAGAAATCCGGCAAAAAATGTGATATTTGTGTTAGTATACATGATAGTTTATCCACTTGCCCACAAAAAAAATGACTTTAATTTCTCCAAAACCAGTCTGACTGTGATTTTCTATGTCATTTTCACACAAATGTCACAAAATGTTTTCCGGATATGATTGTATCCAAGAAGAAATATCCCGTTGTGTTGTGGCTAACTCAAGTCCAGATCCTGCTACCGCCTTGTGGTTTGTATTTTCTGGATATTATCAATGGACTTTATGCTTAGGAAGGAATTTCAGCAGGGAACATTTTGGTATGTGCTGCCAAATGCCAATTAGTTCCACATGGACAAAAAACCTTGGCACATTCGTGTTTTCTAGGGAGAAAGCTAGAGCAAGCTCGGAAAAAAAGGTGATATTTGTGTTTGTATACATGAGATTTTCACCCCTTGCCCAAGAAAATGATTTTAATTTCTCCAACACCAGTTTGACTATGATTTTATATGTCATTTTCACACAAATGTCACAAAATTTTGTCCGGATATGACTGGATCAAACAAGAAATCTCCGGTTGTGTTGTGGCTAACTCAAGCCCAGATCTTGCTACAACTTCTGTGTTTGTGTTTTCTGGATATTATCAAAGAATTTACAGTTTTGAATGAATTTCAGCAGGGAACATTTTGTTTTGTGCTGCCAAACACAAATTGGTTCCACATGGAGACAAAACCTCTGCACATTCATGTTTTCTAGGGAGTAAGGTAGAGGAAGTCCGGAAAAATTTGATATTTGTGTTTGTATACATGATACTTTATCCACTTGCCCACATAAAAAGTCTTTAATTTCTCCAAAACCAGTCTGACTGTGATTTTCTATGTCCTTTTGACACATATGTCACAAATGATTTTCTGGATATGATTGGATTCAAGAAGAAATATCCGGTTGTGTTGTGGCTAACTCACGTCCAGATCCTGCTACTACCTTGTGGTTTGTATTTTCTGGATATTATCAATGGACTTTATGCTTAGGAAGGAATTTCAGCAGGGAACATTTTGTTTTGTGCTGCCAAACACCAATGAGTTCCACATGGAGACAAAACCTTGGCACATTCGTGTTTTCTAGGGAGAAAGCTATAGCAAGCTCGGCAAAAAAAGGTGATATTTGTGTTTGTATACATGAGATTTTCACGACTTGCCCAAGAAAATGACTTTAATTTCTCCAAAAGCAGTTTGACTGTGATTTTCTATGTCATTTTCACACAAATGTCACAAAATTTTGTCCGGATATGACTGGATCAAACAAGAAATCTCCGGTTGTGTTGTGGCGAACTCAAGCCCAGATCTTGCTACAACTTCTGTGTTTGTGTTTTCTGGATATTATCAAAGAATTTACAGTTTTGAATGAATTTCAGCAGGGAACATTTTGTTTTGTGCTGCCAAACACAAATTGGTTCCACATGGCAACAAAACCTCTGCACTTTCATGTTTTCTACGGAGTAAGGTAGAGGAAGTCCGGCAAAAAATATGATATTTGTGTTTGTATACATGATAGTTTATCCAGTTGCCCACATAAAAAGTCTTTAATTTCTCCAAAAGCAGTTTGACTCTGATTTTCTATGTCATTTTGACACAAATGTCACAAACGGTTTTCTGGATATGATTGGATTCAAGAAGAAATATCAGGTTGTGTTGTGGCTAACTCACGTCCAGATCCTGCTACCGCCTTGTGGTTTGTATTTTCTGGATATTATCAATGGACTTTATGCTTAGGAAGGAATTTCAGCAGGGGACATTTTGGTATGTGCTGCCAAACGCCAATTAGTTCCACGTGGAGACAAAACCTTGGCACATTCGTGTTTTCTAGGGAGAAAGCTAGAGCAAGCTCAGCAAAAAAAGCTGATATTTGTGTTTGTATACATGAGATTTTGACCACTTGCCCAAGAAAATGCCTTTAATTTCTCCAAAACCAGTTTGACTGTGATTTTCTATGTCATTTTCAAACAATTTTGTCCGGATACGACTGGATCAAACAAGAAATATCCGGTTGTGTTGTGGCTAACTCAAGCCCAGATCTTGCTACAACTTCTGTGATTGTGTTTTCTGGATATTATCAAAGAATTTACAGTATTGAATGAATTTCAGCAGGGAACATTTTGTTTTGTGCTGCCAAACACAAATTGGTTCCACATGGAGACAAAACCTCTGCACTTTCATGTTTTCTAGGGAGTAAGGTAGAGGAAGTCCGAAAAAAATATGATATTTGTGTTTGTATACATGATACTTTATCCACTTGCCCACATAAAAAGTCTTTAATTTCTCCAAAAGCAGTTTGACTCTGATTTTCTATGTCATTTTGACACAAATGTCACAAACGGTTTTCTGGATATGATTGGATTCAAGAAGAAATATCCGGTTGTGTTGTGGCTAACTCACGTCCAGATCCTGCTACCGTCTTGTGGTTTTTATTTTGTGGATATTATCAATGGACTTTATGCTTAGGAAGGAATTTCAGCAGGGAACATTTTGGTATGTGCTGCCAAACACCAATTAGTTCCACATGGAGCCAAAACATTGGCACATTCGTGTTTTCTAGCTAGAAAGCTAGGGCAAGCTCAGCAAAAAAAGGTGATATTTGTGTTTGTGTACATGAGATTTTAACCACTTGCCCAAGAAAATGCCTTTAATTTCTCCATAACCAGTTTGACTCTGATTTTCTATGTCATTTTCACACAAATGCCACAAAATTTTGTCCGGATTCGACTGGATCAAACAAGAAATATCCGGTTGTGTTGTGGCTAACTCAACCCCAGATCTTGCTACAACCTCTGTGTTTGTGTTTTCTGGATATTATCAAAAGAATTTACAGTTTTGAATGAATTTCAGCAGGGAACATTTTGTTTTGTGCTGCCAAACACAAGTTGGTTCCTCATGGAGACAAAACCTCTGCTCAATTGTGTTTTCTAGGGAATAAGGCAGAAGAAATCCGGCAAAAAATGTGATATTTGTGTTAGTATACATGACAGTTTATCCACTTGCCCACAAAAAAAATGACTTTAATTTCTCCAAAACCAGTCTGACTGTGATTTTCTATGTCATTTTCACACAAATGTCACAAAATGTTTTCCGGATATGATTGGATCCAAGAAGAAATATCCCGTTGTGTTGTGGCTAACTCAAGTCCAGATCCTGCTACCGCCTTGTGGTTTGTATTTTCTGGATATTATCAATGGACTTTATGCTTAGGAAGGAATTTCAGCAGGGAACATTTTGGTATGTGCTGCCAAATGCCAATTAGTTCCACATGGACAAAAAACCTTGGCACATTCGTGTTTTCTAGGGAGAAAGCTAGAGCAAGCTCGGAAAAAAAGGTGATATTTGTGTTTGTATACATGAGATTTTCACCCCTTGCCCAAGAAAATGATTTTAATTTCTCCAACACCAGTTTGACTATGATTTTATATGTCATTTTCACACAAATGTCACAAAATTTTGTCCGGATATGACTGGATCAAACAAGAAATCTCCGGTTGTGTTGTGGCTAACTCAAGCCCAGATCTTGCTACAACTTCTGTGTTTGTGTTTTCTGGATATTATCAAAGAATTTACAGTTTTGAATGAATTTCAGCAGGGAACATTTTGTTTTGTGCTGCCAAACACAAATTGGTTCCACATGGAGACAAAACCTCTGCACATTCATGTTTTCTAGGGAGTAAGGTAGAGGAAGTCCGGCAAACAATATGATATTTGTGTTTGTATACATGATACTTTATCCACTTGCCCACATAAAAAGTCTTTAATTTCTCCAAAACCAGTCTGACTGTGATTTTCTATGTCCTTTTGACACATATGTCACAAATGATTTTCTGGATATGATTGGATTCAAGAAGAAATATCCGGTTGTGTTGTGGCTAACTCACGTCCAGATCCTGCTACTACCTTGTGGTTTGTATTTTCTGGATATTATCAATGGACTTTATGCTTAGGAAGGAATTTCAGCAGGGAACATTTTGTTTTGTGCTGCCAAACACCAATGAGTTCCACATGGAGACAAAACCTTGGCACATTCGTGTTTTCTAGGGAGAAAGCTATAGCAAGCTCGGCAAAAAAAGGTGATATTTGTGTTTGTATACATGAGATTTTCACGACTTGCCCAAGAAAATGACTTTAATTTCTCCAAAAGCAGTTTGACTGTGATTTTCTATGTCATTTTCACACAAATGTCACAAAATTTTGTCCGGATATGACTGGATCAAACAAGAAATCTCCGGTTGTGTTGTGGCGAACTCAAGCCCAGATCTTGCTACAACTTCTGTGTTTGTGTTTTCTGGATATTATCAAAGAATTTACAGTTTTGAATGAATTTCAGCAGGGAACATTTTGTTTTGTGCTGCCAAACACAAATTGGTTCCACATGGCAACAAAACCTCTGCACTTTCATGTTTTCTACGGAGTAAGGTAGAGGAAGTCCGGCAAAAAATATGATATTTGTGTTTGTATACATGATAGTTTATCCAGTTGCCCACATAAAAAGTCTTTAATTTCTCCAAAAGCAGTTTGACTCTGATTTTCTATGTCATTTTGACACAAATGTCACAAACGGTTTTCTGGATATGATTGGATTCAAGAAGAAATATCAGGTTGTGTTGTGGCTAACTCACGTCCAGATCCTGCTACCGCCTTGTGGTTTGTATTTTCTGGATATTATCAATGGACTTTATGCTTAGGAAGGAATTTCAGCAGGGGACATTTTGGTATGTGCTGCCAAACGCCAATTAGTTCCACGTGGAGACAAAACCTTGGCACATTCGTGTTTTCTAGGGAGAAAGCTAGAGCAAGCTCAGCAAAAAAAGCTGATATTTGTGTTTGTATACATGAGATTTTGACCACTTGCCCAAGAAAATGCCTTTAATTTCTCCAAAACCAGTTTGACTGTGATTTTCTATGTCATTTTCAAACAATTTTGTCCGGATACGACTGGATCAAACAAGAAATATCCGGTTGTGTTGTGGCTAACTCAAGCCCAGATCTTGCTACAACTTCTGTGATTGTGTTTTCTGGATATTATCAAAGAATTTACAGTATTGAATGAATTTCAGCAGGGAACATTTTGTTTTGTGCTGCCAAACACAAATTGGTTCCACATGGAGACAAAACCTCTGCACTTTCATGTTTTCTAGGGAGTAAGGTAGAGGAAGTCCGAAAAAAATATGATATTTGTGTTTGTATACATGATACTTTATCCACTTGCCCACATAAAAAGTCTTTAATTTCTCCAAAAGCAGTTTGACTCTGATTTTCTATGTCATTTTGACACAAATGTCACAAACGGTTTTCTGGATATGATTGGATTCAAGAAGAAATATCCGGTTGTGTTGTGGCTAACTCACGTCCAGATCCTGCTACCGTCTTGTGGTTTTTATTTTGTGGATATTATCAATGGACTTTATGCTTAGGAAGGAATTTCAGCAGGGAACATTTTGGTATGTGCTGCCAAACACCAATTAGTTCCACATGGAGCCAAAACATTGGCACATTCGTGTTTTCTAGCTAGAAAGCTAGGGCAAGCTCAGCAAAAAAAGGTGATATTTGTGTTTGTGTACATGAGATTTTAACCACTTGCCCAAGAAAATGCCTTTAATTTCTCCATAACCAGTTTGACTCTGATTTTCTATGTCATTTTCACACAAATGCCACAAAATTTTGTCCGGATTCGACTGGATCAAACAAGAAATATCCGGTTGTGTTGTGGCTAACTCAACCCCAGATCTTGCTACAACCTCTGTGTTTGTGTTTTCTGGATATTATCAAAAGAATTTACAGTTTTGAATGAATTTCAGCAGGGAACATTTTGTTTTGTGCTGCCAAACACAAGTTGGTTCCTCATGGAGACAAAACCTCTGCTCAATTGTGTTTTCTAGGGAATAAGGCAGAAGAAATCCGGCAAAAAATGTGATATTTGTGTTAGTATACATGACAGTTTATCCACTTGCCCACAAAAAAAATGACTTTAATTTCTCCAAAACCAGTCTGACTGTGATTTTCTATGTCATTTTCACACAAATGTCACAAAATGTTTTCCGGATATGATTGTATCCAAGAAGAAATATCCCGTTGTGTTGTGGCTAACTCAAGTCCAGATCCTGCTACCGCCTTGTGGTTTGTATTTTCTGGATATTATCAATGGACTTTATGCTTAGGAAGGAATTTCAGCAGGGAACATTTTGGTATGTGCTGCCAAATGCCAATTAGTTCCACATGGACAAAAAACCTTGGCACATTCGTGTTTTCTAGGGAGAAAGCTAGAGCAAGCTCGGAAAAAAAGGTGATATTTGTGTTTGTATACATGAGATTTTCACCCCTTGCCCAAGAAAATGATTTTAATTTCTCCAACACCAGTTTGACTATGATTTTCTATGTCATTTTCACACAAATGTCACAAAATTTTGTCCGGATATGACTGGATCAAACAAGAAATATCCGGTTGTGTTGTGGCTAACTCAAGCCCAGATCTTGCTACAACTTCTGTGTTTGTGTTTTCTGGATATTATCAAAGAATTTACAGTTTTGAATGAATTTCAGCAGGGAACATTTTTTTTTGTGCTGCCAAACACAAATTGGTTCCACATGGAGACAAAACCTCTGCACATTCATGTTTTCTAGGGAGTAAGGTAGAGGAAGTCCGGCAAAAAATATGATATTTGTGTTTGTATACATGATACTTTATCCACTTGCCCACATAAAAAGTCTTTAATTTCTCCAAAACCAGTCTGACTGTGATTTTCTATGTCCTTTTGACACATATGTCACAAATGATTTTCTGGATATGATTGGATTCAAGAAGAAATATCCAGTTGTGTTGTGGCTAACTCACGTCCAGATCCTGCTACCGTCTTGTGGTTTTTATTTTGTGGATATTATCAATGGACTTTATGCTTAGGAAGGAATTTCAGCAGGGAACATTTTGTTTTGTGCTGCCAAACACCAATTAGTTCCACAAGGAGACAAAACCTTGGCACATTCGTGTTTTCTAGGGAGAAAGCTAGGGCAAGCTCAGCAAAAAAAGGTGATATTTGTGTTTGTATACATGAGATTTTCACCACTTGCCCAAGAAAATGACTTTAATTTCTCCAAAAGCAGTTTGACTGTGATTTTCTATGTCATTTTCACACAAATGTCACAAAATTTTGTCCGGATATGACTGGATCAAACAAAAAATCTCCGGTTGTGTTGTGGCGAACTCAAGCCCAGATCTTGCTACAACTTCTGTGTTTGTGTTTTCTGGATATTTTCAAAGAATTTACAGTTTTGAATGAATTTCAGCAGGGAATATTTTGTTTAGTGCTGCCAAACACAAATTGGTTCCACATGGAGACAAAACCTCTGCACTTTCATGTTTTCTAGGGAGTAAGGTAGAGGAAGTCCGGCAAAAAATATGATATTTGTGTTTGTATACATGATAGTTTATCCACTTGCCCATATAAAAAGTCTTTAATTTCTCCAAAAGTAGTTTGACTCTGATTTTCTATGTCATTTTGACACAAATGTCACAAACGGTTTTCTGGATATGATTGGATTCAAGAAGAAATATCAGGTTGTGTTGTGGCTAACTCACGTCCAGATCCTGCTACCGTCTTGTGGTTTTTATTTTGTGGATATTATCAATGGACTTTATGCTTAGGAAGGAATTTCAGCAGGGGACATTTTGGTATGTGCTGCCAAACGCCAATTAGTTCCACGTGGAGACAAAACCTTGGCACATTCGTGTTTTCTAGGGAGAAAGCTAGAGCAAGCTCAGCAAAAAAAGCTGATATTTGTGTTTGTATACATGAGATTTTGACCACTTGCCCAAGAAAATGCCTTTAATTTCTCCAAAACCAGTTTGACTGTGATTTTCTATGTCATTTTCAAACAATTTTGTCCGGATACGACTAGATCAAACAAGAAATATGCGGTTGTGTTGTGGCTATCTCAACCCCAGATCTTGCTACAACCTCTGTGTTTGTGTTTTCTGGATATTATCAAAAGAATTTACATTTTTGAATGAATTTCAGCAGGGAACATTTTGTTTTGTGCTGCCAAACACAAATTGGTTCCACATGGGACAAAACCTCTGCACATTCATGTTTTCTAGGGAGTAAGGTAGAGGATGTCCGGCAAAAAATATGATATTTGTGTTTGTATACATGACAGTTTATCCACTTGCCCACAAAAAAAAAATACTTTAATTTCTCCAAAAGCAGTTTGACTCTGATTTTCTATGTCATTTTGACACATATGTCACAAATGATTTTCTGGATATGATTGGATTCAAGAAGAAATATCCGGTTGTGTTGTGCCTAACTCACGTCCAGATCCTGCTACCGTCTTGTGGTTTTTATTTTGTGGATATTATCAATGGACTTTATGCTTAGGAAGGAATTTCAGCAGGGAACATTTTGGTATGTGCTGCCAAACACTAATTAGTTCCACATGGAGACAAAACCTCTGCACAATTTGTTTTCTAGGGAATTAGGCAGAAGAAATCCGGCAAAAAATGTGATATTTGTGTTAGTATACATGACAGTTTATCCACTTGCCCACAAAAAAAATGACTTTAATTTCTCCAAAACCAGTTTGACTGTGATTTTCTATGTCATTTTCACACAAATGTCACAAGATGTTTCCGGATATGATTGGATCCAAGAAGAAATATCCCGTTGTGTTGTGGCTAACTCAGGTCCAGATCCTGCTACCGCCTTGTGGTTTGTATTTTCTGGATATTATCAATGGACTTTATGCTTAGGAAGGAATTTCAGCAGGGAACATTTTGGTATGTGCTGCCAAACACCAATTAGTTCCACATGGAGACAAAACCTTGGCACATTCGTGTTTTCTAGCTAGAAAGCTAGAGCAAGCTCGGCAAAAAAAGGTGATATTTGTGTTTGTATACATGAGATTTTCACCACTTGCCAAGAAAATGATTTTAATTTCTCCAACACCAGTTTGACTATGATTTTCTATGTCATTTTCACACAAATGTCACAAAATTTTGTCTGATTACGACTGGATCAAACAAGAAATATCCGGCTGTGTTGTGGCGAACTCAAGCCCAGATCTTGCTACAACTTCTGTGTTTGTGTTTTCTGGATATTTTCAAAGAATTTACAGGTTTGAATGAATTTCAGCAGGGAACATTTTGTTTGTGCTGCCAAACACAAATTGGTTCCACATTGCGACCAAACCTCTGCACTTTTATGTTTCTAGGGAGTAAGGTAGAAGAAGTCCGGGAAAATTATGATATTTGTGTTAGTATACATGATAGTTTATCCACTTGCCCAAATAAAAAGGCTGTAATTTCTCCAAAAGCAGTTTGACTCTGATTTTCTATGTCATTTTGACACAAATGTCACAAATGATTTTCCGGATATGATTGGATTCAAGAAGAAATATCCGGTTGTGTTGTGGCTAACTCATGTCCAGATCCTGCTACTACCTTGTGGTTTGTATTTTCTGGATATTATCAATGGACTTTATGCTTAGGAAGGAATTTCAGCAGGGAACATTTTGGTATGTGCTGCCAAACGCCAATTAATTCCACGTGGAGACAAAACCTTGGCACATTCGTGTTTTCTAGCTAGAAAGCTAGAGCAAGCTCGGAAAAAAAGGTGATATTTGTGTTTGTATACATGAGATTTTCACCACTTGCCCAAGAAAATGATTTTAATTTCTCCAAAAGCAGTTTGACTGTGATTTTCTATGTCATTTTCACACAAATGTCACAAAATTTTGTCCGGATTCGAATGGATCAAACAAGAAATATCCGGTTGTGTTGTGGCGAACTCAAGCCCAGATCTTGCTACAACTTCTGTGTTTGTGTTTTCTGGATATTATCAAAGAATTTACAGTTTTGAATGAATTTCAGCAGGGAACATTTTGTTTTGTGCTGCCAAACACAAATTGGTTCCACATGGCAACAAAACCTCTGCACTTTCATGTTTTCTACGGAGTAAGGTAGAGGAAGTCCGGCAAGAAATATGATATTTGTGTTAGTATACATGATAGTTTATCCACTTGCCCACATAAAAAGTCTTTAATTTCTCCAAAAGCAGTTTGACTCTGATTTTCTATGTCATTTTGACACAAATGTCACAAACGGTTTTCTGGATATGATTGGATTCAAGAAGAAATATCAGGTTGTGTTGTGGCTAACTCACGTCCAGATCCTGCTACCGTCTTGTGGTTTTTATTTTGTGGATATTATCAATGGACTTTATGCTTAGGAAGGAATTTCAGCAGGGAACATTTTGGTATGTGCTGCCAAACACCAATGAGTTCCACATGGAGCCAAAACATTGGCACATTCGTGTTTTCTATGGAGAAAGCTAGGGCAAGCTCAGCAAAAAAAGGTGATATTTGTGTTTGTATACATGAGATTTTGACCACTTGCCCAAGAAAATGACTTTAATTTCTCCAAAACCAGTTTGACTGTGATTTTCTATGTCATTTGAAACAATTTTCTCCGGATACGACTGGATCAAACAAGAAATATCCGGTTGTGTTGGGGCTAACTCAACCCCAGATCTTGCTACAACCTCTGTGTTTGTGTTTTCTGGATATTATCAAAAGAATTTACAGTTTTGAATGAATTTCAGCAGGGAACATTTTGTTTTGTGCTGCCAAACACAAATTGGTTCCACATGGAGACAAAACCTCTGCTCAATTGTGTTTTCTAGGGAATAAGGCAGAAGATATCCGGCAAACAATATGATATTTGTGTTAGTATACATGATAGTTTATCCACTTGCCCACAAAAAAATGACTTTAATTTCTCCAAAACCAGTCTGACTGTGATTTTCTATGTCATTTTCACACAAATGTCACAAAATGTTTTCAGGATATGATTGGATCCAAGAAGAAATATCCGGTTGTGTTGTGGCTAACTAAAGTCCAGATCCTGCTACCGCCTTGTGGTTTGTATTTTCTGGATATTATCAATGGACTTTATGCTTAGGAAGGAATTTCAGCAGGGAACATTTTGTTATGTGCTGCCAAACGCCAATTAGTTCCACATGGAGACAAAACCTTGGCACATTCGTGTTTTCTAGCTAGAAAGCTAGAGCAAGCTCGGCAAAAAAAGGTGATATTTGTGTTTGTATACATGAGATTTTCACCACTTGCCAAGAAAATGATTTTAATTTCTCCAACACCAGTTTGATTATGATTTTCTATGTCATTTTCACACAAATGTCACAAAATTTTGTCTGATTACGACTGGATCAAACAATAAATCTCCGGTTGTGTTGTGGCGAACTCAAGCCCAGATCTTGCTACAACTTCTGTGTTTGTGTTTTCTGGATATTATCAAAGAATTTACAGTTTTGAATGAATTTCAGCAGGGAACATTTTGTTTGTGCTGCCAAACACAAATTGGTTCCACATGGGACAAAACCTCTGCACATTCATGTTTTCTAGGGAGTAAGGTAGAGGAAGTCTGGCAAAAAATATGATATTTGTGTTTGTATACATGACAGTTTATCCACTTGCCCACAAAAAAAAATGACTTTAATTTCTCCAAAAGCAGTTTGACTGTGATTTTCTATGTCATTTTCACACAAATGTCACAAAATTTTGTCCGGATTCGACTGGATCAAACAAGAAATATCCGGTTGTGTTGTGGCGAACTCAAGCCCAGATCTTGCTACAACTTCTGTGTTTGTGTTTTCTGGATATTATCAAAGAATTTACAGTTTTGAATGAATTTCAGCAGGGAACATTTTGTTTTGTGCTGCCAAACACAAATTGGTTCCACATGGCAACAAAACCTCTGCACTTTCATGTTTTCTAGGGAGTAAGGTAGAGGAAGTCCGGCAAAAAATATGATATTTGTGTTTGTATACATGACAGTTTATCCACTTGCCCACAAAAAAAAAAATGACTTTAATTTCTCCAAAAGCAGTTTGACTCTGATTTTCTATGTCATTTTGACACATATGTCACAAACGGTTTTCTGGATATGATTGGATTCAACAAGAAATATCCGGTTGTGTTGTGGCTAACTCAAGTCCAGATCCTGCTACCGCCTTGTGGTTTGTATTTTCTGGATATTATCAATGGACTTTATGCTTAGGAAGGAATTTCAGCAGGGAACATTTTGTTATGTGCTGCCAAACGCCAATTAGTTCCACATGGAGACAAAACCTTGGCACATTCGTGTTTTCTAGCTAGAAAGCTAGAGCAAGCTCGGCAAAAAAAGGTGATATTTGTGTTTGTATACATGAGATTTTCACCACTTGCCAAGAAAATGATTTTAATTTCTCCAACACCAGTTTGACTATGATTTTCTATGTCATTTTCACACAAATGTCACAAAATTTTGTCTGATTACGACTGGATCAAACAATAAATCTCCGGTTGTGTTGTGGCGAACTCAAGCCCAGATCTTGCTACAACTTCTGTGTTTGTGTTTTCTGGATATTATCAAAGAATTTACAGTTTTGAATGAATTTCAGCAGGGAACATTTTGTTTGTGCTGCCAAACACAAATTGGTTCCACATGGGACAAAACCTCTGCACATTCATGTTTTCTAGGGAGTAAGGTAGAGGAAGTCTGGCAAAAAATATGATATTTGTGTTTGTATACATGACAGTTTATCCACTTGCCCACAAAAAAAAATGACTTTAATTTCTCCAAAAGCAGTTTGACTCTGATTTTCTATGTCATTTTGACACATATGTCACAAATGATTTTCTGGATATGATTGGATTCAAGAAGAAATATCCGGTTGTGTTGTGCCTAACTCACGTCCAGATCCTGCTACCGTCTTGTGGTTTTTATTTTGTGGATATTATCAATGGACTTTATGCTTAGGAAGGAATTTCAGCAGGGAACATTTTGGTATGTGCTGCCAAACACCAATTAGTTCCACATGGAGACAAAACCTTGGCACATTCGTGTTTTCTAGGGAGAAAGCTAGGGCAAGCTCAGCAAAAAAAGGTGATATTTGTGTTTGTATACATGAGATTTTGACCAGTTGCCCAAGAAAATGCCTTTAATTTCTCCAAATCCAGTTTGAGTGTGATTTTCTATGTCATTTTCAAACAATTTTGTCCGGATACGACTGGATCAAACAAGAAATATCCGGTTGTGTTGTGGCTAACTCAACCCCAGATCTTGCTACAACCTCTGTGTGTTTTCTGGATATTATCAAAAGAATTTACATTTTTGAATTAATTTCAGCAGGGAACATTTTGTTTTGTGCTGCCAAACACAAATTGGTTCCACATGGAGAAAAAACCTCTGCACAATTGTGTTTTCTAGGGAATTAGGCAGAAGAAATCCGGCAAAAAATGTGATATTTGTGTTTGTATACATGACAGTTTATCCACTTGCCCACAAAAAAAATGACTTTAATTTCTCCAAAACCAGTATGACTGTGATTTTCTATGTAATTTTCAAACAAATGTCACAAGATGTTTCCGGATATGATTGGATCCAAGAAGAAATATCCCGTTGTGTTGTGGCTAACTCAGGTCCAGATCCTGCTACCGCCTTGTGGTTTGTATTTTCTGGATATTATCAATGGACTTTATGCTTAGGAAGGAATTTCAGCAGGGAACATTTTGGTATGTGCTGCCAAACGCCAATTAGTTCCACATGGAGACAAAACCTGGGCACATTCGTGTTTTCTAGCTAGAAAGCTAGAGCAAGCTCGGCAAAAAAAGGTGATATTTGTGTTGGTATACATGAGATTTTCACCACTTGCCAAGAAAATGATTTTAATTTCTCCAACACCAGTTTGACTATGATTTTCTATGTCATTTTCACACAAATGTCACAAAATTTTGTCTGATTACGACTGGATCAAACAGGAAATCTCCGGTTGTGTTGTGGCGAACTCAAGCCCAGATCTTGGTATAACTTCTGTGTTTGTGTTTTTGGATATTATAAGGAATTTACAGTTTTGAATGAATTTCAGCAGGGAACATTTTGTTTTGTGCTGCCAAACACAAATTGGTTCCACATGGAGACAAAACCTCTGCACAATTGTGTTTTCTAGGGAGTAAGGTAGAGGAAGTCCGGCAAAAATATGATATTTGTGTTTGTATACATGATAGTTTATCGACTTGCCCACAAAAAAATATTTAACATCTCCAAAACCAGTCTGACTGTGATTTTCTATGTCATTTTCACACAAATGTCACCAAATGTTGTCCGGATACGACTGGATCAAACAAGAAATATCCGGTTGTTATGTGGCTAACTCAAGTCCAGATCCTGCTACCGCCTTGTGGTTGTATTTTCTGGATATTATCAACGGACTTTATGCTTTGGAAGGAATTTCACTAGGGAGCATTTTGGTATGTGCTGCCAAACACCAATTAGTTCCACATGGAGACAAAACCTTGGCACATTCGTGTTTTCTAGGGAGAAAGCTAGAGCAAGCTCGGCAAGAAAAAGTGATATTTGTGTTTGTATACATGAGATTTTCACCACTTGCCAAGAAAATGATTTCAATTTCTCCAACACCAGTTTGACTCTGATTTTCTATGTCATTTTCACACAAATGTCACAAAATTTTGTCTGATTACGACTGGATCAAACAAGAAACATCCGGCTGTATTGTGGCGAACTCAAGCCCAGATCTTGCTACAACTTCTGTGTTTGTGTTTTCTGGATATTTTCAAAGAATTTACAGGGTTGAATGAATTTCAGCAGGGAACATTTTATTTGTGCTGCCAAACACAAATTGGTTCCACATTGAGACCAAACCTCTGCACTTTTATGTTTCTAGGGAGTAAGGTAGAGGAAGTCCGGGAAAAATATGATATTTGTGTTAGTATACATGATAGTTTATCCACTTGCCCACATAAAAAGTCTTTAATTTCTCCAAAAGCAGTTTGACTCTGATTTTCTATGTCATTTTGACACAAATGTCACAAATGATTTTCCGGATATGATTGGATCCAAGAAGAAATATCCGGTTGTGTTGTGGCTAACTCACGTCCAGATCCTGCTACTACCTTGTGGTTTGTATTTTCTGGATATTATCAATGGACTTTATGCTTAGGAAGGAATTTCAGCAGGGAACATTTTGTTTTGTGCTGCCAAACACCAATGAGTTGCACATGGAGACAAAACCTTGGCACATTCGTGTTTTCTAGGGAGAAAGCTAGAGCAAGCTCGGCAAAAAAAGGTGATATTTGTGTTTGTATACATGAGATTTTCACCACTTGCCCAAGAAAATGACTTTAATTTCTCCAAAAGCAGTTTGACTGTGATTTTCTATGTCATTTTCACACAAATGTCACAAAATTTCGTCCGGATTCGACTGGATCAAACAAGAAATATCCGGTTGTGTTGTGGCGAACTCAAGCCCAGATCTTGCTACAACTTCTGTGTTTGTGTTTTCTGGATATTATCAAAGAATTTACAGTTTTGAATGAATTTCAGCAGGGAACATTTTGTTTTGTGCTGCCAAACACAAATTGGTTCCACATGGCAACAAAACCTCTGCACTTTCATGTTTTCTAGGGAGTAAGGTAGAGGAAGTCCGGCAAAAAATATGATATTTGTGTTTGTATACATGACAGTTTATCCACTTGCCCACAAAAAAAAATGACTTTAATTTCTCCAAAAGCAGTTTGAATCTGATTTTCTATGTCATTTTGACACATATGTCACAAACGGTTTTCTGGATATGATTGGATTCAAGAAGAAATATCCGGTTGTGTTGTGGCTAACTCACGTCCAGATCCTGCTACCGTCTTGTGGTTTGTATTTTGTGGATATTATCAATGGACTTTATGCTTAGGAAGGAATTTCAGCAGGGAACATTTTGGTATGTGCTGCCAAACACCAATTAGTTCCACATGGAGCCAAAACATTGGCACATTCGTGTTTTCTAGGGAGAAAGCTAGGGCAAGCTCAGCAAAAAAAGGTGATATTTGTGTTTGTATACATGAGATTTTGACCAGTTGCCCAAGAAAATGACTTTAATTTCTCCAAAACCAGTTTGACTGTGATTTTCTATGTCATTTTCAAACAATTTTGTCAAGATACGACTGGATCAAACAAGAAATATCCGGTTGTGTTGGGGCTAACTCAACCCCAGATCTTGCTACAACCTCTGTGTTTGTGTTTTCTGGATATTATCAAAAGAATTTACAGTTTTGAATGAATTTCAGCAGGGAACATTTTGTTTTGTGCTGCCAAACACAAATTGGTTCCACATGGAGACAAAACCTCTGCTCAATTGTGTTTTCTAGGGAATAAGGCAGAAGAAATCCGGCAAAAAATCTGATATTTGTGTTAGTATACATGACAGTTTATCCACTTGCCCACAAAAAAATGACTTTAATTTCTCCAAAACTAGTCTGACTGTGATTTTCTATGTCATTTTCACTCAAATGTCACAAAATATTTTCCGGATATGATTGGATCCAAGAAGAAATATCCGGTTGTGTTGTGGCTAACTCAAGTCCAGATCCTGCTACTGCCTTGTGGTTTGTATTTTCTGGATATTATCAATGGACTTTATGCTTAGGAAGGAATTTCAGCAGGGAACATTTTGGTATGTGCTGCCAAACGCCAATTAGTTCCACATGGAGACAAAACCTTGGCACATCCGTGTTTTCTAGCTAGAAAGCTAGAGCAAGCTCGGCAAAAAAAGGTGATATTTGTGTTTGTATACATGAGATTTTCACCACTTGCCAAGAAAATGATTTTAATTTCTCCAACACCAGTTTGATTATGATTTTCTATGTCATTTTCACACAAATGTCACAAAATTTTGTCTGATTACGACTGGATCAAACAATAAATCTCCGGTTGTGTTGTGGCGAACTCAAGCCCAGATCTTGCTACAACTTCTGTGTTTGTGTTTTCTGGATATTATCAAAGAATTTACAGTTTTGAATGAATTTCAGCAGGGAACATTTTGTTTTGTGCTGCCAAACACAAATTGGTTCCACATGGGACAAAACCTCTGCACATTCATGTTTTCTAGGGAGTAAGGTAGAGGAAGTCCGGCAAAAAATATGATATTTGTGTTTGTATACATGACAGTTTATCCACTTGCCCACAAAAAAAAAATGACTTTAATTTCTCCAAAAGCAGTTTGACTCTGATTTTCTATGTCATTTTGACACATATGTCACAAATTATTTTCTGGATATGATTGGATTCAAGAAGAAATATCCGGTTGTGTTGTGGCTAACTCACGTCCAGATCTTGCTACCATCTTGTGGTTTGTATTTTGTGGATATTATCAATGGACTTTATGCTTAGGAAGGAATTTCAGCAGGGAACATTTTGGTATGTGCTGCCAAACACCAATTAGTTCCACATGGAGACAAAACCTTGGCACATTCGTGTTTTCTAGGGAGAAAGCTAGGGCAAGCTCAGCAAAAAAAGGTGATATTTGTGTTTGTATACATGAGATTTTGACCAGTTGCCCAAGAAAATGCCTTTAATTTCTCCAAATCCAGTTTGACTGTGATTTTCTATGTCATTTTCACACAAATGTCACAAAATTTTGCCCGGATACGACTGGATAAAACAAGAAATATCCGGTTGTGTTGTGGCTAACTCAAGCCCAGATCTTGCCACAACCTCTGTGTTTGTGTTTTCTGGATATTATCAAAGGAATTTACAGTTTTGAATGAATTTCAGCAGGGAACATTTTGTTTTGTGCTGCCAAACACAAATTGGTTCCACATGGAGACAAAACCTCTGCACTTTCATGTTTTCTTGGAGTAAGGTAGAGGAAGTCCGGCAAAAAATATGATATTTGTGTTTGTATACATGATAGTTTATCCACTTGCCCACATAAAAAGTCTTTAATTTCTCCCAAAGTAGTTTGACTCTGATCTTCTATGTCATTTTGACACAAATGTCACAAACGGTTTTCTGGATATGATTGGTTTCAAGAAGAAATATCAGGTTGTGTTGCGGCTAACTCACGTCCAGATCCTGCTACCGTCTTGTGGTTTTTATTTTGTGGATATTATCAATGGACTTTATGCTTAGGAAGGAATTTCAGCAGGGGACATTTTGGTATGTGCTGCCAAATGCCAATTAGTTCCACATGGAGAAAAACCTTGGCACATTCGTGTTTTCTAGGGAGAAAGCTAGAGCAAGCTCAGCAAAAAAAGCTGATATTTGTGTTTGTATACATGAGATTTTGACCACTTGCCCCAAAAAATGCCTTTAATTTCTCCAAAACAAGTTTGACTGTGATTTTCTTTGTCATTTTCAAACAATTTTGTCCGCATACGACTGGATCAAACAAGAAATATCCGGTTGTGTTGTGACTAATTCAACCCCAGATCTTGCTACAACCTCTGTGTGTGTGTTTTCTGGATATTATCAAAGGAATTTACAATTTTGAATGAATTTCAGCAGGGAACATTTTGTTTTGTGCTGCCAAACGCCAATTAGTTCCACATGGAGACAAAACCTTGGCACATTCGTGTATTCTAGCTAGAAAGCTAGAGCAAGCTCGGCAAAAAAAGGTGATATTTGTGTTTGTACACATGACATTTTCACCACTTGCCAAGAAAATGATTTTAATTTCTCCAACACCAGTTTGATTATGATTTTCTATGTCATTTTCACACAAATGTCACAAAATTTTGTCTGATTACGACTGGATCAAACAATAAATCTCCGGTTGTGTTGTGGCGAACTCAAGCCCAGATCTTGGTACAACTTCTGTGTTTGTGTTTTTGGATATTATAAGGAATTTACAGTTTTGAATGAATTTCAGCAGGGAACATTTTGTTTTGTGCTGCCAAACACAAATTGGTTCCACATGGAGACAAAACCTCTGCACAATTGTGTTTTCTAGGGAGTAAGGTAGAGGAAGTCCGGCAAAAATATGATATTTGTGTTTGTATACATGACAGTTTATCCACTTGCCCACAAAAAAATGTTTAACATCTCCAAAACCAGTCTGACTGTGATTTTCTATGTCATTTTCACACAAATGTCACAAAATGTTGTCCGGATACGACTGGATCAAACAAGAAATATCCGGTTGTGTTGTGGCTAACTCAAGTCCAGATCCTGCTAACGCCTTGTGGTTGTATTTTCTGGATATTATCAACGGACTTTATGCTTAGGAAGGAATTTCACTAGGGAGCATTTTGGTATGTGCTGCCAAACACCAATTAGTTCCACATGGAGACAAAACCTTGGCACATTCGTGTTTTCTAGGGAGAAAGCTAGATCAAGTTCTGCAAGAAAAAGTGATATTTGTGTTTGTATACATGAGATTTTGACCACTTGTCCAAGAAAATGACTTTAATTTCTCCAAAACCAGTTTGACTGTGATTTTCTATGTCATTTACACACAAATGTCACAAAATTTTGTCCGGATTCGACTGGATCAAACAAGAAATATCCGGTTGTGTTGTGGTGATCTCAACCCCATATCTTGCTACAACTTCTGTGTTTGTGTTTTCTGGATATTATCAAAGGAATTTACAGTTTTGAATGAATTTCAGCAGGGAACATTTTGTTTTGTGCTGCCAAACACAAATGGGTTCCACATGGAGAAAAAACCTCTGCACATTCATGTTTTCTAGGGAGTAAGGTAGAGGAAGTCCAGCAAAAAATATGATATTTGTGTTTCTATACATGACAGTTCATCAAATTGCCCACCAAAAATGTCTTTAATTACTCCGAAACCAGTTTGACTCTGATTTTCTATGTCATTTTCACACAAATGTCACAAAATGTTTTCCGGATATGATTGGATCCAAGAAGAAATATCCGGTTTTGTTGTGGCTAACTCAAGTCCAGATCCTGCTACCGCCTTGTGGTTTGTATGTTCTCGAAATTATCAATGGACTTTATGCTTAGGAAGGAATTTCAGCAGGGAACATTTTGGTATGTGCTGCCAAACACCAATTAGTTCCACATGGAGACAAAGCCTTGGCATATTCGTGTTTTCTAGTTAGATGCTAGAGCAAGCCTGGCAAAAAAAGGTGATATTTGTGTTTGTATACATGAGATTTTCACCACTTGCCCAAGAAAATGCCTTTAATTTCTCCAACACCAGTTTGACTCTGATTTTCTATGTCATTTTCACACAAATGTCACAAAATTTTGTCCGAATACGACTGGATCAAACAAGAAATATCCGGTTGTGTTGTTGCTAACTCAACCCCAGATCTTGCTACAACCTCTGTGTTTGTGTTTTCTGGATATTATCAAAGGAATTTACAGTTTTGAATGAATTTCAGCAGGGAACATTTTGTTTTGTGCTGCCAAACACAAATTGGTTCCACATGGAGACAAAACCTCTGCACATTCATGTTTTCTAGGGAGTAACATAGAGGAAGTACGGCAAACAATATGATATTTGTGTTTGTATACATGACAGTTTATCCACTTGCCCACAAAAAAATACTTTAATTTCTCCAAAACCAGGTTGACTCTGATTTTCTATGTCATTTTCAAACAAATGTCACAAAGTGTTTTCCGGATATGATTGGATCCAAGAATAAATATCCGGTTGTTTTGTCACTAACTCAAGTCCAGATCCTGCTACCGCCAGGTGCTTTGCATTTTCTGGAGATTATCAATGGACTTTATGCTTAGGAAGGAATTTCAGCAGGGAACATTTTGGTATGTGCTGCCAAAGACCAATTAATTCCACATGGAGACCAAACCTTGGCACATTCGTGTTTTCTAGGGAGAAAGCTAGAGCAAGCTCGGCAAAAAAAAGCTGATATTTGTGTTTGTATACAAGAGATTTTCACCACTTGCGCAAGAAAATGACTTTAATTTCTCCAAAACCAGTTTGACTGTGATTTTCTATGTCATTTTCACACAAATGTCAGAAAATGTTTTCCTAATACAAATGGATCAAACAAGAAATATCCGGTTGTGTTGTGGCTAACTCAAGCCCAGATCTTGCTACAACCTCTGTGTTTGTGTTTTCTGGATATTATCAAAAGAATTTACAGTTTTGAATGAATTTCAGCAGGGAACATTTTGTTTTGTGCTGCCAAACACAAATTGGTTCCACATGGAGACAAAACCTCTGCACAATTGTGTTTTCTAGGGAGTAAGGTAGAGGAAGTCCGGCAAACAATATGATATTTGTGTTTGTATAGATGACAGTTTATCCACTTGCCCACAAAAAAAGACTTTAATTTCTCCAACACCAGTTTGACTGTGATTTTCTATGTCATTTTCACACAAATGTCACAAAATTTTGTCCGAATACGACTGGATCAAACAAGAAATATCCGGTTCTGTTGTGGCTAACTCAACCCCAGATCTTGCTACAACCTCTGTGTTTGTGTTTTCTGGATATTATCAAAGGAATTTACAGTTTTGAATTAATTTCAGCAGGGAACATTTTGTTTTGTGCTGCCAAACACAAATTGGTTCCACATGGAGACAAAACCTCTGCTCAATTGTGATTTCTAGGGAGTAAGGTAGAGGAAATCCGGCATACAATATGATATTTGTGTTTGTATACATGACAGTTTATCCACTTGCACACACACACAAAAAAAAAACACTTTAATTTCTCCCAAACCAGGTTGACTGTGATTTTCTATGTCATTTTCACAGAAATGTCACAAAATGTTTTCCGGATATGATTGGATCCAAGAAGAAATATCCGGTTTTGTTGTGGCTAACTCACGTCCAGATCCTGCTACCGCCTTGTGGTTTGTATGTTCTGGATATTATCAATGGACTTTATGCTTAGGAAGGAATTTCAGCAGGGAACATTTTGGTATGTGCTGCCAAACACCAATTAGTTCCACATGGAGACAAAACCTTGGCATATTCGTGTTTTCTAGTTAGAAAGCTAGAGCAAGCCCGGCAAAAAAAGGTGATATTTGTGTTTGTATACATGAGATTTTCACCACTTGCCCAAGAAAATGCCTTTAATTTCTCCAACACCAGTTTGACTCTGATTTTCTATGTCATTTTCACACAAATGTCACAAAATTTTGTCCGAATACGACTGGATCAAACAAGAAATATCCGGTTGTGTTGTTGCTAACTCAAGCCCAGATCTTGCTACAACCTCTGTGTTTGTGTTTTCTGGATATTTTTAAAGGAATTTACAGTTTTGAATGAATTTCAGCAGGGAACATTTTGTTTTGTGCTGCCAAACACAAATTGGTTCCACATGGAGACAAAACCTCTGCTCAATTGTGATTTCTAGGGAGTAAGGTAGAGGAAATCCGGCAAACAATATGATATTTGCGTTTGTATACATGACAGTTTATCCACTTGCCCACATAAAACACTTTAATTTCTCCCAAACCAGTTTGACTGTGATTTTCTCTGTCAATTTCACACAAATGCCACAAAATTTTGTCTGAATATGACTGGATCAAAGAAGAAATATCTGGTAGAGTTGTGGATAACTCAACCCCAGAACTTGATACAACTGCTTTGTTGTGTTTTCTGGATATTATCATAGGAATTTACAGTTTAGAATGAATTCCAGCAGGGAACATTTTGTTTTGTGCTGCCATACACAAATTGGTTCCACATGGAGACAAAACCTCTGCACAATTTTGTTTTCTAGGGAGTAAGGTAGAGGAAGTCCGGCAAAAAATGTGATATTTGTCTTTGTATACATGAGATTTTGACCATTTGCCCAAGAAAATGACTTTAATTTCTCCAAAACCAGTTTGACTGTGATTTTCTATGTCATTTTCACACAAATGTCACAAAATTTTTTCCGGATATGACTGGATGAAACAAGAAATATCCGTTTGCGTTGTGGCTAACTCAACCCCAGATCTTGCTACAACCTCTGTGTTTGTGTTCCTGGATATTATCAAAGGAATTTACAGTTTTGAATGAATTTCAGCAGGGAACATTTTGTTTTGTGTTGCCAAACACAAATGGGTTCCACATGGAGACAAAACCTCTGCACATTCATGTTTTCTAGGGAGTAAGGTAGAGGAAGTCCAGCAAAAAATATGATATTTGTGTTTCTATACATGACAGTTCATCCACTTGCCCACCAAAAATGTCTTTAATTTCTCCAAAACCAGTTTGACTGTGATTTTCTATGTCATTTTCACACAAATGTCACAAAAAGGTTTCCGGATATTATTGGATCCAAGAAGAAATATCCGGTTGTTTTGTCGCTAACTCAAGTCCAGATCCTGCTACCGCCTTGTTGTTTGTATATTCTGGATATTATCAATGGACTTTATGCTTAGGAAGGAATTTCAGCAGGGAACATTTTGGTATTTGCTGCCAAAAACCAATTAGTTCCACATGGAGACAAAACCTTGGCACGTTCGTGTTTTCTAGGGAGAAAGCTAGAGTAAGTTTGGCAAAATAAGGTGATATTTGTGTTTCTATAAATGAGATTTTCACCACTTGCCCAAGAAAATGACTTGAATTTCTCCAATACCAGTTTGACTGTGATTTTCTATGTCATTTTCACAAAATTTTGTCCGGATATGGATCAAATAAGAAATATCCGGTTGTGTTGTTGCTAACTCAACCCCAGATCTTGCTACAACCTCTGTGTTTGTGTTTTCTGGATATTATCAAAGGAATTTACAGTTTTGAATGAATTTCAGCAGGGAACATTTTGTTTTGTGCTGCCAAACACAAATTGGTTCCACATGGAGACAAAACCTCTGCACATTCATGTTTTCTAGGGAGTAACGTAGAGGAAGTACGGCAAACAATATGATATTTGTGTTTGTATACATGACAGTTTATCCACTTGCCCACAAAAAAAGACTTTAATTTCTCCAAAACCAGGTTGACTCTGATTTTCTATGTCATTTTCAAACAAATGTCACAAAGTGTTTTCCGGATATGATTGGATCCAAGAATAAATATCTGGTTGTGTTGTGGCTAACTCAAGTCCAGATCCTGCTACCGCCAGGTGCTTTGCATTTTCTGGAGATTATCAATGGACTTTATGCTTAGGAAGGAATTTCAGCAGGGAACATTTTGGTATGTGCTGCCAAAGACCAATTAATTCCACATGGAGACCAAACCTTGGCACATTCGTGTTTTCTAGGGAGAAAGCTAGAGCAAGCTCGGCAAAAAAAAGCTGATATTTGTGTTTGTATACAAGAGATTTTCACCACTTGCGCAAGAAAATGACTTTAATTTCTCCAAAACCAGTTTGACTGTGATTTTCTATGTCATTTTCACACAAATGTCAGAAAATGTTTTCCTAATACAAATGGATCAAACAAGAAATATCCGGTTGTGTTGTGGCTAACTCAAGCCCAGATCTTGCTACAACCTCTGTGTTTGTGTTTTCTGGATATTATCAAAAGAATTTACAGTTTTGAATGAATTTCAGCAGGGAACATTTTGTTTTGTGCTGCCAAACACAAATTGGTTCCACATGGAGACAAAACCTCTGAACAATTGTGTTTTCTAGGGAGTAAGGTAGAGGAAGTCCGGCAAACAATATGATATTTGTGTTTGTATAGATGACAGTTTATCCACTTGCCCACAAAAAAAGACTTTAATTTCTCCAACACCAGTTTGACTGTGATTTTCTATGTCATTTTCACACAAATGTCACAAAATTTTGTCCGAATACGACTGGATCAAACAAGAAATATCCGGTTCTGTTGTGGCTAACTCAACCCCAGATCTTGCTACAACCTCTGTGTTTGTGTTTTCTGGATATTATCAAAGGAATTTACAGTTTTGAATGAATTTCAGCAGGGAACATTTTGTTTTGTGCTGCCAAACACAAATTGGTTCCACATGGAGACAAAACCTCTGCTCAATTGTGATTTCTAGGGAGTAAGGTAGAGGAAATCCGGCATACAATATGATATTTGTGTTTGTATACATGACAGTTTATCCACTTGCACACACACACACACAAAAACACTTTAATTTCTCCCAAACCAGGTTGACTGTGATTTTCTATGTCATTTTCACAGAAATGTCACAAAATGTTTTCCGGATATGATTGGATCCAAGAAGAAATATCCGGTTTTGTTGTGGCTAACTCAAGTCCAGATCCTGCTACCGCCTTGTGGTTTGTATGTTCTCGAAATTATCAATGGACTTTATGCTTAGGAAGGAATTTCAGCAGGGAACATTTTGGTATGTGCTGCCAAACACCAATTAGTTCCACATGGAGACAAAGCCTTGGCATATTCGTGTTTTCTAGTTAGATGCTAGAGCAAGCCCGGCAAAAAAAGGTGATATTTGTGTTTGTATACATGAGATTTTCACCACTTGCCCAAGAAAATGCCTTTAATTTCTCCAACACCAGTTTGACTCTGATTTTCTATGTCATTTTCACACAAATGTCACAAAATTTTGTCCGAATACGACTGGATCAAACAAGAAATATCCGGTTCTGTTGTGGCTAACTCAACCCCAGATCTTGCTACAACCTCTGTGTTTGTGTTTTCTGGATATTATCAAAGGAATTTACAGTTTTGAATGAATTTCAGCAGGGAACATTTTGTTTTGTGCTGCCAAACACAAATTGGTTCCACATGGAGACAAAACCTCTGCACATTCATGTTTTCTAGGGAGTAACGTAGAGGAAGTCCGGCAAACAATATGATATTTGTGTTTGTATACATGACAGTTTATCCACTTGCCCACAAAAAAAGACTTTAATTTCTCCAAAACCAGGTTGACTCTGATTTTCTATGTCATTTTCAAACAAATGTCACAAAGTGTTTTCCGGATATGATTGGATCCAAGAATAAATATCCGGTTGTTTTGTCACTAACTCAAGTCCAGATCCTGCTACCGCCAGGTGCTTTGCATTTTCTGGAGATTATCAATGGACTTTATGCTTAGGAAGGAATTTCAGCAGGGAACATTTTGGTATGTGCTGCCAAAGACCAATTAATTCCACATGGAGACCAAACCTTGGCACATTCGTGTTTTCTAGGGAGAAAGCTAGAGCAAGCTCGGCAAAAAAAAGCTGATATTTGTGTTTGTATACAAGAGATTTTCACCACTTGCGCAAGAAAATGACTTTAATTTCTCCAAAACCAGTTTGACTGTGATTTTCTATGTCATTTTCACACAAATGTCAGAAAATGTTTTCCTAATACAAATGGATCAAACAAGAAATATCCGGTTGTGTTGTGGCTAACTCAAGCCCAGATCTTGCTACAACCTCTGTGTTTGTGTTTTCTGGATATTATCAAAAGAATTTACAGTTTTGAATGAATTTCAGCAGGGAACATTTTGTTTTGTGCTGCCAAACACAAATTGGTTCCACATGGAGACAAAACCTCTGAACAATTGTGTTTTCTAGGGAGTAAGGTAGAGGAAGTCCGGCAAACAATATGATATTTGTGTTTGTATAGATGACAGTTTATCCACTTGCCCACAAAAAAAGACTTTAATTTCTCCAACACCAGTTTGACTGTGATTTTCTCTGTCAATTTCACACAAATGTCACAAAATTTTGTCCGAATACGACTGGATCAAACAAGAAATATCCGGTTCTGTTGTGGCTAACTCAACCCCAGATCTTGCTACAACCTCTGTGTTTGTGTTTTCTGGATATTATCAAAGGAATTTACAGTTTTGAATTAATTTCAGCAGGGAACATTTTGTTTTGTGCTGCCAAACACAAATTGGTTCCACATGGAGACAAAACCTCTGCTCAATTGTGATTTCTAGGGAGTAAGGTAGAGGAAATCCGGCATACAATATGATATTTGTGTTTGTATACATGACAGTTTATCCACTTGCACACACACACACACAAAAACACTTTAATTTCTCCCAAACCAGGTTGACTGTGATTTTCTATGTCATTTTCACAGAAATGTCACAAAATGTTTTCCGGATATGATTGGATCCAAGAAGAAATATCCGGTTTTGTTGTGGCTAACTCAAGTCCAGATCCTGCTACCGCCTTGTGGTTTGCATGTTCTCGAAATTATCAATGGACTTTATGCTTAGGAAGGAATTTCAGCAGGGAACATTTTGGTATGTGCTGCCAAACACCAATTAGTTCCACATGGAGACAAAGCCTTGGCATATTCGTGTTTTCTAGTTAGATGCTAGAGCAAGCCCGGCAAAAAAAGGTGATATTTGTGTTTGTATACATGAGATTTTCACCACTTGCCCAAGAAAATGCCTTTAATTTCTCCAACACCAGTTTGACTCTGATTTTCTATGTCATTTTCACACAAATGTCACAAAATTTTGTCCGAATACGACTGGATCAAACAAGAAATATCCGGTTGTGTTGTTGCTAACTCAACCCCAGATCTTGCTACAACCTCTGTGTTTGTGTTTTCTGGATATTATCAAAGGAATTTACAGTTTTGAATGAATTTCAGCAGGGAACATTTTGTTTTGTGCTGCCAAACACAAATTGGTTCCACATGGAGACAAAACCTCTGCACATTCATGTTTTCTAGGGAGTAACGTAGAGGAAGTACGGCAAACAATATGATATTTGTGTTTGTATACATGACAGTTTATCCACTTGCCCACAAAAAAATACTTTAATTTCTCCAAAACCAGGTTGACTCTGATTTTCTATGTCATTTTCAAACAAATGTCACAAAGTGTTTTCCGGATATGATTGGATCCAAGAATAAATATCCGGTTGTTTTGTCACTAACTCAAGTCCAGATCCTGCTACCGCCAGGTGCTTTGCATTTTCTGGAGATTATCAATGGACTTTATGCTTAGGAAGGAATTTCAGCAGGGAACATTTTGGTATGTGCTGCCAAAGACCAATTAATTCCACATGGAGACCAAACCTTGGCACATTCGTGTTTTCTAGGGAGAAAGCTAGAGCAAGCTCGGCAAAAAAAAGCTGATATTTGTGTTTGTATACAAGAGATTTTCACCACTTGCGCAAGAAAATGACTTTAATTTCTCCAAAACCAGTTTGACTGTGATTTTCTATGTCATTTTCACACAAATGTCAGAAAATGTTTTCCTAATACAAATGGATCAAACAAGAAATATCCGGTTGTGTTGTGGCTAACTCAACCCCAGATCTTGCTACAACCTCTGTGTTTGTGTTTTCTGGATATTATCAAAAGAATTTACAGTTTTGAATGAATTTCAGCAGGGAACATTTTGTTTTGTGCTGCCAAACACAAATTGGTTCCACATGGAGACAAAACCTCTGAACAATTGTGTTTTCTAGGGAGTAAGGTAGAGGAAGTCCGGCAAACAATATGATATTTGTGTTTGTATAGATGACAGTTTATCCACTTGCCCACAAAAAAAGACTTTAATTTCTCCAACACCAGTTTGACTGTGATTTTCTCTGTCAATTTCACACAAATGTCACAAAATTTTGTCCGAATACGACTGGATCAAACAAGAAATATCCGGTTCTGTTGTGGCTAACTCAACCCCAGATCTTGCTACAACCTCTGTGTTTGTGTTTTCTGGATATTATCAAAGGAATTTACAGTTTTGAATGAATTTCAGCAGGGAACATTTTGTTTTGTGCTGCCAAACACAAATTGGTTCCACATGGAGACAAAACCTCTGCTCAATTGTGATTTCTAGGGAGTAAGGTAGAGGAAATCCGGCATACAATATGATATTTGTGTTTGTATACATGACAGTTTATCCACTTGCACACACACACAAAAAAAAACACTTTAATTTCTCCCAAACCAGGTTGACTGTGATTTTCTATGTCATTTTCACAGAAATGTCACAAAATGTTTTCCGGATATGATTGGATCCAAGAAGAAATATCCGGTTTTGTTGTGGCTAACTCAAGTCCAGATCCTGCTACCGCCTTGTGGTTTGTATGTTCTCGATATTATCAATGGACTTTATGCTTAGGAAGGAATTTCAGCAGGGAACATTTTGGTATGTGCTGCCAAACACCAATTAGTTCCACATGGAGACAAAGCCTTGGCATATTCGTGTTTTCTAGTTAGATGCTAGAGCAAGCCCGGCAAAAAAAGGTGATATTTGTGTTTGTATACATGAGATTTTCACCACTTGCCCAAGAAAATGCCTTTAATTTCTCCAACACCAGTTTGACTCTGATTTTCTATGTCATTTTCACACAAATGTCACAAAATTTTGTCCGAATACGACTGGATCAAACAAGAAATATCCGGTTGTGTTGTGGCTAACTCAACCCCAGATCTTGCTACAACCTCTGTGTTTGTGTTTTCTGGATATTATCAAAGGAATTTACAGTTTTGAATGAATTTCAGCAGGGAACATTTTGTTTTGTGCTGCCAAACACAAATTGGTTCCACATGGAGACAAAACCTCTGCTCAATTGTGATTTCTAGGGAGTAAGGTAGAGGAAATCCGGCAAACAATATGATATTTGCGTTTGTATACATGACAGTTTATCCACTTGCCCACATAAAAAACTTTAATTTCTCCATAACCAGTTTGACTGTGATTTTCTCTGTCAATTTCACACAAATGCCACAAAATTTTGTCTGAATATGACTGGATCAAAGAAGAAATATCTGGTAGAGTTGTGGATAACTCAACCCCAGAACTTGATACAACTGCTTTGTTGTGTTTTCTGGATATTATCATAGGAATTTACAGTTTAGAATGAATTCCAGCAGGGAACATTTTGTTTTGTGCTGCCAGACACAAATTGGTTCCACATGGAGACAAAACCTCTGCACAATTTTGTTTTCTAGGGAGTAAGGTAGAGGAAGTCCAGAAAAAAATATGATATTTGTCTTTGTATACATGAGATTTTGACCATTTGCCCAAGAAAATGACTTTAATTTCTCCAAAACCAGTTTGGCTCTGATTTTCTATGTCATTTTCACACAAATGTCACAAAATTTTGTCCGAATACGACTGGATCAAACAAGAAATATCCGTTTGCGTTGTGGCTAACTCAACCCCAGATCTTGCTACAACCTCTGTGTTTGTGTTTCTGGATATTATCAAAGGAATTTACAGGTTTGAATGAATTTCAGCAGGGAACATTTTGTTTTGTGCTGCCAAACACAAATTGGTTCCACATGGAGACAAAACCTCTGCACAATTGTGTTTTCTAGGGAGTAAGGTAGAGGAAATTCGGCATACAATATGATATTTGTGTTTGTATACATGACAGTTTATCCACTTGCCCACAAAAAAAAAAAACACTTTAATTTCTCCCAAACCAGGTTGACTCTGATTTTCTATGTCATTTTCACACAAATGTCACAAAATGTTTTCCGGATATAATTGGATTCAAGAAGAAATATCCAGTTGTGTTGTGGCTAACTGAAGTCCAGATCCTGCTACCGCCTTGTGGTTTGTATTTTCTCGATATTATCCATGGTCTTTATGCATAGGAAGTAATTTCAGCAGGGAACATTTTGGTATGTGCTGCCAAACACCAATTAATTCCACATGGAGACAAAACCTTGGCACATTCGTGTTTTTAGGGAGAAAGCTAGAGCAAGCCTGACAACAAAAGGTGATATTTCTGTTTGTATACATGAGATTTTCACCACTTACCCAAGAAAATGCTTTTAATTTCTCCAACACCAGTTTGACTCTGATTTCCTATGTCATTTTCACACAAATGTCACAAAATTTTGTCTGAATACAACTGGATCATACAAGAAATATCCGGTTGTGTTGTTGCTAACTCAACCCCAGATCTTGCTACAACCTCTGTGTTTGTGTTTTCTGGATATTATCAAAGGAATTTACAGGTTAGAATGAATTCCAGCAGGGAACATTTTGTTTTGTGCTAGCATACACAAATTGGTTCCACATGGAGACAAAACCTCTGCACAATTGTGTTTTCTAGGGAATAAGGCAGAAGAAATCCGGCAAAAAATATGATATTTGTGTTAGTATACATGACAGTTTATCCACTTGCCCACAAAAAAACACTTTAATTTCTCCAAAACCAGTTTGACTGTGATTTTCTATGTCATTTTCACACAAATGTCACAAAATGTTTTCCAGATATGATTGGATCCAAGAAGAAATATCCCGTTGTGTTTTGGCTAACTCAAGTCCAGATCCTGCTACCGCCTTGTGGTTTGTATGTTCTCGATATTACCAATGGACTTTATGCTTAGGAAGGAATTTCAGCAGGGAACATTTTGGTATGTGCTGCCAAACACCAATTAATTCCACATGGAGACAAAACCTTGGCACATTCGTGTTTTCTAGGGAGTAAGGTAGAGGAAGTCTGGCAAAAAATATGATATTTGTGTTTGTATACATGACAGTTTATCCACTTGGCCACAAAAAAAAAACACTTTAATTTCTCCCAAACCAGGTTGACTCTGATTTTCTATGTCATTTTCACAGAAATGTCACAAAATGTTTTCCGGATATGATTGGATCCAAGAAGAAATATCCGGTTGTGTTGTGGCTAACTCCCGTGCAGATCCTGCTACCGCCTTGTGGTTTTTGGACTTTATGCTTAGGAAGGAATTTCAGCAGGGAACATTTTGGTATGTGCTGCCAAACACCAATTAGTTCCACATGGAGACAAAACCTTGGCACATTCGTGTTTTCTAGGGAGAAAGCTAGAGTAAGCCTGGAATAAAAGGTGATATTTGTGTTTGTATACATGAGATTTTGACCACTTGCCCAAAAAAATGACTTTAATTTCTCCAAAACCAGGTGAACTGTGATTTTCTATGTCATTTTCACACAAATATCACAAAATTTTGTCCGGATTCCACTAGATCAAACAAGAAATATCCGGTTGTGTTGTGGATAACTCAACCTCAGATCTTGCTACAACTTCTGCGTTTATGTTTTCTGGATATTATCAAAGGAATTTACAGTTTTGAATGAATTTCAGCAGGGAACATTTTGTTTTGTGTTGCTAAACACAAACTGGTTCCGCATGGAGACAAAACCTCTGAACATTCATGTTTTCTATGGAGTAAAGTAGAGGAAATCAGACAAAAAGTATGATATGTGTTTCTATACATGACAGTTTATCCACTTGCCCACAAAAAAAGACTAATTTCTCCAACACCAGTTTGACTGTGATTTTCTATGTCATTTTCACAGAAATGTCACAAAATGTTTTCCGGATATGATTGGATCCAAAAGGAATATCCCGTTGTGTTTTGGCTAACTCAAGTCCAGATCCTGCTACCGCCTTGTGGTTTGTATGTTCTCGATATTATCAGTGGACTTTATGCTTAGGAAGGAATTTCAGCAGGGAACATTTTGGTATGTGCTGCCAAACACCAATTAGTTCCACATGGAGAAAAAACCTTGGCACATTCGTGTTTTCTAGGGAGAAAGCTAGAGCAAGCTCGGCAAAAAAAGGTGATATTTGTGTTTGTATACATGAGATTTTGACGACTTGCCTAAGAAAATGACTTTAATTTCTCCAAAACCAGGTTGACTGTGATTTTCTATGTCATTTTCACACAAATGTCACAAAATTTTGTCCGAATACGACTGGATCAAACAAGAAATATCCGGTTGTTTTGTGGCTAACTCAAGCCCAGATCTTGCTACAACCTCTGTGTTTGTGTTTTCTGGATATTATCAAAGGAATTTACAGTTTTGAATGAATTTCAGCAGGGAACATTTTGTTTTGTGTTGCTTAACACAAATTGGTTCCACATGGAGACAAAACCTCTGCACATTCATGTTTTCTAGGTAGTTTGTCGAGGAAATCCGGCAAACAATATGACATTTGTGTTTGTATACATGACAGTTTATCCACTTGCCCACAAAAAAAGACTTTAATTTCTCCAACACCAGTTTGACTGTGATTTTCTATGTCATTTTCACACAAATGTCACAAAATTTTGTCCGAATACGACTGGATCAAACAAGAAATATCCGGTTGTGTTGTGGCTAACTCAACCCCAGATCTTGCTACAACCTCTGTGTTTGTGTTTTCTGGATATTATCAAAGGAATTTACAGTTTTGAATGAATTTCAGCAGGGAACATTTTGTTTTGTGCTGCCAAACACAAATTGGTTCCACATGGAGACAAAACCTCAGCTCAATTGTGATTTCTAGGGAGTAAGGTAGAGGAAATCCGGCATACAATATGATATTTGCGTTTGTATACATGACAGTTTATCCACTTGGCCACAAAAAAAAAAAAAAAACACTTTAATTTCTCCCAAACCAGGTTGACTCTGATTTTCTATGTCATTTTGACACAAATGTCACAAAATGTTTTCCGGATATGATTGGATCCAAGAAGAAATATCCGGTTGTGTTGTGGCTAACTCAAGTCCAGATCCTGCTACCGCCTTGTGGTTTGTATGTTCTGGATATTATCAATGGACTTTATGCTTAGGAAGGAATTTCAGCAGGGAACATTTTGGTATGTGCTGCCAAACACCAATTAGTTCCACATGGAGACAAAACATTGGCACATTCGTGTTTTCTAGCTAGAAAGCTAGAGCAAGCCCGGCAAAAAAAGGTGATATTTGTGTTTGTATACATGAGATTTTCACCACTTGCCCAAGAAAATGACTTTAATTTCTCCAACACCAGTTTGACTCTGATTTTCTATGTCATTTTCACAGAAATGTCACAAAATGTTTTCCGGATATGATTGGATCCAAGAAGAAATATCCGGTTGTGTTGTGGCTAACTCAATCCCAGATCTTCAAAAAACCTCTGTGTTTATGTTTTCTGGATATTATCAAAGGAATTTACAGTTTTGAATGAATTTCAGCAGGGAACATTTTGTTTTGTGTTGCTAAACACAAATTGGTTCCACATGGAGACAAAACCTCTGAACATTCATGTTTTCTATGGAGTAAGGTAGAGGAATTCCGACAAAAAGTATGATATGTGTTTCTATACATGACAGTTTATCCACTTGCCCACAAAAAGACTTTAATGTCTCCAAAACCAGTTTGACTGTGAATTTCTATGTCATTTTCACACAAATGTCACAAAATTTTGTCCGGACACGACTGGATCAAACAAGAAATATCCGCTTGTGTTGTTGCTAACTCAAGTCCAGATCCTTCTACCACCTTGTGGTTTGTATTTTCTGGATATTATCAATGGACTTTATGCTTAGGAAGGAATTTCGGCAGGGAACATTTTGTTTTGTGCTGCCAAACACCAATGAGTTCCACATGGAGACAAAACCTTGGCACATTCGTGTTTTCTAGCTAGAAAGCTAGAGCAAGCCCGGCAAAAAAATGTGATATTTGTGTTTGTATACATGAGATTTTCACCACTTGCCCAAGAAAATGACTTTAATTTCTCCAACACCAGTTTGACTCTGATTTTCTATGTCATTTTCACACAAATGTCACAAAATTTTGTCCGAATACGACTGGATCAAACAAGAAATATCCGGTTGTGTTGTGGCTAACTCAACCCCAGATCTTGCTACAACCTCTGTGTTTGTGTTTTCTGGATATTATCAAAGGAATTTACAGTTTTGAATGAATTTCAGCAGGGAACATTTTGTTTTGTGCTGCCAAACACAAATTGGTTCCACATGGAGACAAAACCTCTGCTCAATTGTGATTTCTAGGGAGTAAGGTAGAGGAAATCCGGCAAACAATATGATATTTGCGTTTGTATACATGACAGTTTATCCACTTGGCCACATAAAAAAACTTTAATTTCTCCATAACCAGTTTGACTGTGATTGTCTCTGTCAATTTCACACAAATGCCACAAAATTTTGTCTGAATATGACTGGATCAAAGAAGAAATATCTGGTAGAGTTGTGGATAACTCAACCCCAGAACTTGATACAACTGCTTTGTTGTGTTTTCTGGATATTATCATAGGAATTTACAGTTTAGAATGAATTCCAGCAGGGAACATTTTGTTTTGTGCTGCCAGACACAAATTGGTTCCACATGGAGACAAAACCTCTGCACAATTTTGTTTTCTAGGGAGTAAGGTAGAGGAAGTCCGGCAAAAAATATGATATATGTCTTTGTATACATGAGATTTTGACCATTTGCCCAAGAAAATGACTTTAATTTCTCCAAAACCAGGTTGACTGTGATTTTCTATGTCATTTTCACACAAATGTCACAAAATTTTTTCCGGATATGACTGGATGAAACAAGAAATATCCGGTTGCATTGTGGCTAACTCAACCCCAGATCTTGCTACAACCTCTGTGTTTGTGTTTCTGGATATTATCAAAGGAATTTACAGTTTTGAATGAATTTCAGCAGGGAACATTTCGTTTTGTGTTGCCAAACACAAATGGGTTCCACATGGAGACAAAACCTCTGCACATTCATGTTTTCTAGGGAGTAAGGTAGAGGAAGTCCGGCAAAAAATATGATATTTGTGTTTCTATACATGACAGTTCATCCACTTGCCCACCAAAAATGTCTTTAATTTCTCCAAAACCAGTTTGACTGTGATTTTCTATGTCATTTTCACACAAATGTCACAAAAAGGTTTCCGGATATTATTGGATCCAAGAAGAAATATCCGGTTTTGTTGTGGCTAACTCAAGTCCAGATCCTGCTACCGCCTTGTTGTTTGTATTTTATGGATATTATCAATGGACTTTATGCTTAGGAAGGAATTTCAGCAGGGAACTTTTTGGTATTTGCTGCCAAAAACCAATTAGTTCCACATGGAGACAAAACCTTGGCACGTTCGTGTTTTCTAGGGAGAAAGCTAGAGTAAGTTCGGCAAAATAAGGTGATATTTGTGTTTCTATAAATGAGATTTTCACCACTTGCCCAAGAAAATGACTTGAATTTCTCCAATACCAGTTTGACTGTGATTTTCTATATCATTTTCACAAAATTATGTCCGGATATGACTGGATCAAACAAGAAATATCCGGTTGTGTTATTGCTAACTCAACCCCAGATCTTGCTACAACCTCTGTGTTTGTGTTTTCTGGATATTATCAAAGGAATTTACAGTTTTGAATGAATTTCAGCAGGGAACATTTTGTTATGTGATGCCAAACACAAATTGGTTCCACATGGAGACAAAACCTCTGCACATTCATGTTTTCTAGGGAGTAACGTAGAGGAAGTCCGGCAAACAATATGATATTTGTGTTTGTATACATGACAGTTTATCCACTTGCCCACAAAAAAAGACTTTAATTTCTCCAAAACCAGGTTGACTGTGATTTTCTATGTCATTTTCAAACAAATGTCACAAAATGTTTTCCGGATATGATTGGATCCAAGAATAGATATCTGGTTGTGTTGTGGCTAACTCAAGTCCAGATCCTGCTACCGCCAGGTGCTTTGCATTTTCTGGAGATTATCAATGGACTTTATGCATAGGAAGGAATTTCAGCAGGGAACATTTAGGTATGTGCTGCCAAACACCAATTAATTCCACATGGAGACCAAACCTTGGCACATTCGTGTTTTCTAGGGAGAAAGCTAGAG
Source organism: Lepus europaeus (assembly GCF_033115175.1). Lineage (NCBI taxonomy): Eukaryota > Metazoa > Chordata > Mammalia > Lagomorpha > Leporidae > Lepus > Lepus europaeus. The sequence goes on along the minus strand of NW_026908999.1, from coordinate 368,993 downwards.
CACGCTCGGCAAAAAAAAGCTGATATTTGTGTTTGTATACAAGAGATTTTCACCACTTGCGCAAGAAAATGACTTTAATTTCTCCAAAACCAGTTTGACTGTGATTTTCTATGTCATTTTCACACAAATGTCACAAAATGTATTCCTAATACAAATGGATCAAACAAGAAATATCCGGTTGTGTTGTGGCTAACTCAAGCCCAGATCTTGCTACAACCTCTGTGTTTGTGTTTTCTGGATATTATCAAAGGAATTTACAGTTTTGAATGAATTTCAGCAGGGAACATTTTGTTTTGTGCTGCCAAACACAAATTGGTTCCACATGGAGACAAAACCTCTGCACATTCATGTTTTCTAGGGAGTAACGTAGAGGAAGTCCGGCAAACAATATGATATTTGTGTTTGTATACATGACAGTTTATCCACTTGCCCACAAAAAAAGACTTTAATTTCTCCAAAACCAGGTTGACTGTGATTTTCTATGTCATTTTCACACAAATGTCACAAAATTTTGTCCGAATACGACTGGATCAAACAAGAAATATCCGGTTGTGTTGTGGCTAACTCAAGCCCAGATCTTGCTACAACCTCTGTGTTTGTGTTTTCTGGATATTATCAAAGGAATTTACAGTTTTGAATGAATTTCAGCAGGGAACATTTTGTTTTGTGCTGCCAAACACAAATTGGTTCCACATGGAGACAAAACCTCTGCTCAATTGTGATTTCTAGGGAGTAAGGTAGAGGAAATCCGGCATACAATATGATATTTGTGTTTGTATACATGACAGTTTATCCACTTGCACACACACAAAAAAAAAAACACTTTAATTTCTCCCAAACCAGGTTGACTGTGATTTTCTATGTCATTTTCACACAAATGTCACAAAATGTTTTCCGGATATGATTGCATCCAAGAAGAAATATCCGGTTGTTTTGTCGCTAACTCAAGTCCAGATCCTGCTATCGCCTTGTTGTTTGTATTTTCTGGATATTATCAATGGACTTTATGCTTAGGAAGGAATTTCAGCAGGGAACTTTTTGGTATTTGCTGCCAAAAACCAATTAGTTCCACATGGAGACAAAACCTTGGCACGTTCGTGTTTTCTAGGGATAAAGCTAGAGTAAGTTCGGCAAAATAAGGTGATATTTGTGTTTCTATAAATGAGATTTTCACCACTTGCCCAAGAAAATGACTTGAATTTCTCCAATACCAGTTTGACTGTGATTTTCTATATCATTTTCACAAAATTTTGTCCGGATATGGATCAAATAAGAAATATCCGGTTGTGTTGTTGCTAACTCAACCCCAGATCTTGCTACAACCTCTGTGTTTGTGTTTTCTGGATATTATCAAAGGAATTTACAGTTTTGAATGAATTTCAGCAGGGAACATTTTGTTTTGTGATGCCAAACACAAATTGGTTCCACATGGAGACAAAACCTCTGCACATTCATGTTTTCTAGGGAGTAACGTAGAGGAAGTCCGGCAAACAATATGATATTTGTGTTTGTATACATGACAGTTTATCCACTTGCCCACAAAAAAAGACTTTAATTTCTCCAAAACCAGGTTGACTGTGATTTTCTATGTCATTTTCAAACAAATGTCACAAAATGTTTTCCGGATATGATTGGATCCAAGAATAAATATCTGGTTGTGTTGTGGCTAACTCAAGTCCAGATCCTGCTACCGCCAGGTGCTTTGCATTTTCTGGAGATTATCAATGGACTTTATGCATAGGAAGGAATTTCAGCAGGGAACATTTAGGTATGTGCTGCCAAACACCAATTAATTCCACATGGAGACCAAACCTTGGCACATTCGTGTTTTCTAGGGAGAAAGCTAGAGCAAGCTCGGCAAAAAAAAGCTGATATTTGTGTTTGTATACATGAGAGTTTCACCACGTGCCCAGGAAAATGCCTTTAATTTCTCCAACACCAGTTTGACTCTGATTTTCTATGTCATTTTCACACAAATGTCACAAAATTTTGTCCGAATACGACTGGATCAAACAAGAAATATCCGGTTCTGTTGTGGCTAACTCAACCCCAGATCTTGCTACAACCTCTGTGTTTGTGTTTTCTGGATATTATCAAAGGAATTTACAGTTTTGAATGAATTTCAGCAGGGAACATTTTGTTTTGTGCTGCCAAACACAAATTGGTTCCACATGGAGACAAAACCTCTGCTCAATTGTGATTTCTAGGGAGTAAGGTAGAGGAAATCCGGCATACAATATGATATTTGTGTTTGTATACATGACAGTTTATCCACTTGCACACACACACAAAAAAAAACACTTTAATTTCTCCCAAACCAGGTTGAATGTGATTTTCTATGTCATTTTCACACAAATGTCACAAAATTTTGTCCGAATACGACTGGATCAAACAAGAAATATCCGGTTGTGTTGTGGCTAACTCAACCCCAGATCTTGCTACAACCTCTGTGTTTGTGTTTTCTGGATATTATCAAAGGAATTTACAGTTTTGAATGAATTTCAGCAGGGAACATTTTGTTTTGTGCTGCCAAACACAAATTGGTTCCACATGGAGACAAAACCTCAGCTCAATTGTGATTTCTAGGGAGTAAGGTAGAGGAAATCCGGCAAACAATATGATATTTGCGTTTGTATACATGACAGTTTATCCACTTGGCCACATAAAAAAACTTTAATTTCTCCATAACCAGTTTGACTGTGATTGTCTCTGTCAATTTCACACAAATGCCACAAAATTTTGTCTGAATATGACTGGATCAAAGAAGAAATATCTGGTAGAGTTGTGGATAACTCAACCCCAGAACTTGATACAACTGCTTTGTTGTGTTTTCTGGATATTATCATAGGAATTTACAGTTTAGAATGAATTCCAGCAGGGAACATTTTGTTTTGTGCTGCCAGACACAAATTGGTTCCACATGGAGACAAAACCTCTGCACAATTTTGTTTTCTAGGGAGTAAGGTAGAGGAAGTCCGGCAAAAAATATGATATATGTCTTTGTATACATGAGATTTTGACCATTTGCCCAAGAAAATGACTTTAATTTCTCCAAAACCAGGTTGACTGTGATTTTCTATGTCATTTTCACACAAATGTCACAAAATTTTTTCCGGATATGACTGGATGAAACAAGAAATATCCGGTTGCATTGTGGCTAACTCAACCCCAGATCTTGCTACAACCTCTGTGTTTGTGTTTCTGGATATTATCAAAGGAATTTACAGTTTTGAATGAATTTCAGCAGGGAACATTTCGTCTTGTGTTGCCAAACACAAATGGGTTCCACATGGAGACAAAACCTCTGCACATTCATGTTTTCTAGGGAGTAAGGTAGAGGAAGTCCGGCAAAAAATATGATATTTGTGTTTCTATACATGACAGTTCATCCACTTGCCCACCAAAAATGTCTTTAATTTCTCCAAAACCAGTTTGACTGTGATTTTCTATGTCATTTTCACACAAATGTCACAAAAAGGTTTCCGGATATTATTGGATCCAAGAAGAAATATCCGGTTTTGTTGTGGCTAACTCAAGTCCAGATCCTGCTACCGCCTTGTTGTTTGTATTTTATGGATATTATCAATGGACTTTATGCTTAGGAAGGAATTTCAGCAGGGAACTTTTTGGTATTTGCTGCCAAAAACCAATTAGTTCCACATGGAGACAAAACCTTGGCACGTTCGTGTTTTCTAGGGAGAAAGCTAGAGTAAGTTCGGCAAAATAAGGTGATATTTGTGTTTCTATAAATGAGATTTTCACCACTTGCCCAAGAAAATGACTTGAATTTCTCCAATACCAGTTTGACTGTGATTTTCTATATCATTTTCACAAAATTATGTCCGGATATGACTGGATCAAACAAGAAATATCCGGTTGTGTTATTGCTAACTCAACCCCAGATCTTGCTACAACCTCTGTGTTTGTGTTTTCTGGATATTATCAAAGGAATTTACAGTTTTGAATGAATTTCAGCAGGGAACATTTTGTTATGTGATGCCAAACACAAATTGGTTCCACATGGAGACAAAACCTCTGCACATTCATGTTTTCTAGGGAGTAACGTAGAGGAAGTCCGGCAAACAATATGATATTTGTGTTTGTATACATGACAGTTTATCCACTTGCCCACAAAAAAAGACTTTAATTTCTCCAAAACCAGGTTGACTGTGATTTTCTATGTCATTTTCAAACAAATGTCACAAAATGTTTTCCGGATATGATTGGATCCAAGAATAGATATCTGGTTGTGTTGTGGCTAACTCAAGTCCAGATCCTGCTACCGCCAGGTGCTTTGCATTTTCTGGAGATTATCAATGGACTTTATGCATAGGAAGGAATTTCAGCAGGGAACATTTAGGTATGTGCTGCCAAACACCAATTAATTCCACATGGAGACCAAACCTTGGCACATTCGTGTTTTCTAGGGAGAAAGCTAGAGCACGCTCGGCAAAAAAAAGCTGATATTTGTGTTTGTATACAAGAGATTTTCACCACTTGCGCAAGAAAATGACTTTAATTTCTCCAAAACCAGTTTGACTGTGATTTTCTATGTCATTTTCACACAAATGTCACAAAATGTATTCCTAATACAAATGGATCAAACAAGAAATATCCGGTTGTGTTGTGGCTAACTCAAGCCCAGATCTTGCTACAACCTCTGTGTTTGTGTTTTCTGGATATTATCAAAGGAATTTACAGTTTTGAATGAATTTCAGCAGGGAACATTTTGTTTTGTGCTGCCAAACACAAATTGGTTCCACATGGAGACAAAACCTCTGCTCAATTGTGATTTCTAGGGAGTAAGGTAGAGGAAATCTGGCATACAATATGATATTTGTGTTTGTATACATGACAGTTTATCCACTTGCACACACACACAAAAAAAAACACTTTAATTTCTCCCAAACCAGGTTGAATGTGATTTTCTATGTCATTTTCACACAAATGTCACAAAATTTTGTCCGAATACGACTGGATCAAACAAGAAATATCCGGTTCTGTTGTGGCTAACTCAACCCCAGATCTTGCTACAACCTCTGTGTTTGTGTTTTCTGGATATTATCAAAGGAATTTACAGTTTTGAATGAATTTCAGCAGGGAACATTTTGTTTTGTGCTGCCAAACACAAATTGGTTCCACATGGAGACAAAACCTCTGCTCAATTGTGATTTCTAGGGAGTAAGGTAGAGGAAATCCGGCATACAATATGATATTTGTGTTTGTATACATGACAGTTTATCCACTTGCACACACACACACAAAAAAACACTTTAATTTCTCCCAAACCAGGTTGACTGTGATTTTCTATGTCATTTTCACACAAATGTCACAAAATGTTTTCCGGATATGATTGCATCCAAGAAGAAATATCCGGTTGTTTTGTCGCTAACTCAAGTCCAGATCCTGCTACCGCCTTGTTGTTTGTATTTTCTGGATATTATCAATGGACTTTATGCTTAGGAAGGAATTTCAGCAGGGAACTTTTTGGTATTTGCATCCAAAAACCAATTAGTTCCACATGGAGACAAAACCTTGGCACGTTCGTGTTTTCTAGGGAGAAAGCTAGAGTAAGTTCGGCAAAATAAGGTGATATTTGTGTTTCTATAAATGAGATTTTCACCACTTGCCCAAGGAAATGACTTGAATTTCTCCAATACCAGTTTGACTGTGATTTTCTATATCATTTTCACAAAATTTTGTCCGGATATGGATCAAATAAGAAATATCCGGTTGTGTTGTTGCTAACTCAACCCCAGATCTTGCTACAACCTCTGTGTTTGTGTTTTCTGGATATTATCAAAGGAATTTACAGTTTTGAATGAATTTCAGCAGGGAACATTTTGTTTTGTGCTGCCAAACACAAATTGGTTCCACATGGAGACAAAACCTCTGCACATTCATGTTTTCTAGGGAGTAACGTAGAGGAAGTCCGGCAAACAATATGATATTTGTGTTTGTATAGATGACAGTTTATCCACTTGCCCACAAAAAAAGACTTTAATTTCTCCAAAACCAGTTTGACTGTGATTTTCTATGTCATTTTCAAACAAATGTCACAAAATGTTTTCCGGATATGATTGGATCCAAGAAGAAATATCCGGTTGTTTTGTCACTAACTCAAGTCCAGATCCTGCTACCTCCTTGTTGTTTGTATTTTCTGGATATTATCAATGGACTTTATGCTTAGGAAGGAATTTCAGCAGGGAACATTTTGGTATTTGCTGCCAAACACCAATTAGTTCCACATGGAGACAAAACCTTGGCACGTTCGTGTTTTCTAGGGAGAAAGCTAGAGTAAGTTCGGCAAAATAAGGTGATATTTGTGTTTCTATAAGTGAGATTTTCACCACTTGCCCAAGAAAATGACTTGAATTTCTCCAAAACCAGTTTGACTGTGATTTTCTATATCATTTTCACAAAATTTTGTCCGGATATGACTGGATCAAACAAGAAATATCCGGTTGTGTTATTGCTAACTCAACCCCAGATCTTGCTACAACCTCTGTGTTTGTGTTTTCTGGATATTATCAAAGGAATTTACAGTTTTGAATGAATTTCAGCAGGGAACATTTTGTTATGTGATGCCAAACACAAATTGGTTCCACATGGAGACAAAACCTCTGCACATTCATGTTTTCTAGGGAGTAACGTAGAGGAAGTCCGGCAAACAATATGATATTTGTGTTTGTATACATGACAGTTTATCCACTTGCCCACAAAAAAAGACTTTAATTTCTCCAAAACCAGGTTGACTGTGATTTTCTATGTCATTTTCAAACAAATGTCACAAAATGTTTTCCGGATATGATTGGATCCAAGAATAAATATCTGGTTGTGTTGTGGCTAACTCAAGTCCAGATCCTGCTACCGCCAGGTGCTTTGCATTTTCTGGAGATTATCAATGGACTTTATGCATAGGAAGGAATTTCAGCAGGGAACATTTAGGTATGTGCTGCCAAACACCAATTAATTCCACATGGAGACCAAACCTTGGCACATTCGTGTTTTCTAGGGAGAAAGCTAGAGCAAGCTCGGCAAAAAAAAAGCTGATATTTGTGTTTGTATACATGAGATTTTATCCACTTGCCCAAGAAAATGACTTTAATTTCTCCAAAAGCAGTTTGACTGTGATTTTCTATGTCATTTTCACACAAATGTCACAAAATTTTGCCCGGATACGACTGGATCACACAAGAAATATCCGGTTGTGTTGTGGCTAACTCAAGCCCAGATCTTGCCACAACCTCTGTGTTTGTGTTTTCTGGATATTATCAAAGGAATTTACAGTTTTGAATGAATTTCAGCAGGGAACATTTTGTTTTGTGCTGCCAAACACAAATTGGTTCCACATGGAGACAAAACCTCTGAACAATTGTGTTTTCTAGGTAGTAGGTAGAGGAAGTCCGGCAAACAATATGATATTTGTGTTTGTATAGATGACAGTTTATCCACTTGCCCACAAAAAAAGACTTTAATTTCTCCAACACCAGTTTGACTGTGATTTTCTATGTCATTTTCACACAAATGTCACAAAATTTTGTCCGAATACGACTGGATCAAACAAGAAATATCCGGTTCTGTTGTGGCTAACTCAACCCCAGATCTTGCTACAACCTCTGTGTTTGTGTTTTCTGGATATTATCAAAGGAATTTACAGTTTTGAATGAATTTCAGCAGGGAACATTTTGTTTTGTGCTGCCAAACACAAATTGGTTCCACATGGAGACAAAACCTCTGCTCAATTGTGATTTCTAGGGAGTAAGGTAGAGGAAATCCGGCATACAATATGATATTTGTGTTTGTATACATGACAGTTTATCCACTTGCACACACACACAAAAAAAACACTTTAATTTCTCCCAAACCAGGTTGACTGTGATTTTCTATGTCATTTTCACACAAATGTCACAAAATGTTTTCCGGATATGATTGCATCCAAGAAGAAATATCCGGTTGCTTTGTCGCTAACTCAAGTCCAGATCCTGCTACCGCCTTGTTGTTTGTATTTTCTGGATATTATCAATGGACTTTATGCTTAGGAAGGAATTTCAGCAGGGAACTTTTTGGTATTTGCTGCCAAAAACCAATTAGTTCCACATGGAGACAAAACCTTGGCACGTTCGTGTTTTCTAGGGATAAAGCTAGAGTAAGTTCGGCAAAATAAGGTGATATTTGTGTTTCTATAAATGAGATTTTCACCACTTGCCCAAGAAAATGACTTGAATTTCTCCAATACCAGTTTGACTGTGATTTTCTATATCATTTTCACAAAATTTTGTCCGGATATGGATCAAATAAGAAATATCCGGTTGTGTTGTTGCTAACTCAACCCCAGATCTTGCTACAACCTCTGTGTTTGTGTTTTCTGGATATTATCAAAGGAATTTACAGTTTTGAATGAATTTCAGCAGGGAACATTTTGTTTTGTGCTGCCAAACACAAATTGGTTCCACATGGAGACAAAACCTCTGCACATTCATGTTTTCTAGGGAGTAACGTAGAGGAAGTCCGGCAAACAATATGATATTTGTGTTTGTATACATGACAGTTTATCCACTTGCCCACAAAAAAAGACTTTAATTTCTCCAAAACCAGGTTGACTGTGATTTTCTATGTCATTTTCAAACAAATGTCACAAAATGTTTTCCGGATATGATTGGATCCAAGAATAAATATCTGGTTGTGTTGTGGCTAACTCAAGTCCAGATCCTGCTACCGCCAGGTGCTTTGCATTTTCTGGAGATTATCAATGGACTTTATGCATAGGAAGGAATTTCAACAGGGAACATTTAGGTATGTGCTGCCAAACACCAATTAATTCCACATGGAGACCAAACCTTGGCACATTCGTGTTTTCTAGGGAGAAAGCTAGAGCAAGCTCGGCAAAAAAAAGCTGATATTTGTGTTTGTATACAAGAGATTTTCACCACTTGCGCAAGAAAATGACTTTAATTTCTCCAAAACCAGTTTGACTGTGATTTTCTATGTCATTTTCACACAAATGTCACAAAATGTTTTCCTAATACAAATGGATCAAACAAGAAATATCCGGTTGTGTTGTGGCTAACTCAAGCCCAGATCTTGCCACAACCTCTGTGTTTGTGTTTTCTGGATATTATCAAAGGAATTTACAGTTTTGAATGAATTTCAGCAGGGAACATTTTGTTTTGTGCTGCCAAACACAAATTGGTTCCACATGGAGACAAAACCTCTGAACAATTGTGTTTTCTAGGTAGTAGGTAGAGGAAGTCCGGCAAACAATATGATATTTGTGTTTGTATAGATGACAGTTTATCCACTTGCCCACAAAAAAAGACTTTAATTTCTCCAACACCAGTTTGACTGTGATTTTCTATGTCATTTTCACACAAATGTCACAAAATTTTGTCCGAATACGACTGGATCAAACAAGAAATATCCGGTTCTGTTGTGGCTAACTCAACCCCAGATCTTGCTACAACCTCTGTGTTTGTGTTTTCTGGATATTATCAAAGGAATTTACAGTTTTGAATGAATTTCAGCAGGGAACATTTTGTTTTGTGCTGCCAAACACAAATTGGTTCCACATGGAGACAAAACCTCTGCTCAATTGTGATTTCTAGGGAGTAAGGTAGAGGAAATCCGGCATACAATATGATATTTGTGTTTGTATACATGACAGTTTATCCACTTGCACACACACACAAAAAAAAAAACACTTTAATTTCTCCCAAACCAGGTTGACTGTGATTTTCTATGTCATTTTCACACAAATGTCACAAATGTTTTCCGGATATGATTGGATCCAAGAAGAAATATCCGGTTGTGTTGTAGTTAACTCAAGTCCAGATCCTGCTACCGCCTTGTGGTTTGTATGTTCTCGATATTATCAATGGACTTTATGCTTAGGAAGGAATTTCAGCAGGGAACATTTTGTTATGTGCTGCCAAACACCAATTAGTTCCACATGGAGACAAAACCTTGGCACATTCGTGTTTTCTAGCTAGAAAGCTAGAGCAAGCCCGGCAAAAAAAGGTGATATTTGTGTTTGTATACATGAGATTTTCACCACGTGCCCAGGAAAATGCCTTTAATTTCTCCAACACCAGTTTGACTCTGATTTTCTATGTCATTTTCACACAAATGTCACAAAATTTTGTCCGAATACGACTGGATCAAACAAGAAATATCCGGTTCTGTTGTGGCTAACTCAACCCCAGATCTTGCTACAACCTCTGTGTTTGTGTTTTCTGGATATTATCAAAGGAATTTACAGTTTTGAATGAATTTCAGCAGGGAACATTTTGTTTTGTGCTGCCAAACACAAATTGGTTCCACATGGAGACAAAACCTCTGCTCAATTGTGATTTCTAGGGAGTAAGGTAGAGGAAATCCGGCATACAATATGATATTTGTGTTTGTATACATGACAGTTTATCCACTTGCACATACACAAAAAAAAAAAAAACACTGTAATTTCTCCCAAACCAGGTTGAATGTGATTTTCTATGTCATTTTCACACAAATGTCACAAAATGGTTTCCGGATATGATTGCATCCAAGAAGAAATATCCGGTTGTTTTGTCGCTAACTCAAGTCCAGATCCTGCTACCGCCTTGTTGTTTGTATTTTATGGATATTATCAATGGACTTTATGCTTAGGAAGGAATTTCAGCAGGGAACTTTTTGGTATTTGCTGCCAAAAACCAATTAGTTCCACATGGAGACAAAACCTTGGCACGTTCGTGTTTTCTAGGGAGAAAGCTAGAGTAAGTTCGGCAAAATAAGGTGATACTTGTGTTTCTATAAATGAGATTTTCACCACTTGCCCAAGAAAATGACTTGAATTTCTCCAATACCAGTTTGACTGTGATTTTCTATATCATTTTCACAAAATTTTGTCCGGATATGGATCAAATAATAAATATCTGGTTGTGTTGTTGCTAACTCAACCCCAGATCTTGCTACAACCACTGTGTTTGTGTTTTCTGGATATTATCAAAGGAATTTACAGTTTTGAATGAATTTCAGCAGGGAACATTTTGTTTTGTGATGCCAAACACAAATTGGTTCCACATGGAGACAAAACCTCTGCACATTCATGTTTTCTAGGGAGTAACGTAGAGGAAGTCCGGCAAACAATATGATATTTGTGTTTGTATACATGACAGTTTATCCACTTGCCCACAAAAAAAGACTTTAATTTCTCCAAAACCAGTTTGACTGTGATTTTCTATGTCATTTTCAAACAAATGTCACAAAATGTTTTCCGGATATGATTGGATCCAAGAAGAAGTATCCGGTTTTGTTGTGGCTAACTCAAGTCCAGATCCTGCTACCGCCTTGTGGTTTGTATGTTCTCGATATTATCAATGGACTTTATGCTTAGGAAGGAATTTCAGCAGGGAACATTTTGGTATGTGCTGCCAAACACCAATCAGTTCCACATGGAGACAAAACCTTGGCACATTCGTGTTTTCTAGCTTGAAAGCTAGAGCAAGCCCGGCAAAAAAAGGTGATATTTGTGTTTGTATACATGAGATTTTCACCAGTTGCCAAGAAAATGATTTTAATTTCTCCAACACCAGTTTGACTCTGATTTTCTATGTCATTTTCACACAAATGTCACAAAATTTTGTCCAAATACGACTGGATCAAACAAGAAATATCCGGTTCTGTTGTGGCTAACTCAACCCCAGATCTTGCTACAACCTCTGTGTTTGTGTTTTCTGGATATTATCAAAGGAATTTACAGTTTTGAATGAATTTCAGCAGGGAACATTTTGTTTTGTGCTGCCAAACACAAATTGGTTCCACATGGAGACAAAACCTCTGCTCAATTGTGTTTTCTAGGGAATAAGGCAGAAGAAATCCGGCAAAAAATGTGATATTTGTGTTTGTGTACATGACAGTTTATCCACTTGCCCAAAATAAAAAAAAACACTTTAATTTCTCCCAAACCAGGTTGACTCTGATTTTCTATGTCATTTTCACACAAATGTCACAAAATGTTTTCCGGATATGATTGGATCCAAGAAGAAATATCCGGTTGTGTTGTGGCTAACTCAAGTCCAGATCCTGCTACCGCCTTGTGGTTTGTATGTTCTCGATATTATCAATGGACTTTATGCTTAGGAAGGAATTTCAGCAGGGAACATTTTTGTATGTGCTGCCAAACTCCAATTAGTTCCACATGGAGACAAAACCTTGGCACATTCGTGTTTTCTAGCTAGAAAGCTAGAGCAAGCCCGGCAAAAAAAGGTGATATTTCTGTTTGTATACATGAGATTTTCACCACTTGCCCAAGAAAATGCCTTTAATTTCTCCAACACCAGTTTGACTCTGATTTTCTACGTCATTTTCACACAAATGTCACAAAATTTTGTCCGAATACGACTGGATCAAACAAGAAATATCCGGTTGTGTTGTGGCTAACTCAAGCCCAGATCTTGCTACAAGTTCTTTGTTTGTGTTTTCTGGATATTATCAAAGGAATTTACAGTTTTGAATGAATTTCAGCAGGGAACATTTTGTTTTGTTCTGGCATACACAAATTGGTTCCACATGGAGACAAAACCTCTGCACAATTTTGTTTTCTAGGGAGTAAGGTAGAGGAAGTCCAGAAAAAAATATGATATTTGTCTTTGTATACATGAGATTTTGACCATTTGCCCAAGAAAATGACTTTAATTTCTCCAAAACAAGTTTGACTGTGATTTTCTATGTCATTTTCACACAAATGTCACAAAATTTTGTCCGAATACGACTGGATGAAACAAGAAATATCCGGTTGTGTTGTGGCTAACTCAACCCCAGATCTTGCTACAACCTCTGTGTTTGTATTTCTGGACATTATCAAAGGAATTTACAGTTTTGAATGAATTTCAGCAGGGAACATTTTGTTTTGTGTTGCCAAACACAAATGGGTTCCACATGGAGACAAAACCTCTGCACATTCATGTTTTCTAGGGAGTAAGGTAGAGGAAGTCCGGCAAACAATATGATATTTGTGTTTCTATACATGACAGTTCATCCACTTGCCCACAAAAAATGTCTTTAATTTCTCCAAAACCAGTTTGACTGTGATTTTCTATGTCATTTTCAAACAAATGTCACAAAAAGGTTTCCGGATATTATTGGATCCAAGAAGAAATATCTGGTTGTTTTGTCGCTAACTCAAGTCCAGATCCTGCTACCGCCTTGTTGTTTGTATTTTCTGGATATTATCAATGGACTTTATGCTTAGGAAGGAATTTCAGCAGGGAACATTTTGGTATTTGCTGCCAAACACCAATTAGTTCCACATGGAGACAAAACCTTGGCACGTTCGTGTTTTCTAGGGAGAATGCTAGAGTAAGTTCGGCAAAATAAGGTGATATTTGTGTTTCTATAAGTGAGATTTTCACCACTTGCCCAAGAAAATGACTTGAATTTCTCCAAAACCAGTTTGACTGTGATTTTCTATATCATTTTCACAAAATTTTGTCCGGATATGACTGGATCAAACAAGAAATATCCGGTTGTGTTATTGCTAACTCAACCCCAGATCTTGCTACAACCTCTGTGTTTGTGTTCCTGGATATTATCAAAGGAATTTACAGTTTTGAATGAATTTCAGCAGGGAACATTTTGTTTTGTGATGCCAAACACAAATTGGTTCCACATGGAGACAAAACCTCTGCACATTCATGTTTTCTAGGGAGTAACGTAGAGGAAGTCCAGCAAACAATATGATATTTGTGTTTGTATATATGACAGTTTATCCACTTGCCCACAAAAAAAGACTTTAATTTCTCCAAAACCAGGTTGACTGTGATTTTCTATGTCATTTTCAAACAAATGTCACAAAATGTTTTCCGGATATGATTGGATCCAAGAATAAATATCTGGTTGTGTTGTGGCTAACTCAAGTCCAGATCCTGCTACCGCCAGGTGCTTTGCATTTTCTGGAGATTATCAATGGACTTTATGCATAGGAAGGAATTTCAGCAGGGAACATTTAGGTATGTGCTGCCAAACACCAATTAATTCCACATGGAGACCAAACCTTGGCACATTCGTGTTTTCTAGGGAGAAAGCTAGAGCAAGCTCGGCAAAAAAAAGCTAATATTTGTGTTTGTATACAAGAGATTTTCACCACTTGCGCAAGAAAATAACTTTAATTTCTCCAAAACCAGTTTGACTGTGATTTTCTATGTCATTTTCACACAAATGTCACAAAATGTTTTCCTAATACAAATGGATCCAAGAAGAAATATCCGGTTGTGTTGTGGCTAACTCAAGCCCAGATCTTGCTACAACCTCTGTGTTTGTTGTTTCTGGATATTATCAAAGTAATTTACAGTTTTGAATGAATTTCAGCAGGGAACATTTTGTTTTGTGCTGCCAAACACAAATTGGTTCCACATGGAGACAAAACCTTTGCACAATTGTGTTTCTAGGGAGTAAGGTAGAGGAAATTCGGCAAAAAATATGATATTTGTGTTTGTATACATGACAGTTTATCCACTTGCCCACAAAAAAATACTTTAATTTCTCCAAAACCAGGTTGACTGTGATTTTCTATGTCATTTTCACACAAATGTCACAAAATATTTTCCGGATATGATTGGATCCAAGAAGAAATATCTGGTTGTGTGGTGGCTAACTCAAGTCCAGATCCTGCTACCGCCTTGTGGTTTGCATGTTCTCGATATTATCAATGGACTTTATGCTTAGGAAGGAATTTCAGCAGGGAGCATTTTGTTTTGTGCTGCCAAACACCAATTAGTTCCACATGGAGACAAAACCTTTGCACATTCGTGTTTTCTAGGGAGAAAGCTAAAGCAAGCCCGGCACAAAATATTATAAACTTGTTTTTATAAATCAGCTTTTCACCACTTGCCCAAGAAAATGACTTTAATTTCTCCAAAACCCGTTTCACTGTGATTTTCTATGTCATTTTCACACAAATGTCACAAAATTTTGTCCGGATACGACTGGATCAAAGAAGAAATATCCGGTTGTGTTGTGGCTAACTCAAGCCCAGATGTTTCTACAACCTCTGTGTTTGTGTTTGCTGGATATTATCAAAGGAATTTACAGTTTTGAATGAATTTCAGCAGGGAACATTTTATTTTGTGCTGCCAAACAAAAATTGGCTCCACATGGAGACAAAACCTCAGCTCAATTGTGATTTCTAGGGAGTAAGGTAGAGGAAGTCTGGCAAAAAATATGATATTTGTGTTTGTATACATGACAGTTTATCCACTTGCCCAACAACAACAACAAAAAAAACTTAAATTTCCCCAAAACCAGGTTGACTCTGATTTTCTATATCATTTTCACACAAATGTCACAAAATGTTTTCCGGATATGATTGGATCCAAGAAGAAATATCCGGTTTTGTTGTGGCTAACTCACGTCCAGATCCTGCTACCGCCTTGTGGTTTGTATGTTCTCGATATTATCAATGGACTTTATGCTTAGGAAGGAATTTCAGCAGGGAACATTTTGTTATGTGCTGCCAAACACCAATCAGTTCCACATGGAGACAAAACCTTGGCACATTCGTGTTTTCTAGCTAGAAAGCTAGAGCAAGCCCGGCAAAAAAAGGTGATATTTGTGTTTGTATACATGAGATTTTCACCACTTGCCCAAGAAAATGCCTTTAATTTCTCCAAAACCAGTTGGACTGTGATTTTCTATGTCATTTTCACACAAATGGCAGAAAATTTTTTCGGATATGACTGGATTAATCTAGAAATATCTCATTTTATTGTGCTTAACACAACTGCAGATTTTGTTACAATATCTGTGTTTGTCTTTTCTGCATATTATCAAAGGAATTTACAGTTTTGAATGAATTTCAGCAGGGAACATTTTGTTTTGTGCTGCCAAACACCAATTACTTCCACATGCAGACAAAACCTCCACATAATTGTTTTTTCTAGGGAGTAATGTAGACGAAGTCTGGCAAAAATATATTTTTGTTTGTATACATGACTTTTCATCTACTTGCCCACAAAATAATCTTTAATTTCTTCAAAACCAGTTTGACTGTGATTTTCTATGTCATTTTCACACAAATGTCACAAAATGTTTTCCAGATATGACTGGATCAAACAAGAAATATCCGGTTGTGTTGTGGCTAACTCAAGCCCAGATCTTGCTACAACCTCTGTGTTTGTGTTTTCTGGATATTATCAAAGGAATTTATAGATTTGAATGAATTTCAGCAGGGAACATTTTGTTTTGTGCTGCCAAACTCAAATTGATTACACATGGAGACAAAACCTAGCACATTCATGTTTTCTAGGGAGTAAGGTAGAGGAAGCCAGGAAAAATATGATATTTCTGTTTGTATACATGACAGTTTATCCACTTGCCCCAAAATAAGTTTGACTGTAATTTTCTATGTCATTTTCACACAAATGTCACAAAAGTTTGTCCAGATACGACTGGATGAAACAAGAAATATCCGGTTGTGTTGTGGCTAACTCAACCCCAGATCTTGCTATAACCTCTGTGTTTGTGTTTTCAGGATATTATCAATGGACTTTATGGTTTTGAATGAATACCAGCAGGGAACAATTTGTTTTGTGCTGCCAAACACCAACTGGTTCCACATGGAGAAAAAACCTCTACACATTCGTGTTTCCTAGGGATAAAGCTAGAGGAAATGCAGCAAACACACATGATATTTGTGTTTGAATGCATAACATTTTATCTGCTTGCCAAGAAAAAGACTTTTTTTTTCTCCAAAATCCGTTTGACTATGATTTTCAAGGTACATCTCCTACAGATTCCACAACACTTTGTCCGGAAATCACTGGATCATAGCAGAAATAGCCAGCTGTGTGGTGGCTAACTTAATCCCAGACCCTTCTCCAGCCATGTGTTTGTGTTTTCTGGATATTATGACTGGGCTCTAATATTTGGAACGAATTTGTGCAGGCAACATTTTGTTTTGTGCTGGCAAATGCTAATCGGTTTTGCAAGAAGAAAATATCTCTACACATTTGTGTTTTCTAGGGAGAATGATGGAACAACTGTGGGGAACATGATATTTACATTTGTAAACATGAAATTGAATCCACTTGTCCAAAAAGCATGACTTTGTTTTTCTCCAAAACCTCTTTCACTGTGAATTTCTGGGTCCACTGCATATGAATTCCACAACACTTTGTCCAGATATGACGGGATCATACCAGAAATATCCGGTTTTGTTTTGGCTAATGCAATCCCAGATCTTGCTACAGGGTCTGTGTTTGTGTGTTCTGGATATTATCAATGGACTTTATAGTTTTCAATGAATTTTACCTGAGAACCTTTTGTTTTGTGCTGCCAAACATGAATTGGTTATACATGGAGACAAAACCTCTGCACATTCATGTTTTCTAGGGAGTAAGGTAGAGGAAGCCCGGCAAAAAATATGATATTTGTGTTTGTATACATGAGAGTTTATCCACTTTCCCAAAAAAAAGACTTAAATTTCTCCAAAACCAGTTTGACTGTGATTTTCTATGTCATTTTCACACAAATGTCACAAAATATTTTTCCAAATATGATTGGATCCAAGAAGAAATATCCAGTTGTGTAGTGGCTAACTCAAGTCCAGATCCTGCTACCGCCTTGTGGTTTGTATTTTCTGGATATTATCAATGGACTTAATATTAGGAAGGAATTTCAGCAGGGAACATTTAGGTATGTGATGCCAAACACCAATTAGTTCCACATGGAGACAAAACCTTGGCACATTCGCGTTTTCTAGGGAGATAGCTTGAGCAAGCTTGGCAAAAAAAGGTGATATTTGTGTTTCTATAAGTGAGATTTTCACCACTTGCCCAAGAAAATGACTTTAATTTCTCCAAAAGCAGTTTGACTGTGATTTTCTATGTCATTTTCACACAAATGTCACAAAATGTTTTCCAGATTCGACTGGATCAAACAAGAAATATCCGGTTCTGTTGTGGCTAACTCAACCCCAGATCTTGCTACAACCTCTGTGTTTGTGTTTTCTGGATATTATCAAAGGAATTTACAGTTTTGAATGAATCTCAGTAGGGAACATTTTGTTTTGTGCTGCCAAACACAAATTGGTTCCACATGGAGACAAGACCTCTGCACATTCATGTTTTCTAGGGAGTAAGCTAGAGGAAGCCGGCAAACAATATGATATTTGTGTTTGTATACATGACATTTTATCCACTTGCCCAAAAAAAAAGACTTTAATTTCTCCAAAACGAGTTTGACTGTGATTTTCTATGTCATTTTCACACAAATGTCACACAATGTTTTTCCGAATATGATTGGATCCAAGAAGAAATATCTGGTTCTGTTTTGGCTAACTCACGTCCAGATCCTGCTACTGCCTTGTGGTTTGTATTTTCTGGATATTATCAATGGACTTTATGCTTAGGAAGGAATTTCAGCAGGGAACATTTTGGTATGTGATGCCAAACACCAATTAGTTCCACATGGAGACAAAACCTTGGCACATTCGCGTTTTCTAGGGAGATAGCTTGAGCAAGCTTGGCAAAAAAAGGTGGTATTTGTGTTTGTATACATGAGATTTTCACCACTTGCCCAAGAAAATGACTTTAATTTCTCCAAAACCAGTTTGACTGTGATTTTCTATGTCATTTTCACACAAATGTCACAAAATGTTTTCCGGATATGATTGGATCCAAGAAGAAATATCTGGTTGTGTTGTGGCTAACTCAAGTCCAGATCCTCTTACCGCCTTGTGGTTTGTATTTTGTGGATATTATCAATGGACTTTATGCTTAGGAAGGAATTTCAGCAGGGAACATTTTGTTTTGTGCTGCCAAACACCAACTGGTTCCACATGGAGACAAAACCTTTGCACATTCGTGTTTCCTAGGGATAAAGCTAGAGGAAATGCAGCAAACACACATGATATTTGTGTTTGAATGCATAACATTTTATCCGCTTGCTAAGAAAAAGACTTTGTTTTTCTCCAAAATCCGTTTGACTATGATTTTCAAGGTACATCTACAGATTCCACAACACTTTGTCCGGAAATCACTGGATCATAGCAGAAATAGCCAGCTGTGTGGTGGCTAACTTAATCCCAGACCCTTCTCCAGCCATGTGTTTGTGTTTTCTGGATATTATGACTGGGCTCTAATATTTGGAACGAATTTGTGCAGGCAACATTTTGTTTTGTGCTGGCAAATGCTAATCGGTTTTGCAAGAAGAAAATATCTCTACACATTTGTGTTTTCTAGGGAGAATGATGGAACAACTGTGGGGAACATGATATTTACGTTTGTAAACATGAAATTGAATGCACTTGTCAAAAAAGCATGACTTTGTTTTTCTCCAAATCCTCTTTCACTGTGAATTTCTGGGTCCACTGCATATGAATTCCACAACACTTTGTCCAGATATGACGGGATCATACCAGAAATATCCGGTTTTGTTTTGGCTAATGCAATGCCAGATCTTGCTACAGTGTCTGTGTTTGTGTATTCTGGATATTATCAATGGACTTTATAGTTTTCAATGAATTTTACCTGAGAACCTTTTGTTTTGTGCTGCCAAACATGAATTGGTTATACATGGAGACAAAATCTCTAAACATTCATGTTTTCTAGGGAGTAAGCTAGAGGAAGCCGGCAAACAATATGATATTTGTGTTTGTATACATGACATTTTATCCACTTGCCCAAAAAAAAAGACTTTAATTTCTCCAAAACCAGTTTGACTGTGATTTTCTATGTCATTTTCACACAAATGTCACGCAATGTTTTTCCGAATATGATTGGATCCAAGAAGAAATATCTGGTTCTGTTGTGGCTAACTCACGTCCAGATCCTGCTACTGCCTTGTGGTTTGTATTTTCTGGATATTATCAATGGACTTTATGCTTAGGAAGGAATTTCAGCAGGGAACATTTTGGTATGTGATGCCAAAAACCAATTAGTTCCACATGGAGACAAAACCTTGGCACATTCGTGTTTTCTAGGGAGATAGCTTGAGCAAGCTTGGCAAAAAAAGGTGGTATTTGTGTTTGTATACATGAGATTTTCACCACTTGCCCAAGAAAATGACTTTAATTTCTCCAAAACCAGTTTGACTGTGATTTTCTATGTCATTTTCACACAAATGTCACACAATGTTTTCCGTATATGATTGGATCCAAGAAGAAATATCCGGTTGTGTTGTGGCTCACTCAAGTCCAGATGCTGCTATGCCTTGTGGTTTGTATTTTCTGGATATTATCAATGGACTTTATGCTTAGGAAGGAATTTCAGTAGGGAACATTTTGGTATGTGATGCTAAACACCACTTAGTTCCACATGGAGACAAAACCTTGGCACATTCGTGTTTTCTAGGGAGATAGCTTGAGCAAGCTTGGCAAAAAAAGGTGGTATTTGCGTTTGTATACATGAGATTTTCACCACTTGCCCAAGAAAATGACTTTAATTTCTCCAAAACCAGTTTGACTGTGATTTTCTATGTCATTTTCACACAAGTGTCACAAAATGTTTTCTGAATATGATTGGATTCAAGAAGAAATATCTAGTTGTGTTTTGGCTAACTCAAGTCCAGATCCTGCTACCGCTTTGTGGTTTGTATTTTCTGGATATTATCAATGGACTTTATGCTTAGGAAGGAATTCAGCAGGGAAGATTTAGGTATGTGATGCCAAACACCAATTAGTTCCACATGGAGGCAAAACCTTGGCACGTTCGTGTTTTCTAGGGAGTAAGCTAGAGGAAGCTTGGCAAAAAAAGGTGATATTTGTGTTTGTATACATGAGATTTTCACCACTTGCCCAAGAAAATGACTTTAATTTCTCCAAAACCAGTTTGACTGTGATTTTCTATGTCATTTTCACACAAATGTCACAAAATGTTTTCCGGATATGATTGGATCCAAGAAGAAATATCTGGTTGTGTTGTGGCTAACTCAAGTCCAGATCCTCTTACCGCCTTGTGGTTTGTATTTTGTGGATATTATCAATGGACTTTATGCTTAGGAAGGAATTTCAGCAGGGAACATTTTGGTATGTGCTGCCAAACACCAATTAGTTCCACATGGAGACAAAACCTTTGCACATTCGTGTTTTCTAGGGAGAAAGCTAGAGCAAGCTCAGCAAAAAAAGGTGATATTTTGTTTGTATACATGACATTTTCACCACTTGCCCAAGAAAATGACTTTAATTTCTCCAAAACCAGTTTGACTGTGATTTTCTATGTCATTTTCACACCAATGTCACAAAAAATGGAAACCACTAGATGAAACAAGAAATATCCAGTTGTGTTCTGGATAACTAAACCCCATTCTTGCTACAACCTCCTTGTTTGTTTTTTCTGGATATTATCAAAGGAATTTACAGTTTTGAATGAATTTCCGCAGGGAACATTTTGTTTTGTGCTGCCAAACACCAATTAGTTCCACATGTAGAGAAAACCTTTCCACATTCGTGTTTTCTAGGGAGAAATCTAGAGGAGGCCCGGCATAAAATATGATATTTGTGTTTGTATGCATGACATATTATCCACTTGCCCGCTCAAAAAAAGACTTTAATTTCTCCAAAACCAGTTTCACTGTGGTTTTTATGTCATTTTCACACAAATGTCACATAATCTTTTCCGATATGATTGAATCCAAGAAGAAATATCCGGTTGTGTTGTGGCTGACTCAAGCCAGATACTGCTACCGCCTTGTTGTTTAGATTTTCTGGATATTATCAATGGACTTTATGCTTAGGAAGGAATTTCAGCAGGGAACATTTTGTTTTGTGCTGCCAAACACGAACTGGTTCCACATGGAGACAAAACCTTTGCACATTCGTGTTTTCTAGGGAGAAAGGTAGAGGAAGCTCGGCAAAAAAAAAAAAAGGTGATATTTGTGTTTGTATGCATAATATTTTTACCACTAGCCCAAGAAATTGACTTTAATTTCTCCAAAAACAGTTTGACTGTGATTTTCTATGTCATTTTCACACAAATGTCACAAAATTTCTGGAAACGACTTGATCAAACAAGAGACATCCAGTTTTGTTGTGGCTAATTCAAACCCAGGTCTTGCTACAACATCTGTGTTTTTATTTTCTGGATATTATCAAAGAATTTCCAGTCTTGAATGAATTTCAGCAGGGGACATTTTGTTTTGTGCTACCAAACACAAATCGATTCCACATGGAGACAAAACCTTTGCACATTCATGTTTTTAGAGAGAAAGTCAGAGTAAACACTGCACAAAATATGGTATTTGTGTTTGTATACATGACATTTTATCCACTTGCCCAAAAAAAGAACTTTAATTTCTCCAACACCAGTTTGACTGTGATTTTCTATGTCATTTTCACACAAATGTCACAAAATATTTTCCGGATATGATTGGATCCAAGAAGAAATATCCGGTTGTGTTGTGGCTAACTCATGTCCAGATCCTGCTACCACCTTGTGGTTTGTATTTTCTCGATATTATCAATGGACTTTATGCTTAGGAAGGAATTTCAGCAGGGAACATTTTGGTATGTGCTGCCAAACACCGATTCATTCCACATAGAGACAAAACCTTTGCACATTCGTGTTTTCTAGGGAGAAATTAGAGCAAGCTCGGCAAAAATAGGTGATATTTGTGTTTGTATACATGAGATTTTCACCACTTGCCCAAGAAAATGACTTTAATTTCTCCAAAACCAGTTTGACTGTGATTTTCTATGTCATTTTCACACAAATGTCACAAAATATTTTCCGGATATGATTGGATCCAGGAAGAAATATCTGGTTGTGTTGTGGCTCACTCAAGTCCAGATGCTGCTATGCCTTGTTTTTTGTATTTTCTGGATATTATGAATGGACTTTATGCTTAGGAAGGAATTTCAGCAGGGAACATTTTGTTTTTTGCTGTGAAACACCACTTAGTTCCACATGGAGACAAAACCTTTGCACATTTATATTTTCTAGGGAGAAAGCTAGAGCAAGCCTAGCACAAAATATGATAAATGTGTTTGCATAGATGACATTTTATCCACTGGCCCAAAAAAAAGACTTTAATTGCTCCAAAACCAGTTTGACCGTGGTTTTCTATGTCATTTTCACACAAAGGTCACAAAATTTTTTCTGGATATGACTGGATCAAAGAAGAAATATCTGGTTTTTTTGTGGCGCACTCAACCACAGATTTGCTACAGCCTCTGTGTTTGTATTTCTGGATATTATCAAAGGAATTTACAGTTTTGAATGAATTTCAGCAGGGAACATTTTATTTTGTGCTGCCAAACACACATTGGTTCCACATGGAGACAAATCCTCTGCACATTCTTGTTTTGTCGGGAGTAAGGTAGAGGAAATCCGGCAAAAAACATGATATTTATGTTTGTATACAAAACATTTTTTCCACTTACCCCCCAAAAAAAAAAAGACTTTAATTTCTCCAAAACCTGTTTGACTGCGATTTTCTATGTCATTTTCCCACAAATGTCACAAAATGTTTTCCGGATATGATTAGATCCTAGAAGAAATATCTGGTTGTGTTGTGGCTAACTCAAGTCCAGTTGCTGCTACCACCTTGTTGTTTGTATTTTCTGGATATTATCAATGATCTTTATGTTTTGAATGAAATTTAGCACTGAAGATTTTGTTTTTACTGGCAAACTCTAATTGGTTCCACATGAAGACAAAAACTCTACACATTTATGTTTTCTATGGAGAAAGCTAGAGCAACTTTGGCGAACATGGTTGATATTTGTGTTTCTTCATATGAGATTTTATCCACTTGCCTAAGGAGAAAACTTTGCTTATCTCCAAATCTAGTTTGACTCAGCTTTTTTATGTCATTATCACACAAGTTCCTCAACAATTTGTAGGAATATGACTAGATCAAAGAACAAATATCTGGTTGTATTTTGGCTAACTTCATCCCAGAACTCCCTACACCCACTTTGTTTTTGTTTTCTGTATATTATCAATGGACTTTATGGTTTTGAATGAATTTTTGCATGTAACATTTTCTTTTGTGCTGGAAAACACTAATAGGTACCACATAGAGAAAAATCCTCTACACGTTCCTGTTTCCTAGGGAGAAATCTAGAGCAGCTGCTGCAAACATGATATTTATGTTTGTAACATGACGTTGAATCCCATTGCCCAGGAAAAATACTGTGCTTTTCTCCAAAACAAGCTTGATTGTGATTTTCTGGGTCCTTGCATACGAATTCCACAAAAGTTTGTCCGGATATGACTGGATCAAACAAGAAATATCCAGTTGTGCTGTGGCTAACTCAAATCCGAATCTTGCTACGGACTCTGTGTTTGTTTTCCTGGATATTCTCTATGGACTTTACTGTTTTGAATGAATTTTAGCATGTAACATTTTGTTTTGTGCTGTCAAATGCTAATTGGTTCCACATGCAGAAAAAATCCTCTACACATTCGTGTTTTCTAGAGAGAAAGCTAGAGCAACTTTGTGAAACAAACAGGATATTTATTTTGTAAACATGACATTTTATCCACTTGCCCAAGAAAAAGACTTTGCTTTTCTCCAAAGCCAGTTTGACTGTGATTTTCTGGGTCTATTCAATATTAATTCCACAATATTTTGTCTGGATATGACTGGATCAAACCATATATATCTGGTTGTGTTGTGGCTAACTCAAATCCAGATATTGCTATATCCTCTTTGTTTGTTTGTGTTTTCTGGATATTATCAATGGATTTATGGTTTTGAATGAATTTTAGCAGGGAACATTTTGGTTTTTGCTGCGAAACACTAATTAGTTCCACATGGAGACAAAACCTCTACACATTCATGTTTTCTAGGGATAAAGCTAGATGAAATGCAGCAAACACACATGATATTTGAGTTTGCATACATGACATTTTATCTTCTTGTGGAAGAAAAAGAATTTGCTTTTCTCCAAAACCAGTTTGAGTGTGTTTTTCTATGTCATTTTCACAGAAATTCCACAAAACTTTTTCCGAAAATGTCTGGATCAAACAAGAATTATCCAGTGTGTTGTGACTAACTCAATCCCATATCTTGCTACAGCCTCTGTATTTGTTTGTGTTTTCTGCATATTCGCTATGGACTTTACGGTTTTAAATGAGTTTTAGGATGTAACATGTTATTTTATGCTGGCAAATGCTAATTGGTTCCACACGGAGAAAAACCTCTACACATTCATGTTTTCTAGGAATAAACCTAGAGCAACTGCTGCAAACATGATATTTATGTTTATAAACATGAAATTAAATCCACTTGCCTAGGAAGATGTCTATGCTTTTATCTAAAACCAGTTTGACTGATTTTCTGGGTCCATTGCATACCAATTTCATAACACTTTGTCCGCATATGACTAGATCAAAGCACTAATATCTGGTTGTGTTGTGGCTAACACAATCCCAGATCTTGCTACATCCTCTGTGTTTGTTTTCTGGATATTATCAATGGACTTTATGGTTTTGAATGAATTTTATCCGGGAGCTTTTTGACTTTTACTGCCAAATACTAATAGGTTCCATAGGCAGACAGAACCTCTACACATTTGTGTTTTCTAGGGAGAAAGCTAGACATGTTATTTATGTTTGTAAACATGGCATTGAATTCACTTTCCCTGGAAACTAACACTGGTTTTCTTGAAAACAATTTGCAGTGTGATATTCTGGGCCCATTGCATTTGAATTCCACAACACTTTGTCTAAGTATGACTGGATCATACTAGAAATATTTGGTTTTGTTTTGTCTAACTCAATCCCAGACCTTTCTACTGCCTCTGTGTTTGTGTTTTCTGGATATTGCCAAGGGACTTTATGGTTTAGCAGGCAACATTTTGTTTGTACTGGCAAACTTATTGGTTCCATATGGAGAAAACACCTCTACATATTCATGTTTGCTAGGGAGACATGTAGAGAAACTGAGGCATACAAACACGTTATTTATGTTTGTAAACATGACCTTGAATCCACTTGCCCAGGAAACTGACATTGGTTTTCTCGAAAACAATTTTCACTGTGTTATTATGTGTCCATTGCATACAAATTCCACAACACTTTCTCTGCATATGACTGGAACAAACCAAAAATATCCAGTTTTGTTGTGGCTAACTCTCTCCTAGATATTGCAAAAGCCTCTGTTTATGTGTTTTCTGGATATTCTCTATTGACTTTATGGTTTTGAATGAATATTAGAAGGGAACATTATTTTGGGGGGATCTTCTTCATTTTTATTTATTTTTTGGGGGGTTTATTAAACTTTTATTTAATGAATATAAATTTCCAAAGTACAGCTTATGGGTTGCAATGGCTTCCCCCTCCCAAAACTTCCATCCCACCCGCAACCCTCCCCTTTCCCGCTCCCTCTCCCCTTCCAATCACATCATGATTCATTTTCAATTCTCTTTATATACAGAAGATCAGTTTAGTATATATTAAGTAACGATTTCAACAGTTTGCCCCCATATAGTAACACAAAGAGAAAAAAAATACTGTTGGAGTACTAGTTATAGCATGAAATAACAGTGTAAAGCACATTAAAGACAGAGATCTTACATAATATATTTTTTTCAAAAAAAATAATTAATTTTCTATGCCATTTCCAATTTAACACCAGGTTTTTCCTTTTTTCATTTCCAATTCTCTTTATATACAGAAGATCGATTCAGTATATAATTAGTAAAGATCACATCAGTTTGTACCCACGCAGAAACACAAAGTGTAAATATACTGTTTCAGTACTAGTTATAGCATCACTGCACATTAGACAACACATTAAGGACAGATCCCACATGGGATGTAAGTACACAGTGACTCCTGTTGCTGACTTAACAATTTGACACTCCTGTTCATGGCGTCAGTAATCTCCCTAGGCTCTAGTCATGAGTTGCCAGGGCTATGGAAGCCTTTAGAGTTCGCTGACTTTGATCTTATTCCGATAGGGTCATAGTCAAAGTGGAAGTTCTCTCCTCCCTTCAGAGAAAGGTACCTCCTTCTTTGATGGCCCCGTTCTTTCCACTGGGATCTCACTCACAGAGATCTTTCATTTAGGTCTTCTTCTTTTTTTCTTTTCCATGGTTTCTTGGATTTCCATGCCTACAATACTCTCATGGGCTCTTCAGCCAGATCCAAATGCCTTAAGGGCTGATTCTGAGGCCAGAGTGTTGTTTAGGACGTCTGCCATTCTATGAGTCTGCAGTGTATCCCACTTCCCATGTTGGATCTTTCTCCCCCTTTTTGATTCTATCAGTTAGTATTAGCAGACACTTGTCTTGTTTGTGTGATCCCTTTGATTCTTAGACCTATCCGAGCCATCGGTTGTGAACTGAAATTGATCACTTGGACTAGTGAGATGGCATTGGTACATGCTACCTTGATGGGATTGTATTGGAATCCCCTGGTACATTTCTAACTCCACCATTTGGGGGAAGTCTGATTGTGCATGTCCCAAATTGTACATCTCCTCCCTCTCTTTTTCCACTCTGAAATTTAACAGGGATCACTTTGAAGGGAACATTTTTTTGTGCAGTCAAGAGCTCATATTTTCCAAAAAAAAAAAAAGAATGAACAGAACCCATTCATTTTTTCTAGGGAAAATGCTAGAGCAAATGCTGCAAACATGATGTTTATGTTTGTAAACATGACATTGAATCCAGTGGTTTCTCCAATACCAGTTTGACTGTGATTTTCTGGGTCCATTGCATATGAATTCCACACCACTTTGTTAGAATATGACTGGATGGAACCAGAAATATTCGGTTCTGCAGTGGCTAACGCAATCTGAGAACTTGCTGCAGCCTCTGCATTTGTGTTTTCTGGATATTATCAATGGACTTTAAGGTTTTGAATTAATTGTAGCCTGGACATTCTGTTTTGTGCTGGCAAATGCTAATTGTTTCCACATGAAAAAAAAAACTACCAATTCGTGTTTTCTAGACACAAAGCTAGAGCAACTGCTGCAAACATGATATTTATGTTTGTAAACATGACGTTGAATCCACTTGCCCAAGAAAAATACTCTGCTTATCTCCAAAACATGTTTGACTGTGATTTTCTGGGTCCAATGCATATGAATTCCACAACACTTTCTCTGGATATGACTGGATCATACCAGAAATATCCGGTCGTGTTGTGGCTAACTCAATCCCAGATCTTGCTACAGCCTCTGTGTTTGTTTGTGTTCTGGATATTCTCTGTGGACTACAGTTTTCAATGAATTTTTGCATGGAATGTTTTGTTTCATGCTGGCAAACCCTAATTAGTTCCACATGGAGAAAAAACCTCTACACATTCGTATTTTCTAGGGAGAAAGCTAGAGCAACTGTGGGAACAAACATGATATTTATGCTGGTAAACATGCCATTTAATCCACTTTCCCAAGAAAAAGACTTTGCTTTTCTCCAAAACTAGATTCACTGTGAGTTTCTGGGTCCATTGTATAAGAATTCCACAACACTTTTTCCGTATATGACTGGATGAAAACAGAAATATCCATTTGTGTTGTGGCTAACTCAACCCCAGTTCTTGCTACAGCCTCTGTGTTTGTGTTTTCTGCATATTATCAATGGACATTGGTTTTGAATGAATTTTAGCAGGAGACATTTTGTTTTGTGCTGGCAAATGGTAATTGCTTCCATGAAAATTAAAAAAAAAAACCTCTACACATTCTTTTTTTCTAGGGAGAAAGCTAGAGGAACTGTGGCAAACAAACATGATATTTCTGTTTGTAGAGATGAAATTTTATGCACTTGCCTAAGAAAAAGACTTTGCTTTTCTCCAAAAGCAGTTTGACTGTGATTTTCTGGGTCCACTGCATACAAATCCCACAACACTTTGTCCGGATATGACGAGATGAAATCAGGAATATCCTCTTATGTTGTGGCTATCTCAGTCCCAGACCTTGCTACAGCCTCTGTGTTTGTGTTTGCTGGATATTATCAATGGACATTACGGTTTTGAATGAATTTTAGTAGGACACATTTTGTTTTGTGCTGGCAAATGTTAATTGGTTCTACAAAAATAAAAAAAACTATACACATTAGTGTTTTCTAGGGAGAAAGCTATAGGAACTGTGGCAAACAAATATATTTCTGTTTCTATAGATGACATTTTATGCACTTGCCTAAGAAAATGACTTTGCTTTTCTCCAAAACCAGTTTGACTGTGATTTTCTGGGTCCATTGCATACACATTCAACAACACTTTGTTTGGATATGACTGGATCATACCAGAAATATCCAGTTGCGTTGTGGCTACCTCAATCCCAGATCTTGCTATAGTCTTCGTGTTTGTGTATTCTGGATATTATCAATGGACTTTATTGTTTTGAATGTTTTTAAGCAGGGAACATTTTCTTTTGTGCTGGGAAACACTCATTGGTTCCACATGGAGACACAAACGCTAAACATTCGAGTTTTCTAGGGAGAAAGCTAGAGAAATTGCAGCAAAGAAACATGATATTTCTGTTTCTATAGATGACATTTTATGCACTTGCCTAAGAGATAGACTTTGCTTTTATCCAAAACCAGTTTGACTGTGATTTTCTGGGTCCATTGCATACACACTCCACAACACTTTGTCCAGATATGACAGGGTGAAACCAGTAATATCCACTTTTGTTGTGGAAAACTGAATCCCAGATCTTGCTACAGCCTCAGTTTTTGTGTTTTCTGGATATTATCAATGGACTTTATGCATGGAATGAATTTTAGCAGGGAACATTTTGTTTTGTGCTGGCTAACAATATTTGTTTCCACAAGAAGACAAAACCTCTACGCATTGGTGTTTTCTAGGGAGAAAGTAGAGCAACTGTGGTAAACAAACAGGATATTTATATTTGTAAGCATGATCTTTTATCCATTCTTTCAAGAAAAGACTTTGCTTTTTTCCAAAACCAGTTTGACTGTGATTTTCTGGGTCCATTGCGCATGAATTCCACAACACTTTGCCCATATATGACTGGATGAAACAAGGAATATCCTCCTGTGTTGTGGCTAGCTCAATCCCAGATCTTGCTACAGCTTCTGTGTTTGTTTGTGTTTTCTGCATATTATCAATGGACTTTATGGTTTTGAATGAATTTTAGCAGGGAACATTTTGCTTTGTGCTGGCAAACGGTATTTGGTTCCACAAGAAGACAAAACCTCTTCACATTCATGTTTTCTAGGGAGAAAGTAGAGCAACTGTGGGAAACAAACAGGATATTTATATTGTTGGCATGACATTTTATCCACTTCCCCAAGAAAAAGACTGTGCAGTTATCCAAAACCAATTTGACTGTGAGTTTCTGGGTCCCTTGCAGATGAATTCCAGAACACTGTGTCCACATGTGACTGGATCAAACCAGAAATATCCAGTTATATTGTGGCTAACTTAATCGCAGACCTTACTACAGTCTCTATGTTTGTGTTTTCTCCATATTATCAATTGACTTATGGTTTTGAATGAATTTTCACAAGTTTCATTTGGTTTTCTTCTTGCAAACGTTAATTGGATCCACATGGAGAAAAAGCCTATACACAATCATGTTTCTAGGGAGAAAGCTAGAGCAACCGTGGCTAACATGATATTTGTGTTTGTATACATGACAGTTTATCCACTTGCCCAAGAAAAAGACTGTGCTTTTCTCCAAAACCAGTTTGACAGTGATTTTCTGGGTTCATTGTGCACAAATTTCAAACACTTTGTTTGGATATAACCGGATCATACCAGAAATATACAGTTGTGTTGTGACTAACTCAATCCCTTATCTTGATACAGCCTCTGTGTTTGTATGTTTTTCTGGATATTATCAATGCACTTTACGTTGTGGAATGAATTTTAGCAGTTTGGTTGTGATTTTCTGGGTCCATTGCATACAAATTCCACAATACTTTGTCCGGATATGACTGGATTAAATCAGAAATATCAAGTAATATTTTGTTTCGTGCTGCCAAATAAGAATTGGTTCCACATGGAGACAAAACCTCTACACATTTGTGTTTTCTAGGGAGAAAGCTAGAGCAACTACTGCAAACATGATATTTATATTTGTAAACATGACATTGAATCCACTGGCCCAGGGGAAAATAAACTGTGCTTTTCTCAAAACCAGTTTGAGTGTGATTTTCTGTGTCCATTGAATACGAATTCCACAACAATGTGTCCGGATATGTCTGGATAATACCAGCAATATCTTGTTGTGTTTTGGCCAACTGAAATCCACATCATACTACAGCCTCTGTATCTGTGTTTTCTGGATATTCTCTATGGACTTTACAGTTTTTAATGAAGTTTAGCATGCAACATTTTGCTCCACGCTGGCAAATGCTAATTGGTTCCATATGCACACAGAACCTCTACACACTCATGTTTTCTAGGGAGAAAGCTAGAGCAACTGCGGGAAACAAACAAGATACTTATGTTTGTAAACATGACATTTTATCCACTTACCCAAGAAAGTCTTTGTTTTTCTCCAAAACAACTTTGACTGTGATTTTCTGTGTCCGTTATGGTTTGGAATGAATTTTAGCAGTGAACATTTTGTTTCATACTGGCTAAAAATAATTGGTTCCACATGGAGACAAAAACTACACATTCCTGTATTCTAGGGAGAAAGCTGGAGTACCTGTGGCAAACAAGCATGATATTTGTTTTTGTATACATGGCATTTTATAAACTTGCCCAAGTAAAAAACTTTGCTTTTCTCAAAAACCACTTTGACTGTGATTTTCCATGTCATTTTCACACAAATTCCTCAACACTTTGTAGGGATATAACTGGATGAAACAAGAAATATCCTGTTGTGTTGTGGCTAACTCAATCCCAGTACTTGCTACAACCTCTGTGTTTGTGTTTTCTGGATATTATCAATGGACTTTATGGTTTTGAATGAATTTTAGCAGGTGACATATAATTTGGTGCTGGCAAATGCTAATTGTTGGCACAGGAAAAAACCCTCTACACATTCGTGTTTTCTAGGGAGAAATCTAGAGCAACTGCTGCAAACATGGTATTTATGTTTGTAAACATGACATTGAATCCCATTTCCCAGGAAAAAGACTGGCCTTTTCTCCAAAACAAGCTTGATTGTGATTTTCTGGGTCCATTGTATATGAATTTCACAACACTTTATCTGCATGTGGCAGAATCAAACCAGAAATATCCAGTTATGTCATGGTTAACTCAAATCCAGCTCTTGCTACAGTCTCTGTGTTTGTTTTTTCTGGATATTCTCTATGGACTGTACTGTTTTGAATGAATTTTGAAGGGAATATATAATTTGGGGGTGGCAAACGCTAATTGTTTCCAGATGAAGAAAAAACCTCTATACATTCGTGTTTTCTAGGGAGAAAGCTACAGCAACTGCTGCAGAGATGATATTTATGTTTGTAAACATGACATTGAATCCACTTGCCCAGGAAAATAATGGGATTTGCTGAAAAACCAGTTTGACTGTGATTTTCTGAGTCCATTGCATACGAATTCCACAACACTTTGTCCAGATATGACTGGATCAAACCTGAAATATTAGGTTGTGTTGGGGCTAACTCAATCCTAGAAGGTTCTACAGCCTCTGTGTACCTGTTTTCTGGATGGTATCAATGGACTTTATGGTTTGGAATGAATTTTAACAGGGAACATTTTATTTTGTACTGGTTAATGCTAATTGGTTCAATAAGACAAAAGGTCTACACATTCCTGTTTTCTAGGGAGAAAGCTCGAACATCTGTGGCAAACAAAAATGATATTTATGTTTGTAGACATCATATTTATTCACTTTCCGAAGAAAAAGACTTTGCTTTTCTCCAAAACCAGTTTGTATATGATTTTCTGGGGCCATTGCATACGAATACCATGACACTTTGTCCGGATATGACAGGACCATACTAGAAATATCTGGTTGTGTTGTGGCTAACTCAAAGCCAGGTATTGCTATAGCCTCTGTGTTTGTGTTTGCTGGATATTATCAATGGGCTTTAGGTTTGGAATGAATTTTACCAGGGAATATTTCAGTTGTGCTCACAATCAATAATTGGTTACACATAGAGACAAAATCCTACAAATTTGTGTTTTCTAGGGAGAAAGCTAGAGCAACTGCGACAAACAAACATGATATTTGTGTTTGCATACATGAAATTTTATCCACTTATTCAGGAAATAGACTGGGCTTTTCTCCAACACTACTTTTACTGTGATTTTCTGTGTCCTTTGCATACGAATTCCAAAACAACCAGTTTGACTGTGATTCTGATTTGTCCATTGAATACAAATTCCACAACATTTTATCTGGTTATAACTGGATGAAACCAGAAATATCCGGTTGTGTTTTGGCTAACTGAAATCCAGATCTTGCTGCAGCCTCTGTGTTTGTTTGCGTTTTCTTGATATTCTCTATGGACTTTATGATTTTGAATGAATTTTAGCAGGGAACATGTTATTTTGTGCTGGCAAAGGCTAATTGTTTCCACATGGAGAAAAAATGGCTACACATTCGTGTTGTCTAGCGAGATATCTAGAGCAACTCTGGGAATCATATTTATGTTTTTAAACATGACATTGAATCCACTTACCCAGGAAAATCCCTGTGCTTTTCTCCACAACCAACTTGACTGTGATTTTCTGGGTGCATTCCATGCGAATTCCACAATACTTTTTCTGGATATGACTGGACCAAACCAGAAATATGTGGTTGTGTTCTGGCTAACTGAATCCCACAACTTGCTACAGCCTCTGTGTTTGTTTGTGTTTTCTGGATATTCTCTATGGACTTTATGTTATGGAATGAATTTTAGCAGGAAACATTTTATTTTGTGCTGGCCAACGCTAATTAGTTCCACATGGAGAAAAACCTCTACACATTTGCGTTTTCTAGGGAGAAATCTAGAGCAACTGTGGGAAACAAACATGATATTTATGTTTGTATGCATGACATGAATCCACTTCCCAGGAAAAAGACTGTGCTTTGTCCAAAACCAGTTTGAGTGTGCTGTTCTGGGTCCTTTGCATACGAATTCCACAACAGTTTGTCCTGATATGACTGTATCATACCAGAAATATTCGGTTGTGTTTTGGCTAACTCAATCCCAGATTTTGCTACAGCTTCTGTGGTTGTGTTTTCTGGATATTATCAATGGACTTTATGGTTTGGAATGAATTTTAGCAGGGAACATTTAGTTTTGTGCTGGCAAACACTAATTGGTTCC
The DNA here is from genome assembly GCF_033115175.1 of Lepus europaeus. Classification (NCBI taxonomy): domain Eukaryota; kingdom Metazoa; phylum Chordata; class Mammalia; order Lagomorpha; family Leporidae; genus Lepus; species Lepus europaeus. The sequence continues at coordinate 334,873 of NW_026908999.1, read as the reverse complement.
ATATGCAGACAAAACCTCTACACATTAATTAATTAATGTATTCACAAATTGTTGTTTGGAACAGTTTTTAAAACATTTTAGAGGCCGGTACTATGGTGTAATGTGTAAAGCCGCCACCTGCAGTGCTGGCATCCCATATGGGCACCAGTTCATGTCCTAGTTGCTCCAATTCTGATTCTGCTCCCTGCTATGGCCTAGGAAAGCAGTAGAAGATGGCCCAAGTGTTTGAGCCCCTGCACCTGTGTGGCAGAGCTGGAAGAAACTCCTGGCTCCTGGCTTCAGATCAGCACAGCTCTGGTTGTTGTGGCCATTTGGAGAGTTAACCAGCAGATGGAAGACCTCTCTCTCTCTCTCTCTCTCTCTCTCTCTCTGCCTCTCTGCCTTTCAAATAAATAAATAAATCTTTAAAATAAATGATAACTGCTAATGCTAATACTTTATAAAAGCAGCCTCCATCAGAGGTGCTTCCCCCTTAAAGTTAATCATTAATATTTTAGCTCCCTGGCTTATGCAGTGGGCCAAGCCATGTTGAGTCTAGGCAGGCACCATTTGCTCTTACCAGCCGCCTTGGTAACAGAAATTCCATTGCACTGGACAGTTGGCTGGTCCAATCCCACAGTGTACTATGCCATTTTCCAAACAACAGCTGTCGCCTGAGTCCTTATTTTTCTAATGCCTCAGGTCTGTACAATAAACCAAACTGCTCTAAACCATTCAAATAACTGATAATTCTCCAAAGGAATGACCTAGCTTTTCTAAGTTAATTTGTATTTTGTAGTCAGGGATATAAGCAATAACCTAGACAAGGGGGAGAATATAGACAGAATTGTTTACAGTTTTTTTTTTTTTAATTTTTGACAGGCAGAGTGGACAGTGAGAGAGAGAGAGAGACAGAGAGAAAGGTCTTCCTTTGCCGTTGGTTCACCCTCTAATGGCCGCCGCGGTAGCGCGCTGCGGCTGGCGCACCGCGCTGTTCCGATGGCAGGAGCCAGGTGCTTCTCCTGGTCTCCCATGGGGTGCAGAGCCCAAACACTTGGGCCATCCTCCACTGCACTCCCTGGCCACAGCAGAGAGCTGGCCTGGAAGAGGGGCAACCGGGACAGGATCGGTGCCCCGACCGGGACTAGAACCCGGTGTGCCGGCGCCGCAAGGCGGAGGATTAGCCTGTTGAGCCACGGCGCCGGCCTGTTTACAGTTTTTTTAAAAAAGATTTATTTATTTGAAAGAGTTACACATAGAGAGAATGAGAGAGAGAGAGAGAGAAAGAGAGAGAGAGAGAGAGAGTGTCTTCCATCCACTGGTTCACTCCACAATTAGCTGCCATGGACAGAACTGTGCCAATCCGAAGCCAGGAGCCAGGAGCTTCTCCCAGGTCTCCCACATGGGTGCAGGGGCCCAAAGACCTGTGCCATGCTCCACTGCTTTCCCAGGCCACAGCAGAATATTGGATCAGAAGAGGAGTAGCCAGGACTCAAACTGGCACCCATATGGGATCTGGCACTATAGGTGGCAGCTTTATCCACTACACCACAGTGCTGGCCCTTGGTACTTATACATGAATCTGGTAGTATATAAGGTTAGCCAAAGGCCCCAGGAGGTACTGAGAATAAACAGGAGCTACCAGATTGAAAGGTAGGAACAAATGGGCAAGAAGAATAGAGGTGAGGGGGTAAAAATTAGCTTTGGGGAAAAAAGCCAACTTAAATTCTCTAAGCAAAGTTCCTTCCTTCATTCCATCACTACTGCCCTCACTCCAGAGTTCTAAAGACAGAATCCAAGGGCAGGCATGGGTTGCAGGTTGGGGCACAATGGAAGGGGCACTGACAGCCCTATTTGCCTAATAGCAACCTCCCCACCCCAACTTCTGATCCCACTACCAAGAATCAGCTTCATAGAGGAAACCACATAGGGCCAAGGCTTGGAGAAAACCACAGACCCCATGTCCTCATGCCCTTTAAGCCTCTTTGAAATCACAATGCTGCTAGAGAAAGTGAGATCTTGGCCAAGCTGCTTCTAAGGAACACAAAGATGGGGCCGCTGTTGTGGCAAAATAGGTTAAAGCTCTGACTGCAACAATGTCAGCATATGAGCACAGGTTCAAGCCCCAGCCTCTTAGAATCTGACCCAGCCCCCTGCTGATGTGCCTGGGAGGGCAGCAGCAGATTGTCTAAGTACTTGGGCCCCTGCCACCCATGTGGGAGACCCAGATGGAGCTCTGGCAGCCTGGCTTTAACTTGGCCAAGATCTGGCAGTTGTGGCCATTTGGAAAAGCAGCCAAAAATGGCCCAAGCCTTTGGGCCTCGATATGCATGTGGGAGCCCTTGAAGAAGCTCCTGGCTCCTGTCTACAGCTTGACCCAGCCCTGGCTATTGTGGCCATTTCAGGAGTGAACCAGTGGGTGGAAGCTCGCTCGCTCGCTCTCTCTCTCTCTCTCTCTCTGTCTCCTCTAACTCTGTTTTTCAAATAAATAAATGAAATCTTTCCAAAAACAACCTTCATGATCTGATTATATTAAATAAGCGCATATTGAAGTTTGCCACAGATATAAAGCCTTTCCCAAATGTTTGTTCTTTCCAATCCTCCTGGCCCAGCTCTAACTTCTAAAAATCTCACCTAAGGGACAAGCCCTTCCAGATCCTTCCAGATCTGACATGGCCTCTTCATCTCCCTAGCAGTGGCCCGGCACAGAGCCCAGCTCTGCTTACAACCACAAAAGCTCTCTAGGGTAGAAAGCCCCTTTCATCTGAACTTTGCCTGTCATTCCTCAGGCCAAGTTGCTATGCCTCTGAGCCAGAACAGTTCCCTCCACAGAATAGGGAAGAGTCACTGACCCTGGACACAGCAAAATAAAAGTGCTTGGACTTCTGTAAAGGAAAAGGGTGAATTCTTCACAGTGGGGATACGGCAGAGTACAGTATCAGCTGAGATGTCATGGGTCTGTATAAAACAGACCTGTCTTCCAACTTGTACTCCCAAAAGTCTACAGAAGTTGGGAAACTTTTGTCCCGAACCACTTATGCAAAGAATGCTGCCATCGGTCTCAGGAAATGGACTCTGTGCTGTAGCCCAAAATCACGTTCAGAACTGCACCTGTGGCCAGTGCTGTGGCATAGTAGGTTAAACCTCTGCCTGTGGCACCTGCATCCCATAGGGTGCTGGTTTGGGTCCCAGTTGCTCCTCCCCCAGTCCAACTCTCTGCTAATGGCCTGGGAAATCAGTGGAAGATGGTCCAAAGGCTTGGGCCCCTGCACCCACATGGGAGACAGGGAAGAAGCTCCTGGCTCCTGGCTTCAGATCAGCCACACTTTGCCCATCACAGCCATTTGGGAAGTGAATGAGCAGATGGAAGACCTCTCTGTCTCCTCATCTCTCTGTCTATAACTCTGCCTCTTTGAATAACTAACTGAAAAATAAGAAAAAGAAGAACTACATCTAGGAGTTCTCCCTCCAAGTTGTACATGTGGGCATTGTTTAACCCAATTCAGTGCCCTATTAATGTGCTGTTCCTTAAACAAGCATTTCTGTGTGTATCCATATCCATGCATACAGTGCATATGTGCCATATTTATTTAGTTATTTTAGACTACAAAACACACTTGTGTGATCTATTCCATCTCAGCCACCCAGAAAGGCAGGGCAAGATTATCTGCTTCCTCTCATTTTAAATTTTATTTATTAATGTATTTATTTATGCATTTGTGTACTTATATATTTATTTATGTTTTGCCAGGCAGTGTTAGACAGTGAGAGAGACAGAGAGAAAGGTCTTCCTTTTTCCATTGGTTCACTCCCCAAGTGGCTGCTACAGCTGGTGCACTGTGCCAATCTGAAGCCAGGAGCCAGGTGCTTCCTCCTGGTCTCCCATGCGGGTGCAGGGCCCAAGTACTTGGGCCATCCTCCACTGCCTTCCTGGGCCTCAGCAGAGAGCTGGACTGGAAGAGGAGCAACCAGGACAGAATCTGGCGCCCCAACTGTGACTAGATCCCAGGCTGCCGGCACCACAGGGGGAGGATTACCTAGTGAGCCTCAGCACTGGGTGCTTCCTCTCATTTTAAGTTGGAGTAGCTGGGGCTCAGAAGAACAAAGTGATTTAGCTGCACACAGCTCATCCCTGACAAGCCCAGCATTTCTGATCCTGCATTGTGACCCTGTCCTTAAGCTGTTCTTCACTTTCTAGGCACCACTTCCCACTTGTCAGTGTGCCAGGAGCTGCCCAGTCCTGGGCTCAACACTGAGGGGTCCTTCACACTCTATCAAATGGGCTGAAGCCAGCCAGTGCCTCTCAGCAAAGAGGTGCATTTGCTCTCACAACCACTATCTCTTGAGCCAAGCACAACATGAAGTGATACACTGGATACTGTGACACAAGGAGATAGACATACACCTACAGGAGAGAAACAACGAAGCAAATAATTACAATGAAATGAGATGAGCCTTTTAAAGGGAGGTAGGAAATTACGTTAGGAGTAAATCCCACACAGAAATCTAGAAGCAAGTTGGAGGAAAGCAGCCCCTAGTGGACAGGAATCTAAAGCCGCACGACCTCATCCTGAGCCCTTTCTGTAGGTCATTTCACCTCGTAGTCACTGGCACTGCCCCAGGAAGGGGAAGAACTTGAAGCAGAAGGCCAATCTGCATGTGCCCGTGACTATTCTGCCACTTTCCACTCTCCAGCACTTATTTCTTTACAAATTAGGATTTCCAAACTTGAGAGCTGGCAAAGAGAAAGGGAGCGCTGATTTAAAAACAAACAAACAAACAAACAAACAAACAAAACAACCCTCAAGCCCCTCCTGGCAGCGTATAGCAGAAAGATGTGCTGGTGGGAGCCCAAGCCATACCAAAGCATACACAGCCTCCCCCACATCGGGATAAGCACCCCAAGCCCCTCCCCTGGGCCACCTCCTAATTACAAAATTGCAGAGAAGGGGCAGCTGGAGCATGCACCATCAGCTGCTCAGCAACATGGGAAGGAAAGGGAACTCCCCATGAAGGAGCCAAGGCCACCAGGGGGACACAAGAGGGAACCTTCCCAGGACTGGGCAAGAAAGGCACTGCTGGGAGCAGAACTGTGTCTCCACTCTCACCTGCTGCTCTGGAGAATGGCATCCTCTGTCTCTCCTCCCTCCTAACCCTAACTCCCAGTCCCTCAGGGTCAAACTCCTCTGCAAAACCTTCATTCCCTCTGATGCTGGCCCCCTAGAAGAGGGATCCAGAAACCTCAAGGGACAAAAGCATCACTTCGGGAGGCTGCCTGCTAAAGACACAGAACTCTGGGCAGCATTCCCTGTGGTTCTGCTCAGAAGGATGAGTGTGGGTCCTGGGAATCTGCATTACACAGGATGATCCCCACAGTCGCCACCCCCTCTCCACCACCACCACACATGGCTTGAAGCCGGCAGTCCTGACATCACAGGATGATGCCTGCGCTGGAAATGTTCAAGCCCTTCCTGTCTGTGGTTTTTCATGACCATTTCTGCTTCATAGAAACATCTTAGCTATCCACCATGACCACCAGGCTCCCAGGAAGAAGAAGTAGGACTCCTTCTTTTGACCTAGCTTCCCTCAAGAAAGGCAAGGCCAAGCAATGCACCTAGAATGGGAAACCAAAGAACTCTGCCAAGAATCCAAAGGACAATGGGGTTTCAGCTCATGGCCAAGTGACCAACCATGCAGAGGGCAAAATATAGAGCTGAGCATTAACTTCAGTTTAATCAGGACTCCTAATCTACCTCCCAATAAACAGCAGCAAGGCAATGTCCTCCTTTGCCTTGGAATATTTCCTGAGTGTCTCCTCTGTGCTGGGCATGGTTCTGAATACTCTTGGGGTCTTCTGGTGGTGAAGCTATCACACATCATCAGGAAGTATTGGATAGTGATTTCTCTTTGCAAAGTTACTTGAAAAGCAAGATCGTCTGTGACATCAGGCCTCAGAACCATGCGAGGTCCAAGTGGACATTCTCAACCAGGCCTGGCTGTTGGATGAAGAAGTACTACAGGGAGATGAGGTAGCTTGTGGTCCTGGCAGGGAGAATCTGATTCTCACTTTCCCATAAGCAATCCCTGGTAGCACTGGAGTTCTTTCTTCCAAGGAGACGGTGTACACTTTCCTGAGAAAAGCAACCTGCCAGGCATAGCTCCTTAGAATAAACTACTTCTTCTTGAAGTTCAGGCATCAGCACAAATGTCACTTCTTCCAGAAAGTTATCCTTGACTCTTAGACAAGACTGGATGCTCAGACCTTGGACTCCAGAGCATTTTATACTTTTCAGATTAGAACACTTTCCAGGAGTCCCTGCAATTGCTAACTAGAATTTAAGGTACGACAAGCAGGAAGCATAAGCTGCCTTGCTCAGCACCCTGTCCTCAGTGCCTGGTCTCACACCTGGAACATGGTGGACACACAGTACATCTGGCTGGATGCTTAAGTTAATGAGTGAGTGCATCACACTCTCTATCTATGACAACAACTGCCATAGTTTCCTCGACTGTCAGCAATCAACACCTAAGCTCAGGCAGGGCTACAGCACTGTTGTAGCAGCAGCTCACAGGGGCACAACTGCAGCTCAGAGGATCACCATGATACAGACTCCATGGGACACTCCCCATCATCACAGAAGGACAAAATGCTCTAGGGGTAGTACAGTGTCATCACGAGAGTGAGGTCCACACTGGCCATGAGCCACATCACCAGCTGTGTCCAAGACTTGATGGTAAGGTCTCCTTCAAGCCACTCACTCACCTTCCCATAGCTGTGTCATGGAGAGGGCACTGAGCACTTCCACAGCAGGTGCTGTCTTCGGATAGAGAAAAAAGGACAATAAAAGCTGCCAGAGCAGGCTGAGAAGTCAGGAGGCAGCTGTGAAGCATCTCTGCTGCCAGGCAAGAGTTAAACACACCTGTCTGGGTTCTTTTGACCATAAACCACCTTTGACTTCTGCCCAGTCAGAATGAAGCCCCATGGGGTGGCCACTCACACAGGAAGCCCATGCATTGTGACTTTTGTCATTCAATGGCTGTTTTTTTCCTTTGGTTTTGGTGGTTTGTTGTTGTTGTTGTTGTTGTTGTCGTCATCCTTGTTGTTATTTAATTTATGGCTCAAGAAGGAAGCTGAAGTCTAGGCCCTAACTTCAGTCCTGCTGAGCCTGGGCTGCTGCCCATACTTATTAGACACCACTCACCCCACCCTGGCTTTTCCTAGAATTCCTCCTGCACTGTGATTGTGGCCTTTAGTCCTGAATGCCATGTTCAGTGTTTCTCTTCTGCCTCCCAGATTTGTGAGCCTAGATGGGAAGGCCTGGGGACAGGGAGAGGCAGAACTGGTGCTCTGCGAATAACAGTGAGGTCCTGCCTCAGTAGTGAGCTGAACCCCTTCCCTTAAATCAAAAGGCAGGCATGAAAGAGCTGAGAGGACTTGAGGTAGCATCTGCCTGCACCTGCTACACACATATGAATGTGAGACTCCAAACACAAGCTCTACTTAAACAAGTGGACTTAGGTAACAGACTCAAGTCCAAGGTCAGCAGGCAGAGGATCAGCATTTCCCACTCCCACACTCCTACTCCACACTCCCTGGCAATCATAACCCTTCTCTGGCATTCCCAAGCCCCAGGGGGCTTCCTTCCTATAACAAGGAAAACATTGAGCTTATTTATGCACTCAGAGTATTGGACAGTCCTCCTTCAGACCTAGGAGGATACCCACAGACTACATGCAAAGGCCTCTCCCCAGTTATGCTTCTTCTGACTCCCCTGTCAATCCCTGTCCAGAACTCCCCCAACTCAGGCCTGCTGTTTATTTCTCACCTGACCTAGGAGGCCCCTGCAAGTCACATCCTCTGCCTTCACTGAGAACAGATAAACCATCCTGCCATGGGCCTGGGACATGCACATGGGGGCAGGGGCTGCAGATGTGTCTCCCCTAGATCAGAGGGTTAAGGTGTCTGTGTAATTCATGGTCTAAGCACACACCAGAGACACTAAGGCCTTGTACCTGAGTGCTGCTCAAATATCATCACAGCAAACCTGATTCTGTATCACCCCAATCTGCATGACACATGAATTCTAGCAGACTGTTCATTTCAAACAACATCTGACAAAACAAATTTCCAGGACAAGAAAGTATCTTGAGATTGGGGGTTCCCTATCCCTAGTCCATCTGGCTCAGGGACTCAGTTTCTCTAATAGGAGCTTGCATCTGAGTCAAGTAAAAGGAAAAAGAAGTTGGAGCAAACCCAGGCCTAGTCCTGGTGTGTGGACAATAATAAAGGGAGAGCAGCTGGAACAGCACAGAAAAGGGATTTTGAGCCTCCCTCCTTCCTTTCCCACATTACGATAAATGGCAAGGGAGGAGATGGTGCAGCTTCTGCTGTTTAGATACAATGTGTGCATTTTGATTCAGAGGAAGACCTCCAAATCATCAACCTAGGGTTGACCTGCAAGCATCCCTGGAAAAACTGCCTGTGGGAAGAGTTCCAGAAAGCACCAGGGCCCTAATTAGGACTGTAGCACCTGCTGTGGGCCTGCCTGTAGGGACAAGTGTTGAGTGGCCCATGGATGGACACGTTGCCAGCTGCAAACCCTGGGCTTGGGAAATGCTCCCCAAGTGCTTCCTGGCATTGAAAAGGAAAAGGGAAATGCCTCTGGACTGAATGGATGGCCGTGAAACTGCCCAGGTACCCAGGGAGAAGCTAAGTCCCAGTGCACCAGGGAAAGCCTGGTGACTTGGGCACGGCCCCCATTGCCCCAGCAACAGCAGATCTCCTAAAAGCCAGGCCCTGGTGCATGAGTCTGCACATCCACACCCATAACCACACACCCCTCCCCTTCCTATGCTCTCAGGGCCCCACATGCCTTCCCTTTGCCACCACCCCCACATCCACCTGCACCTTCGGCTGGCTCCTATCACAACATGGCCCTGTAGTCTACTCTCCACTGCAGGTCTGGTCATGTTTGTGCTACTGACCCAGTCTCCCAGCCTCCACCCAGAAGACAGCAAATGGACCCAGGGGCACAGAGAAGCCTGAAAGAGGTGGAAGGGACCCTCCCACTCTGGTTTCTAAGTAGAGAACTCACTCATGAGTGCCACATCCTGCAGAGAAATGATGAGCTCACCAACAACTGTTAAAGCACCTGCAAGCCTCATCAGGGGTGGAGACTGGGGGGATGTCCTTGGCAAGTGAGCACAAAGAGCCCCTCTGTGGCCTTGCCTCTGCCAGGCTGGTCCTGCTGACCCCGAGGCTACTGCCCACAGATGATCCATGTCCAGGTTCACAGCTCAGTTAAGTCGGCAGGCAGCTTTGAGCGGGCAGCAGCAGGGATTACATCTGTATGGCAGTGGCTGAAAGGGGCAGGAACAGAGCCGGATGACCCAGCAGCTCCCCCAGGTGGAGCAGCCAGCTGTCTGCCAGCAGCAAGCAGAGCCAGGCCACACTGGGCCAGGCAGCTCTGCAGCCTTCAGGGACTGCTCCCATCCAGCCAAGCCCCATCTCAGCTGTGCAAACATTGCCTCATCCAGACAGGACAGACCCAGCAGCAGGAAAAGGAATCCTCATGAGTATGTTGAGAGTGAGCAACCAGAAAGCACCACACTCCTCACAGGAGCCTGGGCCCCCCTTGGAGAGGCAGAGGAGGAAAGAGGCTCAGAGAACCCAGGAGCAGCTGAGCAGGAAGAGGGCTAGTTCCATGCAGTCCGGACAGAGGGATGGCCCATGTCATCTGGGAATTCGCTTTACCCTTCACCGGGGGCTCTAACTCTGCTCCAGAGGTGGAGCCTGGTGACCTGGGCACTGCCCCCATCTCCCCAGCAACCGCAGATCTGCTAAAAGCCCAGACTGGTGTCCCCACCCCTGCTTCATGACCAGAGTCCTTGGAAAGTACCCCCGACCCCCAACACCATCTGCCTGATGTCAGCCAGGCCCTGCTCAGTCCGGGCAGCCCATGGCCTGGATGGGCTCAATTGATTTGAGACACAGGGTCCTCCATGACACCTGACTTTATAAAGACACATCTCAGAGTACAAAATGCCACGCCCTACTCAGAGCTGAGAAGGTTTTCAAATACATCACAGAGGAGAGCAAAGCAGAAATCCTGAGGGTGCCGTGATCCACCAGTATCCTGCCTGAACACAGGAAGTAGCTGCTCCTAATTCAGGGAGACAGCCTGAGGAAGCCATGCTGACAAGGGAGAGAGCTGCTGTGTCTCTATTACTCTTCTCAGCACAATAAAAAGAAGAGAGAAAAGAGTGGTTATAGAGAGGATGGAAGTACATAAATTCCAAAACAGGGGAAAGAAAACTTTAGAGAAGTTTGCTTAAGAAAATAAAGTGATGGGGCTGGCATTGTGGCGTAGTGGAAAAAGCCACAGCCTGCAATGCTGGCATCCCAGAGGGCTGCTTCACTTCTGACATGGCTCCATGCAATGGCCCTGGAAAAGAAGTGAAAGATGGCCCATGTTCTTGGGCCCCAGCCACCAATGCAGGAGACCTGGAAGCAGCTCCTGGATTTGGCCTGGCAAAGCCCTGGCCATTACAGCTATCTGGGAAGTGAACCAATAGACGGAACATCTCTCTTTCTCTGTCTCTCCCTCTTCCTGTTTAACTCTGATTTTCACATACATAAAGGTTTTTTTTTTTTTTAAGAAAGAAAAGTAAATGAAGCCAATCTTTAATATGGGGTGTAAAACAACATCAGTTCATAAATTCTCACCAGGCTTGAAGCAAACTGCCCTGTCTACCCACAGCCCAAATGTTTTTTTTTTTTAAGACTTATTTATTTATTTGAAAGAGTTAAACACAGAGAGAAGGAGAGACAGAGAGGTCTTCCATCCTCTGGTTCACTCCCCAATTGGCCGAAATGACTGGAGCAACACCAATCTGAAGGCAGGAGCCAGGAGCTTTTTTCGGGTCTCCCACATGGGTGCAGGGTTCCAAGGGCTTAGGCCATCTTCCAATGCTTCCCCAGGCCATAGCAGAGTTGGATTGGAAGTGGAGCAGCCAGTTCTCAAACCAGTACCCATAGGGGATTCCGGCACTGCAGGTAACAGCTTTACCCGCGATGCCACAGTGCCGGACACCCAACTTTTTCAAAACACAATGATTTTCTGGTTAAATTTGAGTAGAAGATTATAGGGCTCAGCACTCCAAGTCTCCAAGCACCAAATAAATATTTAGTTGTCACTCTGGCCGAATGTAGCCAGAGTCCAACCAGGCACTTGAAAAACTTGAGAACAGCTATTTCATAAGTTGTAGACATGAAATATGGGGCAGTCACACAGGACTGCTGTGTCCAATGTTCAAAGTGAAACCCAGGACAGCAAGCCTGTTATATCCCAAGAGAAGTCAGCTTTCCAATCCATTAAAGGGAAGCACCAGGAAAACACAGATACTTGAAATGTGAGATGGATGCTTTATGGATGACTGATGACACCTCCGTCCTTCTCTGAAAAATATTCCGAGGTGGACAAGGGCTGAGAGTTGTGAAAATAGAATCCCATGCAGTCTGTTAAGTGTGAAACAACAGAAACCCTGGAAAATAATTCCGAGGTCAGAGAGGCGTAAGGAAGAAAGCAAAGACATGAGGGATGGATGGATGGATTTCTGGATGCCATCTCTTCCACCATATTCCACAGGAACTTTCACTTGCTAAAGCAGGGGCATTCATGCCACTGCCAAAGGACTGCAAAGGTAGCACAAGTTGGCTGTCTCAAAGGTGCCCACATTATGTCCATCAGCATCTCTGCCAATGGCCAATGTCCCACAAGAAGCAGTCTTCCCAGAGGGACCGAAGCTGACTGGCAATTTGGATCAAAGAGCCAATATTCCTGGAAAATCATGCTCTTTCCAGACCAGCAGTAACAGCAAATAGAAACAGAGAGAATGCAGAGAAAGTCAGGTGCAGAAAAACGGGGAAGCCACAATGGCTGAGCTGCCATCTTGCTGGCTTCCAGATGTTCAGGCGAGAGCCACCACAGGACTTAGGAGCCAGTGGGCAACAGCAGCAGAGCACTGTCACTCAGGAAATCCCACAGATGATGTCCTGGGATCTACACACAGCTGACTTTCGTCTGCACACACGCTGGGTAAAATGCAGTTAAGCCAAGCCAAAAAAAAAAAAAAAAAAAAAAAAAACCTGAAAACCCTGAAAAACCTTCAGCTACACCATGCATGGTGGGCCTGATTCAGAGCCCAGTTTCCAGCTGTGTGTTTCCCCCACCCATGCATCTTCTCTTCATCTCCCCAGACAAGGCCCAGACACAGGGGAATCCCCGTATCACACTCATCTGCACAAGGAACATCTGTACATGTGAGTCAGTGTGCAAACACATGGATACCTCCAATACTGTGGCACAGACACAAACATCTCCTGTGTCTCTTTTCAGAAACAGCTTCTATGTGAGCCAACAGACCCTGGATCTGACCAGAGTTAGAACAGACTTCTTTCCCTTTCCCTTGTAAAATTAAGACTGCACCTTTTCAATGCTACCAGCAGCATTTCCAAATGTCTATGGAGGAGCTGGCTCCATGGCACAGAGGGTTATGCCACTGCCTCCAATGCTGGCATCCCCTATGAACACTACTCAAGACCTACTTGCTCTGTTCTGATCCAGCTCCCTGCTCACACACCTGGGAAAGCAGCAGAAGATAGATCCAGTATTTGGGTCCTTGCCACCCACATGGGAGACCCAGATGGAGTTCTGGGTCCCTCTGTCTCTCTGTCTCTCTCTTCTTCTCTGTGTCACTCTGCCTTTCCATAAATAAAATAAATCGTTAAAATGTACATTGGGTGAGAGATGAGAGAAAAGTTATCGCATTAATTTGAAAAACATAAATTAAACAGAAACTAAATGAAACTCAAAATGTAACCAAAAAATCATCATTTGCTATAAATTACAATCCTTACATGCAGAGCTGTAACTGAAAAAATGTTACTACCTCTTTAAAAAAATGCAAAATGAAGTACTTTGGTTACTGCCTCCAAATGAAGCCTCCATTAAGCTGTAGCTGAATCCTCCCACTCACTGGAGTTCAAGGACAAGGCTTCCTTCTCCATCCCACAATAGATGCCAGTGGCTGCTACTAACGGGAAGATGAATGGACACCATCAGCTTCCTCACAGGGTGCCTTTCCTAGAGACAGCATTGCTAAATCAACAGAGCATGTATCTCATATTAAAATCTTCTCTTCCAGATGCTAAATATCTTGCCTGTTACACTCCAGCAGCACAGGGTATGATCTGCCGAGGACAGCCAGCCAGCTGGACAGCTCTAGGAATCCTGTTCCTGGCTGTTTCCCTGGGATATGAATGGTCAGAGGACATGGTTGCTCAGAATGCTGGCTTGAAGCAGCTCCTCCCAGCAGCACCACACAGCTGCTGGTCCATCAGAGGCACCATGACAGGAAGCAGCCTGGAGACAAGCAAACCCCATACTGGGGCTGAGAGGAGTCACGTGGCAACCTTCACACCCACTGCCTAGAGTCCCTTCTGCTCCTCCCTCCTAGGAAACTCATTATGGGCAATCAGGTCATCAACAGGGAATCAGGTGACAGCACTAATCTAACAGAACAGGGACTCACTCAAGACTGGTTACTCTCCTGACAATTCCACTATGCGCAAGATAATAATTGCCATATTTTCTTAGGCCACATCTCTTTCCCCACTGCATGGGCATCTCTGTGGGGGAAAGGGGGTGCTTATTTCTGGTCCTTTTTCTGTCTTACCACACTTGTACAGAGGCCTCCACAGACCAGTCCTTTGTGCAAATTATTAGTTAGTGTGCTCCCAATGCTGAAAATGTCTTGGGCTTCGGCACCAAACAGAAAATAAGATAACTCAGCGGCCACCTTACTTCCAGCTGCAGGGACTGTAGCACAATCAGAGGGGAGCGGCATTGTGGGGACAGTGAAGAAGAGGAGGAAATGTCAGCAGAGCCAACAGAGCCCTAGCTGCCCCGAGCCCGTGGGGACCCCACCTTGTGGGCTGTGTGCGTGTGGAGTGGGGGCCGCAGGGCTGAGCCATCCACTGCAACCCTGGGCTCCCTGCTGGGGGTCACCTAGCCCTGCTCCATGGGAACCACTGCAAAATGGCCTGGTAAGTCTGAGGTCGCATGGGCACCAAAGAGGAAGCTAGCTCTTAACTCCAGTTCCTGGCAGTCACTCGCCTGCGTGCACCCAGACCACTGACCCAACTCTGCACTGTGGCATTTCTCAGAAAGTCTCAGATGCAAAACTTCTACCTGGTTGTAATGTGTTGTTGTTGCTGTTATTTTTGTTTCTGTATTTTTTTTTTTTTTTTTTGCTTTTAGATAGTTTTATCTACCCGAGAGGAGGGGTCCCTGCCGTACTTAGAAGAATATAAAAATGAACTCTCGCACCCCACCCCTCCGATTGTGGTGCAATTATACAATAAAAAGAAGACCTTTAAAAACCTAGTACACCTCCTGAAAACCAGCATTCAGCTCGAATAAGACTCTACTTTCGCTTCACGCAATCAAACTTCTGCCTTTTGGCAAACTTTTCCCAGCCTTTTATTGCTACACTGAGACGAAGAAATGAACCCACCGATCCGTTCCAGTAACACTGAACACCCCACACACACCTTGCGAGACCGGGACCACCCCCTTAGACACAGTAAATAAAAGGCATTAAGGAAACTTGAGAAAAGGGGAGACGCAGCCGCCAGCAGCCCTGGCACCCAACCCCTCTGCATGGTCTCCATATCTGCCGTGAGAATTCCCGGGGAGCCCGGCGGCTCCCTTCAGGATGTGCAGGGAAGCAAAGGGACGCGCGGGAACGGTAGTGGCCATGGCTACAGACCAACAGCAGAGGAAGGAGAAGCAGCAGGGGCCGCCCGGGGTGTTGTGTTGGCAAACTGCCTGGGACCGCAGGTGCAGAGTAACAGACTCACTGAGCCAGAGCCAAGTCACTGCCCTGCCTCCCAGCGCTGGCTCTGGTCAGTGAACCAACTTCCGCAATCCTGGGGCTCAGCTCCACCTGTGCGCATGCGGGCTCCGAGGTACACACATGCACGCAGGTGCTTGGGTACACAGGACGTCATGCCACAAGGGACTCTGGGAAATGGAGTCCAGGACCAAGGCTTGGCTGTAGACCAGACTCGCTGGCCATCCTCAAGGGCTTTACAGTCTCCAGCAGGTGGAGACAGAATAGCAACTAAGAGCCTTTGCTTTTGTTTCCATCTCTCCACTCTTCCCCTCCAAAAATTTCAAAGATAGGTTGCTGCTTATTCCTT
Source organism: Lepus europaeus (assembly GCF_033115175.1). NCBI lineage: Eukaryota > Metazoa > Chordata > Mammalia > Lagomorpha > Leporidae > Lepus > Lepus europaeus. The sequence goes on along the minus strand of NW_026908999.1, from coordinate 319,629 downwards.
TCTTCAACCAACATCCTTTTTCAAATGTTCTTATAAAACTTTTATTTAATAAATATAAAGTTCAAAAGTACAACTTTTGGATTATAGAGGGTTTTTCCACCCGTAACCACACTCCCACCTGCAAACCATCCCGTCTCTTACTCTTTTCCCATCCCATTCTTCATTAAGATTCATTTTTAATTCTCTTTATATGCAGAAGATCAACTTAGAATATACCAAGTAAAGATTTCAACAGTTTGCACCCACACACACACACACAAAGGGTAAAGTACTGTTTGAAGACTAGTTTTACCATTAATTCGCATAGTACAACACATTAAGTACAGAGATCCTAGGTGGGGAGGAAGTGCACAATGACTCCCATTGTTGACTTAACAATGGACATTCTTATTTATGAGGTCAGTAATCACCTGAGGCTCTTGTCATGAGCTGCCAAGGCCACAGAAGCCTCTTGAGTTCACAACCTCTGACCTTATTCAGATAAGGCCATAAGCAAAGTGGAAGTTCTCTCCTCCCTTCAGAGAAATTGAACCAACATCCTTAAGAGTGACACCCAGTGAAGCTGACCCCAATTTCAGGATGCTTTATAAATTCTGCCTTCTTCCAAACGTACCTTACCTGCTGCTTTCCTGGAAGATTTCTCTGGGTTTTTACCTGTAACAGTCAAATAATAAATGAGAATGAATGCAAAATAATTTTTGATGAGTTGCAGAGGGGAAAGCTTAGCATCCAGATTTGAGAATAAAATTTGTATTGGTGTTTTATTGATGTTTGGCATTTATTTTCAAATCATTTTTCATCATCCTTTAGTTCACCAAGTACAGAAAGATAAACAGGAGACCTGGATAGAGAACTAACATTCCTGAGAGACTAAATACCTTACATCAAATCTTTTATCCCATAGATTAATTCTGGAGACCATATTATCACTAATTTGCTAAGAGGAGACTCAGGTGGAAAAGATATTGTCATTTGCCCACGGGGAATATAGACTTTTAGACTAGAAGGAACACCAGCTGAAGTCTAACACAGCTTAAGAAATCATTGCTTTGTCTTATGGCTCAGTTTCTCAAACCTCACATTTCCCAGCTGGAAAAAAAATGAGAGGACCAGCAATGCAGCACAGTGGCTTACGACACCAGCTGCAAGGCTGGCATTCCATATGGGTGCCGCTTTGAGTCTCTACTGCTCCACTTCTGACCCCATTCCCTGCAAGTGTGGCTGATAAAGCAGTTTACAGTGGCTCAAGTCATTGGGCCCCTGCACACATATAGGAGACCCAGGTGGAGTTCTAGGCTTCTGGCTTCAACCTGCTGCAGCCCTGGCTATTGTGGCCATGTGAGGAGTGAGCCTTCAGATGAAAGATCGCTCTCTCTGACCCCTCCCTCTGTTACTCTGCCTTCCAAATAAATAAATCTTTCCCAAAAATGTGAGAAAGAGGAAGAATACCTGCAGAAGAACACACTGCAGAAAACCACGTAGGATTGGAAATTGTCTAAAAAATTAATTACACTCAAAGTGTCACTCTTATTATTTCATGGTCATTTTTTTATGGTTAATGTTAAGGTAACAACTGTGCTCAGATATGCGTGTGTTATTTGTATTTTAAGTTTTTAATTAGAAGCTGTTTAGATAAATAGTTAACTGGATCATTTGCAGTTCTCTGTCTGTGCCTTCTGTCTCTTGTTCACAAGATCAGAATTGCTTGGTTTGGACAGTTTAAATCTTCAGCCATTCACTTCACACTTAGTATTTACTACACAAGGAAATATTGTTTGCCTGGTTCATTCGTTCCTGTCAGACTGCAGACTTCATGAGAGCAAGAACCATGTTTGCTTTCCTTGACCCAATAACCTCAGAACCTGACAGAGTCTGTCTCTTAGCTGAATGGATAAATGAGGATGTAAAAATGAACATGGGGCTGGTGGTGTGGCACAGTGGGTTGAGCCACTGCCTGTGACACTGACCCCCCATATGAGTGTCACTTCAAGTCCTAGCTGTTTAATTCTGATCCAGTTAACTGTTAATGTGTCTGGGAAAGCAATGGAAGATGACCCAAGTACTTGAGCCCCCCATCACCTATGTGGGAGATTTGAATGGAGTCCCGGCTTCTGGCTTTATCTAGCCCAGAAGCACTGTGGCTTTTGGGGGAGTGAACCAGTGGATGGAATCTCTCTCTCTCTCTCTTTCTCTCTCTCTCCTTCTCTCTCTATCATTCTACTTTTCAAATAGATAGGTTAATCACACAAACAAATATATATATATATATGTACATATATATGTATATATAATTAAGGGAAGTGTGGTTATATTCTTGGAATCATACCCACAAAATGCATAAAATCTTTATATTAATAAAAGAAGTTGTGGGTCCAGTGCTGTGGCATACTTGGCTAAGCCTCCACCTGCAGGGCCAGCATCCCCCATATGGGTGCCAGTCCATCTCCCAGCTGCTCCATTTCCTATCCAGCTCTCTGTGTATAGTGTGGGAAAGTGGTAGAAGATGTCCCAAGGGTTTGGGCCCCTGCACTCATGTGGGAGAAAATGGAAAGCCCCAGTAAGCTGAGCTTGGAGTTGAGATAGAAATGGGTGAAAACTGTTGAGCAAACTGAAGAGCAAATTGTAGAAAACTTCACCCATTAAGAGTCCAACTTATGCCAGTGGACACGTGATGGGTGCCCTGTTCATTCAATCAGGCAGGTAAGTAATAGCTACATTTTATAATTGAGAAAGCAGGCCAAGAGAAGATGATTTCACTTATTCAACAAATATATGCACAAGGAACTTATAGATGGGTAAGATTTTCCCAAGAAGCTCCAAATATCATAGGAGATAGAGGCAAATCATCATATTACACGAGGATGCTTAGACAAGGTACAATGAAGCCATAAGATCAGTCAGTGTGAGAGGCAGGATTCAAATAGTGGACTATCTGGGTGTGAACTTCACCACCTTAGTGGGCCAGCTTTTGGTTGTCAGCATCCTAACACAGTACAGTTCAGAGGGGTAGTGGTCCTTGCTGCTGGCAGGGAGTTTTTGAGAGCAAAGAGAGGACTTTGGGAATTGGGAAGTGGCATCTACAAGTAATCTAGCAGCAATTCAGACCTAGAAGAGATGGTGGTATATGTCTCCAAAGTGAACAAGCCACAGTGATCCTCCCCTTGTGAAGGGCTGACTCCAGAGTCTAGAGGTGACAGTGGTTCTAGCTTTGGGAGCCACTGGAGGCAGGAAACCAGGATTTTTATGAACAAAGCAACCTGAGAACAAGGCAGTAGAAGGCTCTTGAGCTAGGGTTGAGAGGAGTGGGCATATGAGGAATAGCACTGGTGATATGAGAATGAAGGATGCAAATTCTTGGGTTAGGAGGAGAAAATAAACTGTGACAGGATTGGCTGCCTTGCAAAAAGTAAACCTTTGCTTCTTTCTTCCTCTTTGAGCCCCATAGTTCAGGGACCCTGGGCTCCAACATTTCTAGAGATGCGTAGTCTGTGGCCAGTGGATGCATACCTCAAGCAGGCCTTGTGCATCAGGACAGGCTGTAGGCTTCATTGAGTTTGTGACCCATTCCTCTGGGGCATGTGCATGCACCTCTCTGGACCAGCGGGCAAGGTTGGCTGAATGGCGACAGAGGAAGTGAGGAGAAGAGGTGAGAACTAGATGAGACACAGGAAATAGAGTGTGGAGCTGCTAGAGGAAGAGCTCCACTCTTGACTGGTGGCTTCATTTGGTTTCTGATCAAATGGGAGGTTTATAAACCCAAGAGGAAAAAGTCTAATTTAAAAAAATATATTGGGCACTGGCATTGTAGTATAGCAGGTAAAGCCACTGCCTGTGACTCTGGCATCCCAAATGGACATGAGTTGAAGTCCTGGCTGCTCCACTTCCCATCCAGCTCCCTGTTAATGGTCTCAGAAAAGTAGTGGAAGATGCTCCAAGTAGTTGGGGCCGTGCCACACATGTAGGAGACCTGAAAGTTGCTCCTGGCTCCTGGTTTTGGCACAGCCCAGCCCTTGCCATTGCAACCATCTGGGAAGTGAAGCAGTGGATGGAAAATCTCTCTCTCTCTCTCTCTCTCTCTCTCTCTCTCACTCTCTCTCTCACATTCACATAAATAAATAAATTTTTCAAAATCATATTGAACTGAGGCATATGTGTCCCCAGGGAGTTCAGCCTTGCCATAAGGTTTCTCCCAGGGAGGTCGTGCAATACCAAGCCCAGCAGCTTTCTAGGCACTTGCAGGCCTGTAGAAACACCAATGTGCTGCTGCACTTGGTTTTGGTCACTGAAATTTTCTTTTTTTTTTTTTAACTTTTATTTAATGAATGTAAATTTCCAGTATACAGCTTATGGATTACAACGGCTTCCCCTTCCCATAATTTCCCTCCCACCCTCAACCCTCCCCTCTCCCGCTCCCTCTCCCCTTCCATTCACATTAAGATTAATTTTCAATTCTCTTTATATACAGAGATCAATTTAGTATACATTAAGTAAAGATTTCAACAGTTTGCACCCACATAGAAACACAAAGTGAAACATACTGTTTGAGTACTAGTTATAGCATTAAATCAAAATGTACAGTACATTAAGGACAGAGATCCCACATCAGGAGCAAGCGCACAGTGGTTCCTG